>NC_088376.1:188286250-188618125 GCF_037993035.2 Macaca fascicularis | reverse complement strand
CACAAGTTAACTAATGTATGCTGATAATCTACTACTTTTGCTGAAAGCTCTAACAGCATCTGTCCTGAAAACGTGAAGAGTAATGTCAGAATTTGGAGTGACTTCAGGCAAAGTCAATGGGAGAGAACCAGAAATACTATCTTGACAGAAGAGTTTCTATTAATATTATTGTGTGATATTTAAAATAAAATGAAAATTTTAAAAGAATTGATACGGGATTCTCATTAGGGAATGATTAAACACTAGAGTAAAGAAGACATTTTAAAATTGACCTGTAAGTCAGTGCTAAGCTTTTTAAAAAATGGGTTCTACTAAATCTAAGGAGGAAGAAAGTGTAGTAGAGCTTATATCTCTTTAAAATTTAATTTGTTAACTCAAAGATTAACTCCATACCTTTCTGAAACTTTTCCCAAATGAAAAAAGTAATTTCCTTAGTCACGTGAGGACATATTGTTATGTTGAAACCCAGGGAAAGCATATGCTACCTTAGGAAAGAGAACGTTTGCCCCACTGGAAGCTATTTAATGGTATACGGCATGACTCAATTAAGCTTGCTATGGCTTGTCAAAAGGAATTTTCCACTGCGTATTGCTATGGAATAGCCTATTACACACAAATAACTACACAACCTAGCAGAACCAACAGACTAAAAATGTATATAGTTCATTGAAAAATAAAACACAAAGGCATAGCATCCAGCTCCTTCTTAGTTCTTAAAAGCCAGTGGAAATAGAATTGCAGATATTGACAAGAATGGACAAAGTTCAGAGAGATTGGCAGTGGTGAAAGGAAAGGAGAGGGACAGAGCTTCTATCAGCTTACAATTTTTAAGTTGCAGAGAGAAAGACTCTTCACCTATTTATCCACACAAAGTGTTAACAACTTTTTCAAAATGGTTAACCTTTCTTCGTCAAGGTATTTACAGTAATTGCTAGGGTGAGGGGCAGTGGGGAGAGAGCTGGAGAACTTGTGTTGACTTGTGAATTAATGTTACTGGGGAAGGATGACTGTGGGCTCATAGCTTACAGCTGCCAACTCTCAAAAGGGAAGGGAGGTTATGATGGTGACAACCAGCTCTGATGCCACTGGAAATTGTTTTGTGTGGTATTTTTAGTCATGAATAGCCAAGATAACGAGTTATACCACATTTTCACCTGATAATCATTTATCTTAAATTGATCGTAAAAGCTTCAGGTTAAGTCCTGTATTGTAATAAATGTGTTTATAAACACAAAGTTAATCTTTGAGTTAGCAAATTAAATTTTAAAGAGATATAAGCTCCACCACACTTTCTTCCTCCTTAGATTTAGTAGAACCCATTTTTAAAAAAGCTTAGCACTGAATTACAGGTCAATTTTGAAATGTCTTCTTTACTCTATTGTTTACAGCAGACGTAACACAAATCAAACTACCTATGTTCGTTCTTCCTTAAAAGACTGCTTTGTGATAGTAAAGATAATCTCTGTAAATCTTCTATATGAAGCTGTACCTCTGCCCATTAATGCATTATTTTCAGCTACCTAGTCAACTTGGCCATATAGAATTAATTCAATAGATTCTTCTTACACCCAACAGTATTGAGTTGGCAGAAGCAATTTGATACAATTTTAGAAAAGGTGGTTTTTGAACCAGGAGAAGTTTAAGTGATATCTGTGTCAGAGCCTAGATTGAGTCAGTCAGGCATGTTTCAAGAGCAAGGGACAGTGTGGTAAGGCATGAAGGGTTTAGGATGCACCACCAGGAAGCATATTACTACTCCCAACATAGTGGAGGTGTTCGTCTATCTGGTCACACCTTCTACTAATACATCCACTGAGGACTACAGTATCTAGTTCATGTCTTCCCCATCAGAACTTTTGCCACCATCCTGGCTGAATTCATCATGTCTGTGGAAATCCTGTCCAATGTCCTGCCTTCCTGGCTCCTTGATTGCCTCTTCTCCAACAGCTTTTGTCTCCATGTTCTTCATTCAGTAACTGACACTCCTGAGCATTTCCTAGAACCTGGCATTGTCTAGAGTCACACTCTCCAATGGATCTTTCTGCATTGTTTTATCTGCTCTATCGAATATGGACAGTACCAGCCATATGTGTCTATTCGTCACTTAAAATGTGGCTAGTGTGACTGGGTGAAGTGGCTCACACCTGTAATCCCAACACTTTGGGAGGCCGAGGTGGGCAGATCATTTGAGCCCAGGAGTTCGGGATCAGCCTGGGCAACATGGCAAAACCCCATATCTTTAAAAAAAATATATATATATATATAGATATATAGATATAAAATAAAAATATATAATATTCATATAATATAAATATATGTTATATATTATATATATATATATAGAGAGAGAGAAAATTAGCTGGGAGTGGTGGCACGTGCCTCTAGTCCCAGCTACTTGGGAGGCTGAACTGGGAGGATTGCCTGAACCCAGGAGGCGGAGGTTGCAGTGAGCTGAGAATGTGCCACTGCAATCCAGCGTGACTGAGGAACAATTTTTTTCTTTATTTGTTTGAGACAGAGTCTCACTCTGTTGCCCAGTCTGGAGTGCAGTCGTAAGATCTCAGCTCACTGCAACCTCTGCCTCTCAGGTTCAAGAGATTCTTCTGCCTCAGCTTCCCGAGAAACTGAGATTACAGGCGCCTGCTACCATGCCAGGCTAATTTTTGTATTTTTAGTAGAGACTGGGTTTCACCATGTTGGCCAGGCTGGTCTTGAACTCCTGACCTCAAGTGATCCACCCACCTTGGCCTCCCAAAGTGCTGGGATTACAGGCATGAGCCACGGTGCCCAGCCCTGAAGAAGAATTTTTAAATTTTAATTAATGTAAATGTAAATAGTCACATGTGGCTCTTGGCTACCATATTGAACAACACAGATCTAAAATTTCTCCACCTAAGAGTATTTAATCTCAGTACCTCCTGTTCTTCCAGCTTTATTATTCTCTCATTTTTATTAAACTGCAATCCAGTTTTCTTGATACCTATAGTTTTTAAAACTTAATTCCCTTGAAGACTATCCTTTACCTTTCTGGTTTTCTTTCTTTCTTCATCGTGGACCCTAAGGTTAATGCCTTACAACTTACAACACAGAGCCCTCATCTCTGTCATTGTCTTACATTCCCATTGCACTTGATATTGAAACTTGCAATTCTATGTCAGTCCGTAGTAGTCCATACCTCTACTGATAGATCCTACATCGCTGAGCATTGTTTGGAAAAAAAGAAAATCATACAGTAGACAGTGCAGATTGATGTCACTACAAGTTTACAGAACTGTGCAGATTTATTTTACCACAAATTCATGCTCACCTAAGATTTTTACACTGCTCAAAAACTTTGACTATTCCTTGGCCGGCTTTCTTTTCTGTTTTCATTAGTGACTTTTTGAAACTTGGACTATTCTCTACGTCTCTCCCACATAAACCCTCTCCTATTTTCTTTAGAAGATGCCCCTGCGCCGGGCGCGGTGGCTCACGCCTGTAATCCCAGCACTTTGGGAGGCTGAGGCGGGCGGATCACGAGGTCAGGAGATTGAGACCACAGTGAAACCCTGTCTCTACTAAAAATACAAAAAATTAGCCGGGCGCGGTGGCGGGCGCCTGTAGTCCCACCTGCTCGGGAGGCTGAGGCAGGAGAATGGCGGGAACCCGGAGGGCGGAGCTTGCAGTGAGCTGAGATCCGGCCACTGCACTCCAGCCTGGGTGAGAGAGCGAGACTCCGTCTCAAAAAAAAAAAAAAAAAAAAAAAAAAAGAAGATGCCCCCGCCTCCTCATTGCTTGAGAAAATTGTGGCTATCAGAGTGAATGTCCTTGACTCTAACTTTCTTGACTCATACTCCTCTTCTCCTCAGTTGATTTAGAAACACCACCAGCCACCACCAAGTTAGAAACTTGGAAGTAATGTTCCATTTTTCTCTTTGTCTTTCCTCACTCTTACCTCTAGATAATAACCAAGACCTGTCTTTCTTATTTTTCTCTTAATACCATTGGCATTGCCTTAGTTGAGCTCACTGAGCTATTGAATTTTCTTTCAAACTCATCTTCTTACCTACTGCCTCATACCTCACAGTCTACACTCTCTATTGCTGCCAAAGTGCTCTTCTTACAACAAAATTCCATCATGTCATTATTGTGATTAAAATATGTCAGTGACTCCCACTTAACTACATGAGGAAGTCTGAGCTCTTATATTATACTAAGCTATCTTGCTTTGAAAGCTGGATCGATCTCTCTCTCTCTCTCTCTTTCACACACACACATAAGTTACATTCTCTTTTACTTTTTTCATAGAAATTTGAGTAATCCTATTGAGGAAACCTAATTATCACAATGGTTAAAGTGTCTCAACTCCAGCTCATTGGTTAGGATACCCTTTCAGTAATTTGCTAATTCTACTAGGGCACCTGGTGGTATTTTTGCAGTGAACAAGAAATTTGAAAATACTGTCTTTTTGTTCTCATACTTCTATCTGGTAACAATGTATCTGTATTGTAGGCTGCAATGCTTAGTTTTTCTACAGTGAATTGAAGAAATAGTCAAACCACTTTCAAAACCTTGTTCATTGAACTGAGAGATGTAAATTAAATAGAGAATCCACTACATTATGAACATGCTGAAGCATGCATACAGTGTGGGAAAATTTCAAAATGAAATAGGCTCAATAATAAGGTTGGAATGTCAATGGATAAATCCATAATTGTCTTCTGGAGGATGCTTCAAACCTACAAGGAATATCCAAAGGCAGAACAGCAAATGAGAATATCTTAAAATAGAAAAAGAAGTTGTACTTCACATCAAGGACAGTCAAAAAATAGATTGTTGGGGTAGCACAGAAATGATAGAAAAATCTTAATCTTCATAGTGTTATCAGTTACCCCAGAGTATTTTTTAATGTGAAAAATTAGTGTGATCTGGAACTACTTCTGCCTTTAACTGAATTTGTGACATTAAATAGGCCTAAAACTTTCTAAACTTTGGCTGCCTAATTTTTAAAGTAAGAATAGGTTATCTCTAAGAAAAGTCAATACATTTTGAGCCATTACTATATTCCAGGTATTTACATGACTGGTGTTTTATTTGATCGTGTCTCTTCTCTTTGTAAAAGTCCTCTGACCTGTAACTGCAGCTGAGGCAAAGGATTAAAACTGTACACAAAAGTCAAGGGAGAAAGAAAAAAAATAGTGGAGAACCAAAATAGATCTAAGAGGAGTGATAAATACAGGAGCAAATAAAGCATGAGAAGGTGACGGGAATTACAAGGGAGAAACAGGTGAAAGAACCTCGTTGAAGAGTACCACCAGCTATGTTCACATTCTTGGCAATACGTTCATTTTGCTAAACTGGCATTTCTATTAAGCCAACATGACAGAAAGCAAAGTTGTTTCTGTTTCTCTTTCACAGCAGACCAGTCTGTTTCCAAGCATGGTGTTTTTCGCTCTTCTGCATCTCAAAGTTTGGTGATGTAAGTACCATGTATAATAAAGGAGCTGAAAACATTCTCTAGGACCTCAGTGTTTTATTAAAATATTTATTTTAAATGAACAAATGTAACAGTGTAAAAAATTCTGTATATGTATAGTTTTATACAATTTTAAAATCCACAAAGCTCTAAAACATTGTTAACAATTGGAAAATAAAATTAAAATAAAGAGCATTAATTTAATACCTCAGATGATGCTGTTCTGTTCAAACTATATTGCCTCATGAAATCAAAGCACTGTACTTACTATTAAGCTGTAGGATTTTAGTGTTCAGTGTGTCTTAGCTATTGTACATCACATGATTTTTCAATTCTTCCACCAATTTTCTCTGTTTGAATTACCGGAAAACCTTGATTTTTCTGTAGTGTCTTATGAGGCTGTTTTCTCTCCAACTTTCCATAAATACAGAATTTATATATTAAAAACAGCTTTAGTGTTTTCAAGTTATTTCACAAATATTAAAATAGTACTGCTTGGGGTTAACTTGATAATAACATAAACACCTTCTTAAGCACTAGAATCTCATAGTGACCCTCCAGATGATACAGAATATACCTACATTATATCTTTAAAATTTCAGAATAGCTTCAGTATGAAACATATAATTACCCACGTTCTCACTGGGAGCTCAGTTAGCAGAGAGTCATCTGAGAATCCCCAAGTCCTTAAGCTTCAGTTTGAGAAATGGTGCTATGGTCTTTATTGATACTGCTCAGTAGGAAAACAAGGAATCTTCTCTGACAAGTATATCTTAGAAGATTTGCCAGGAGAAAGAAAAGCACAGGGAAGTTATAATTTAAATAAAAGGACAGAATATTTTTGGTATAGCCGTTCCCTACAAATATATCTTTCCAGGGCAGGGACATTTGTTCCTTGCTCTGAAAAGGGGACCATGTAATTTATCATCCAACTAAGACATTTTTGAGAGTAGAAAAGCAAGCTATTAATAATTACACCCGGACAACTGTGTGACCAGGACACCCTGAGAGAAGAGTGAGGGAGGCACTCATGCATTTGAAGAGATCAAATAGATCTCATGCTTCATGATAAATGTTTTTGAAGCCAGACATGAGCTCCCTTTAATCCCAGCTACTTGGATTGAGGCAGGAGGATTGCTTGAGCTCGGGAGTTTTGGGACTAGCCTGGTAGGCAACGAAGCATGAGACCCAGTCTCAAGGAAAGAGAGAGAGAGAGAGAGAGAGAGAAACGGAAATGCTTTTTTTTTTTTTCATCCTGAACACTTTCTTGCGATTCCCTTCCGCAGAAATGAGATACTCCCCCTTTCTGTGCAAATAAAAACCTCCCTAATTACAAAACAACTTCCTTTCACTCTGCCTGAAATCTAAAGCATGAAGGTCTCCTTTTAATCAACAAATCAAAATACATTACAAGCACTCTCTAATGACTTTAATCTGATATTATTCTTAATGTAGCTTTTGACAAGAGCCCAGCTGAGATAAGTGATAGGCAAGATGAATAGTCAAAGCTAAGGCAGTGGCTTTCAGACTTTTTAGGGAATTTGAATCATGTTTATAAGATGACATACCAATGTAAGCCCATAGACATACAGAAAGTTTTATTACACAATATTTATCCTTAAACTTGTTATGTATTACACACACACACACACACATATATGTACATGTATATGTATATATGTATAATTTTTTTGAAGACTATTCCACTTAACTGACCTTGACCCCCACTTAATTGATTTCATGACCCATTAATGATTTGGAATCTGCAATTTGAAAACCACTGCTAACCAGCCACTCCCTTTTGCATCCAGTTAAGTAAAAAAGGTACATAAATGGACAATGTAAATTCATTTCCATGTGTCTTTACAAAAATTCATTTTACTGGTTTATTCTTGGTTTAAGTAACAGTTGATTTTAACACATTAAAAATATCCTATATAAGGTGTTATATGCCATGTCATTCAAAGCCTCCCTTCTGCCTTCCCCTCTATCCCTACCCCATGTAGGCCTGTGATTATTAATTTCTCTTAGCTTTCAGTGCATGTTTTCAGATTACTTGGCCTATATGAATTGTATTATTTTCCATTTTGCCTTGTGTACTGAGAAACACAGCTAAATTCTATAATCAACTGCAGCAGTTATCTCAGTGTATCTCCCTTCACCTACCCCATTCTCCACGTGGTTTTTATTCTCTCATTATCCTTCCTCTTTAATAAAATGATCATGTTGTGGAAGATATACTGGTTAACGGTACATGTACCAGAGTCAATCTGCCTGAGTTTGAATTCTATGCTACTTTCTAGCTGTGTGATGTTAGGCAAGTTACTTAACCTCTTTATATCTTAGTTTCCTCATCAGTAAAATTAGAATAACAGCAATGAAAAGAACAATGATAAAACTATATCACAGGCATTTTGTGAGATCTAAAAGAGGTAATACCTTTAGGTACTTAGCACATTGCTTAGCCCATAGTAAGCAGACAATAAATGAAGCTATTGCTAGTCTCATCATCAATTTTAGAAGTAGACATTACAGTTAGTTGAGGGTTTCTTTTTCTCCTTTTTTTTTTCTTCTTATTCTTTTTATTTTTTTTTTTATTGAGGGTTTCTTTAGTTTTTAATCTTGTGGAACTCAGAAACTCCCATTAATATAGTCTCATCGAAAATAGTTGTATAAATTTGTCTTTGCATCTTCTCTACAGTAGCCCCTTTGTCAGGTGAATTCACAGAATGTTTTCTTTCGGAATCTTCAGGCTAGACTTACTTATTTGTGATATTTGTGTATGAGTTTGTTTTCCCACCAGTATGTAAGAACTTTGAGGGTCAGAAGCTGTTTTATGAATCTTTGAGTTCCCCTAGCTCTTCATTCCCTGCTTTCCTGTAGTGCATGTTTCATAAATGTTTCATGAAATACATTAATTTAACAGGTTCTTTTGAATATCAACAAAGGAAGAAAGTTCTCAGCAGAAAGGAGTAAAAATTCAAACAGAGGCTGATGAAAGCACAAAGAGAGTTTCATATTCAGAACATTAACTGAGGCAGTAAGGCTACAGTAGAATGGTCAACTTCCCCATCAGAGGTGGTTAAGAAAATAGACTTTGATAGTAAGTCTGGGTATACACTTTTGTCTCTGTTACTTCCTAGTTATGCAAATGTGGGCAAATTGTGTAACCTCTTTAAACTTCATGTCTCTCAGCTCTACAATAAGGATAATTAAAAGATCCTGAAGGCCCAAGTTCTAGTGTTTCATAGCACCATGGGATGACTATAGTTAACAATAATATATATTTTTAAATAGCTAGAAGAGAGAATATTGAATGTTCCCAACATAAAGAAATGATAAATGTTTGAGATGATGGCTATGCTAATTACTCTGATCTCATCACTATACATTGTACATGTTGAAACATTCCTATGTACCCCATAAATACATACAATTATTATATGTCAATTTAAACAATTTTAAAAAGATCATGGATGTAAAGTGTTTAGTATATACCTGATGTATAGAAAGCAGATGATGTATTAGATTTTCTATTGCTGCATCACAAATTATAAAACTTATCAACTTAAAAGAACACAAATTTATTATCTTACAGTTCCCATGAGTCAACAGTTCAGAATATTTTAGTTGGGTTCTCTGCTCAGGATCTCAGAAGGCTAAAATCAAGGTGCAGATTGGGTATGTCCCTAACTAGAAGCTTTCCTGGAAAAAGATCTCTTTCCAAGCTTGCTCAAACTTTTGGCAAAATTAATTTCTTTGCAGGTACATGACTGAGGTTCAGTGTTCAAACTAGGAACCACTTTCGACAACTAGAGGCCACTCGCAAGTCCTTGTCACATGGCCTCATGCCTAAGCCTCTCACTCTGAATCTCTTAATTTCTTCTTTCAGGAAAGACCCCCGGTCCTTTTAAGTGCTCACCTGAATCAGCTACGCCAAGAACAATCTTTCTTTGAGTAACAGATGAGAGGTTTTTAGCTGATATTCCCTCACTGTACATCTTTGTTACTGTGAGCATCCTGCCGCTCTGATTCTATTATTTACATACACATATTATTTATATAGCATGGCTCTTAACTATATAATCAGGTGCTAAGTTGGAAAAACATTTTTTTCTAAGATTAGAGGAGAAACTAGGTGTATTGGACTTATTGACAGCTGGTGGTCTCTACTATAGCACTTTCCTAAGAGGTTTTCAAAGGTAATTTTGATTGTATGTGTGTTAGTCCATTTCATGTTGCTATAAAGGAATACCTGAGGCTGGATAATTTACAAACAACAGAGGTTTATTTGGCTCATGGTTCTGCAGGCTGTACAAGAAGTATGGCACCAGCATCTGCTTCTGGTGAGGCCTCAGGAAGCTTTCAGTCATAAGAGAAGGCAAACAGGAGCAGGCTGTTTGCCTGCTGAGAAAGGAAGTAAGAGAGAGAGGAGGTGCCAGGCTCCTTTTAACCATTGGATTTGTAAATACAGAGCAAGAATTTACCCATTACTGTAGGAAGGGCACCAAATCATTCATGAGGGATGTGTTCTCATGACCTAAATGTCACCCACTAGGCCCCCCTCCAACACTGACAATCACATTTCTACATGAGATTTGGAGGGGACAAACATCCAAACTATATCAATGCACTGTTTGCCCTCTATATTGTTTCTAGAGATTACTATATTGTTTTCTTATTATTATCATGATCTAGGACACTGACAAAGAGAGAAAAATGTTTAAATAGATATAGAGTTAGGAAGACATTGGTTCTCTCTCTCATTCCTCCTGTCACAAGTCATTGAAACATAAAATATGTTACAACTTTCAGTTTTATGAGTTATATTCAGCTATGAAAGGAGTACAGAGAAATATAAAATTATCTCTATCTTCAATGAATCTTCGATTTGGTTGCAAAGGTAAGACACGTTCACATTTCACAAATGTGAAAAGTTAAATAGCACTAGAAGGCAGTATATAATTATAAGACAAATGAATAGTGAATGGAGTCAGAAAGGATGGAGTCATAATTATAAACCAGAGAGAAGAGGTCAAGGATGGCAAAAGGAAGTAGGAGAGCATAGATAAATCCACAGAAATGGGCAAGGTATCACCAAATAAAGAGAAGGGAAGAGGATATAATAGGAGGGTGGAGTGGTTTCAGCAGAAACACAGAAGCACACGCAATGTAACGTATGAATGGTGCAGTGGCTAGAGTCCAGAGTTCAACTAAGTGAATAGGAAGAGATAAAGTTGAAAGTGTAGATATTATTTGGAGTCTCAAATATGAACCCAAGGAATGTGGGCTTAATCCAAAAGGCAATAATAACCCATTGAAGCTTTTTCAAAAGAGGAATGCCACATAGAGTAGATATTGAGTAAATATTTGTGAAAAGATGAATGAATACATAATAAATATACTACTTTAAGAAGAGTAATGGTTTGGGAAAGTTTGAATAGGAGGAGGAAGGCTACTGGTTTTGGCTGTACAGTATTAAGAGTCTGAGAGAGGTTCATAGGATCTGAGTTAGGTCACATGATAGCAGTGGGGCTCCAAAAGGAGAGACTGATAGAAAGGAAGAATTAACAGGATTTGAAGACTAACTAGATATGGAGAACGGGAAGAGAGAGGAACCAAAAATGACTCTGCATTTCCAGCCTGGATAATTTATAAATGATGGTAGCAATTTACAGTTTTCCTGTATGCAAATTGAGGAAAATAACAGTCTTTCATAGTAAGCATGTCTCTATTATTATTGTTATTGCATAAAATGTCTAACATGGTACTTGAATGATTATTAATTTCCAATAAATAATTGTTATTTTAATATTGTTATTTTTATCATTAATATTAATTCACAATCCTTAGATCCAAACAATTCTGAAAGTCTTTGGTTGGTTGGTTTTTGTTTGTTTGTTTGTTTTTGTTTTTGTTTTTTTTGGATAACACATGCAGTGATCTGACCTGAAGTCTTTTGGCTGCAAAATCTTACCCAAACTGACTGAGAATATTTACTGTGTAAATAACCATATGTTTTTCTCTCCAAATATTAACATATTTTTGAAAAGATATTTAGTTCAACCTCCCGACCTACATTTGCCCATTTCTCTGTCTCAACTCCTTGGCCTATTTGTCAGTATGACAGTAACTCAATCAAAGGGACAAATTTGGATACTGACTGAGATTCTCTTGGGAGTGTTAAAAACATATGGTATATATGACATGTTACTCTTCTAATATTTGAAAACATCTAATTTCAAATTACATCCAGCTTGAGAGTTTTGGATAAAAGGTGGTGGACCTGGCCGGGAGCGGTGGCTCACGCCTGTAATCCCAGCACTTTGGGAGGCGGAAGTGGGTAGATCACGAGGTCAGGAGATCGAGACCATCCTGGCTGACACGGTGAAACCCCGTGTCTACTAAAAACACAAAAAAGCCGGGCGTGGTGGCGGCGCCTGTGGTCCCAGCTACTCCAGAGGCTGAGGCAGGAGAATGGCGGGAACCCGGGAGGCGGAGCTTGCAGTGAGCCGAGATCGCGCCACTCACTCCAGCCTGGGCGACAGAGCAAGACTCTGTCAAAAAAAGAAAAAAGGTGGTGGACCGTATTACTGTTGATTGAAAAAGGAAAATAGAACTACTTTGAGGAGACAAATAGTTGATGAGATATATGTTGAGTTTGAGGTTACAAGAGCACAGAAGTGAAACTATTTTCTAGGCGATTGGCGATTCCTGATTGGATTTTCAAGCAAACAAGCAGGATACACATAGAAGTGAAATTTCAAGTCATGAGTAGGAATGAAATCTCCTGGAAAGACAACGGAAAGGCAATGGGAAGAAAGCTGTAAGGGGATTATTGAAACAAGGTATATGTATGCACCGCATGTAACGAAAAGCCCTGGCTAAGCTCTCACAAAGCTGGTGTTTAGTACGGTTGAAGCTGAGTCTGTAAGAATAGGCTGAGATGGAAAAGAAGCAGGAGAGTGCCATACTTGCCAAGGAAAGAACTAACTTTAAGAAGGAGCAGTCGATTACTAGAATCAAGTGCTACAGAGAGGTCAGAGAAAAGAACAATCATAGCAGCAAACAGATTGGATTTGTTAATTTTAGAGGCTCAATGGTAATGAGATGCTATCAGAGAGGTAAGAACAGAGGACTTAAGCGGGGAACTATAGCAGCCTAACTGGATTTCATTACTTCTTGAGTATACTCATTCCTGGTTGATTCGAGAACACAAGAGGCAAAGAATCACAGAACTTATAGCTAAATCTAATCATATATTCTATCCCTCCTGTTTGTAGTTAAGAAGGCTGATGCCTCCAAAGTGGTTAAGATTCTGGTAATAGTCACATAATAAGTTCATGGCAGAGTTAAGACTAGAACATGAATACTGACATTCCCAATTATGTGCTGTTTCTTCTCTGTACTAGGCATCAAAGCAGTGCACTCATCTAAGGGTTCTGTTTGAATGACACCTTTAGGTATTACTGCAGCACCCCCTTAGTACAGAAGCAAAATACTCCTCCACCCGTTCAAGAATAAAGAGGCTTATTAAAAAGCGTTTTCTTTACACTAATTTGCCCCTTACAACGTTGGTATTTTATAAGGAATTGAAAACTTTACACATTCATATATTATAACTTTCAGTAAACCCAATAAAATGTTCTTTTGTATCAATATCCATTATTCTGTCCAGAAACTCTTTCAGTAGTTTATTTATTTATTTATTTATTTATTTATTTATTTATTAGACGGAGTCTCGCTTTGTCACCCAGGTTGGAGTGCAGTGGCCTGATCTCGGCTCACTGCAAGCTCCGCCTCCCAGGTTCCCGCCATTCTCCTGCCTCAGCCTCCTGAGTAGCTGGGACTACAGGTGCCCGCCACCACGCCCGGCTATTTTTTTTGTATTTTTAGTGAAGATGGGGTTTCACCATGTTAGCCAGGATGGTCTCGATCTCCTGACCTTGTGATCCGCCCTCAGCCTTCCAAAGTACTGGGATTACAGGCGTGAGCCACCGCGCCCGGCCCCTTTCAGTAGTTTAATTTCTCTTAGTCTTTTTTTTGGGGGGGTGGGGGGTGGGGGATGGAGTTTTGCTCTTGTTGCCCAGGCTGGAGTGCAATGGTGCAATCTCGGCTCACCACAACCTCTGCCTCCCGGATTCAAGCAATCCTCCCGCCTTAGCCTCCTGAGTAGCTGGGATTACAGGCAAGCACCTCCACACCTGGCTAATTTTGTATTTTTAGTAGAGATGGGGTTTCTCCATGTTGGTCAGACTGGTCTAGAATTCCAGACCTCAGGTGATCCGCCTGCCTCGGCCTCCCAAAGTGCTGGGATTACAGGTGTGAACCACTGTGCCTGGCCTCTCTTAGTCTTAATCTTTAAAACTTGCAGAATCTTAACAGCTCAAGCAGATCTCTACAGAATAGTAAACTCCTTAGAGGCAGGGATTTTATCTTATCTTCGTATGTCTGGCACCCTAAAATGATGTCAACAACATAGTATATGTTCAATAAATGCTTGTTGAATGAACAAATAGGTGAATGAATGAATTAGTGGAATGCTCAGTAAACCTCCTTGGGAAACAGTGGTAAGATAAGGTATTTGGCTCAATCCCCTGACCTAGTTAGCTTGTGCTTGCTTTTCCGACTCATCTCCAACAGAAATAGCCCTCAGCATATTTGCAAGCACAATAGTATCCCTCAATCAAAGGGAAAATGCTTGGATTATCTCTCAGAATTATTGCTAACAGGTTTTACTTACTTGGGTGCCAGTGACCTTTACTAAAGACCTGGGACTTCGGAAAGAGGTCACGGAGGTGGTAGGGGAATGTTGACCCTGGCCCTCTAATATTCTGATTATATGTTTCTTTGCTGCTCAGTCAGTTTCTTTTGGGGCTTTTTATTTTGTTTGAAATGCAGCCCAGAGGGCAAAAAGATGTACCAGAAATTCCAGCCTGATTTGGAAGGGCTCTGTAGAAAGTGGCTTATCAATCCTTAGCACTTTTCCACATGTACTACACAAGTATGCCTTATTTCAGAAAATTTGCAAAGCAGTAATCATATATTTCACCCTGTATTATAATAATATATATTTCTCTTTCCCGAGTGTGTTGTGCTCTCAACTGTTTAGCATCTAATGTCACAGATTTCCAGCACTGCCAGATTAGAATGCCTCAAAGGCCTAATGACTCCAGAGTGTCTCACCATCATCTCGGTGTGGCTAAGCAATTCCCATACTGCTCAGGCCTCAAAGGCCTAATGACTCCGGAGTGTCTCACCATCATCTCGGTATGGCTAAGCAGTTCCCATGCTGCTCAGGAGTCACATATTGTGCTGGCAGGCTGCCTCGCTGGTGAGTTACCTTGAGACAGAAATGTTGTCAACAGTGGAACAGTCAGTTTTTTCCTTAAAGCCCTTTATTCACTCCTCTCCCCCAACTAGGTATAGCCGTATTTCTAGAGCAGCAATCACAAAGGACACCTAGTGATTTTGTCAGGATTTCTGTCTAAAGTAATTTAAACAGCTACATGAGTGGAAATATACCTCCCTGGCTTCCCTGCCAGCCTACCCTGAGAACATTCTGGCTTAATTTCTCTCTTTAACAAGACCAAGACGACGGTCTTTTGCATCTCCATGAAAAAAGTATTTACATATTCAGAAATCAGCTTGGCAAACCAGAGCTAAGAGTACGGGGAATAAACATTGACTCTGTTCTTTTCTTCCTCTCAAAGTTAAGAATATGGTAAGAGCTAAAACTTGGCAAAAGAGAGATGGCAACAGTGATGCGACATCTGTCAAAAAGTGTTGATCAGCAGAGGCCTCTCTGCCTACCTTGTGCCCCCTTGGACTCTCAGGACCTTGACAGGTGTTTCCCTTCTTCCCCCTTCCTTTCCCTGGGCTGGCTTCCTGAGCTTGATAGGGGCAGATGCAAGCATTCCACAGCTTGCATTGCCTTATTTAAAATGCACGGTGGGTAGAAATTAAAATTAAAATGAGTTCTTTTTTAAGCAAAAATGTCACCATTCTCTTTCAAAGATGATAACCTGAGTAATGACTCTTAAGAGAAAAGATTGGTGTCAAATTATGAGGCTGTGCTTAGTGGGCTTATGATTTATGTATAGGAATACATCATTTTTTGACAAAGAGCAAGATGAGGTTGAAACTGTGTTTATTTGGCAAACCAAAACTGGCTTCTTTTACTTTTAAGCTATTGGCATACATTTAATATGTCGTGTGCACTTCCTTAATATCAGGTAGCAAGGACATACGTGTTCATGTTCAAAACTAGACTAGGCACTACTCTACTGGACCACGCAGGAAGTCTCCAAACTATTCTAGGAAATGAGAGCTGTCTCTTTGTGTTGTGATAGATATTCTAAGCCATTCATTTTAAGCATGATTTCTTTAGCTGTTTTATCTGTTTCTCTCTCTTTTCTATTGTTACAAAGAGAGGTCTATAACTTTTGCAAGTAGAAAAATTGGTCTAACTACCACTAGCTTTCTTTGGAAATATATATTTGGTTTCTCCCTCTCTCTTTCTCACTGGCATGTTATTTTAGCAGTCAAGCTATTTGTGTGTCAAAAATAAGTATGGTAAATTTTCTACTCTACCTTTACTAAGTAATAGTCATGAGTATAATCTCAGATAAAATTTTGCAATAAGGAATTCAGGATAAGTTTTATTCTGCTTACTTCTCAAGAGAGCCGATGAAGTGAAAAACATTTGATCCAAATTCATAGCTACCACTGCCATGTTGAGTGCAGGGTGTCCTGAAGAGTATAATCCCCACCTTCCCACTAATCCAGGAAGGAAAATACTGAAGTTCCGTGTCTACAGAGTAATCTCTGTGTTCTGTTGCTTCTTGTCATTTTCATTATATATACAGACCCCTCAGGAGAGAACAACGGTTCTGAGTCATATTTCGCATTGTACCTCGTGAAACATAAGAAATCTTGTTTCAAGATGTGAAGAGGAGATCTGCACAAATACTACATACCATACGACACTTACAAAATTTAAGTTTGTGGCCCCTTCTTGAGTCCCACATGTAAAAATCACAAATCATGCCTTTGTACATTTAGATATTTTACCAATGCTATTTTTCTCCCATCACATGTTCAAGAAGATCTTGGAGGAAGAGATATGCCATATGGAAAGAACAATGTCTTTGTAATGAGTCAGATGCTTAGTAAATCGTTTGGCTTCTGAATACTTGTTTACTCTTCTGTGGAATGGAGATGGTAATACTGTCATGAAGGCTTACTGTATGGTCTAGAAATCACAGGCGTTCACGGAGGTAGGCTCTTCCGAATCTGAGTCTACCACGCTTTCCCTTGGCTGAGCATTATTCACAGTAATCCTGTTGTCCTAGATAATCCTAGTCACTATTTACATGCAGTGTCCAGTACTGTGGTTTTTGTGTGTGGTTCCTAATATGTCCAGTCTAACAGCTACTCTCACTGGTGTTCTGAGGCCCAGACCTCTTCGAGCCAATGTGTTCTAGGCTTTCTAAGCTACTGCTTTCAATTCATGTTTTAAGCTGTTTTTTTGTTGTTGGTGGTGAACATATAACTTTTGAAGTTCTGTCTCCCAGAGACTCCAGAGGCAGGCCTATAACTTGTTCATTCATCCATTCAACAAATATTTAGTCCTTTAACCAACCTCATATGCCACGCCAACATTTCTAGATCCTCTTTACACTGTGCATCTTCTATTTTTTTAATGTATCATTAGCATGCCATGCAACTTATTCTTTTTTATTGCCTCTTGTTCCACTATAATGCAAGCTCCATTGGGACAGGGATCTTTAGTCACTGATGCATCCCAAGCAAATACAGTAATTCACAGCACATATCAAATATTTGTTGAATGAGTTTAGAATATATTATGTTTTAGGAACATGGGAACTGCTAAGCTATATTGCTCTTCCAGAGAACAGTTCATTCAGAAACTTTCTTGGTGTTCTTTAGAATTATTAAAGTTTCACATTGCGTATCCAGCTTCTTTCTTCTGTACACTAATGCAAAGGTAACATCACATATTTTCTCTGAACTCCAGGTAAGCTGTTGATTTCCTGTGGTCTGTGCCTTCATCCTCCTCCTCTTCATCATCATCACAGTTATCATCATGTTAGCTAGTCTGCTAGATGGTTTCCAATGGTCTTTGCCAGTGGTCTTTACACAAGCGTGTAGTCCTCTCCCATATTGAATAGGGATGATGTGTGTAACCAATAAGAGATGATTATGTGTAATTTCTAAGGCTAGGTCATAAAAAATATTACAGCTACAGCCTTTCTCTCTTAGATTATTTGCTTTAGGGAAACCAGGTGTCATGCCATGAGGACAATAAAACAGTCCTCTGGATAGGTCCGAGGATCAAGGAACTAAGGCCTGCTGCCAAAAGTCCTATGAATGAGCCATTTTAGAAGTGGATTTTCTAGCCCTAGTCACGACTTAGATGACTGAAACCCTGGCCAACATTTTGTTTATAGTCTTGTGAGAAACTGTGAGCCAGAACCATCCAGCTAAACTGCTCCCAAGCCCCTGACACACAGGAATTATAAGCTAATAAAAGATTATTGTTGTTTGAAGCTATTAAGTTTTGATGTAACTGTTACATAGCAGTAGATAATGAACGTAATCATCACACACTTCTTGAGTGCCTTCATGTACAAGCAAGTATATGATTTCATTCTTAAAGGAAACATCTATTATTGGTAGTTGTCTTAGCCCATTTTGTGCTGCCATAATAGAATAGCTGAAACTGCATAATTTATAATGAACACGAATTTATTTGGCTCATGTTTCTGAAGACTGGGAAGTCCAAAAGCATGGCGCTGGCATCTGGAAAGGGTCTTTGTGCTGCATCATTCCATAGCAGAAGGTGAAAGAGCAAGTGAGCATGCAAGACAGAGAGAGGAAAGGGGCCGAACTTATCCTTTTATCATGAGCCCACTCCCAAGATAACTAACCCACTCCCATTATAATGGCATCAATCCATTTATTATTGCAGAGCCCTTATGGACTAATCACCTCTTAAAAGTTCCCTTCTCAATACTGTGACATTGAGGATTAAGTTAGAACACATGAACTTTAGGGGGCACATTCAAACCACAGCAGTAGTTATATCCTCATTATACAGATGAGAAAGTGGAGGGTCAAAGGTGTTAGTTTCCACTTCCAGGGAGTGGAAGAGAGAGAATTTGATCACAGAATTCATTTTTAATGACTAGGCTATCGTGAGTAGAGCAATCTTTGGTGTATAAGGCTACTTCTGGCGGAATCTTTGCATGGTACCTGAGAAACTTGGCAACCACAAATCACTTTCAATAATGTCCCTTTTCAGGTACAACATGCAAACACATAGGTACTTTGAGTTTCAGGAATTATCGAAAGCTTCTCCAAGTCCCATAAGATAAGTGCACAGGTTTTCTATAATAAAAATCCATGGCTCATGCTAAGTTTGTAATTAGCTAGCTAGTAAGGTAGCGAGTTCCCAATGTGATGGCATTGCAAGAAAAGAGAGAGACCACTAGGCACGGTGGCTCACACCTGTAATCTCATGGCTTTTGGAGGCTGAGATGGGAGGATCACTTGAGCCTAGAAGATTGAGACCAGCCTAAGCAACATAGCCAAATCCCCTCTCTACAAAAAATAAAAAAATTAGTTGTATGTGTGGCATGTGCTTGTAGTCCCAGCTGCTTGGGAGGCTGGGGTGCCAGGATCACTTGAGCCCAGGAGACTGAGATTTCAGTGAGCCATATCTGGGCCACTGCACTCCAGCCTGGGCAACAGAGAGAGAGAAATCCTGTCTCTGAAAAAAAAAAAAAAAAAAAAAAGTTTAAAAAAAAATCTTTGTCATTTCACAAATTCTTCACCAAGTCTAGCCTTCAAAGAAGGCACATTTCTTCAAGAGTAGGTGACTAATAGTGTCTTTCTCCTATTTTCCTGGGTTTGCTACTTTAGTATTTTATCTACAAATGGTTATATCCCATAATGGAGGACAGAACCTAAGAAATCCATAAAAACTTAGTAAATTCCTGACCTGAACTTTATCTACTTCCACTCTCCTATTGTTTTAGAATGCCTCTCAATAAGTCCTAAATAGGATTAAATGTAATTAAAGTAATTCTCTCAGCAGTACCCCATGAAAGCAATGTAGATATATATCCTGATTGCTTAAAATGTTTACATGAGAATTAGACACAAAACTTCTGTCTGCAAAACAGGTGCAAAATTAAAATCTAACCAATGCATGCTTGAAGATGACAGCTTAATTTCCCCAAATTTATAAGCCACCTTATTTGCCATTTTTGTGCTCAATACTCCCATTGTCCTTTGTGTTTTAAATTCTTTTGCTGACTTATTTCCTGTGTCAGTTTTCCACAGTCAGCGTCCTTTAGAATTGGCTTAGAATTTTGCTACAGAAAATGCTGAAAAATCCCTTGCTGATTGTGTATGGCATGTACCTCACATAAAATATACCATATCTCATTTTCTTTCTGAACAATTCTCCTTATAAACATGAAATTACAATTGAGGTAGCAAAACTATCTAGAGATGAACAAATGGTTGTTATGGGGTATATAATAGACTCTTTTCCATGGTCACGAGCATTATA
The DNA here is from genome assembly GCF_037993035.2 of Macaca fascicularis. Taxonomy (NCBI): domain Eukaryota; kingdom Metazoa; phylum Chordata; class Mammalia; order Primates; family Cercopithecidae; genus Macaca; species Macaca fascicularis. Next base: position 188,598,068 of record NC_088376.1, on the reverse strand, counting down.
TAAGACCTTGAACCTAAATTCCAAAAAGAAGGACACCAGTATAGAGAACCGAAGATTAGGCGTCAGCACAAATAGCCAAATGGGAGATGTATTCAGCAGGAAATTTAATATACCAACAGGGTGTTGTAGCAGCCAGTAAAGCTAATGGGCATTAACACAGGAATGCTATCTAGAGGAGGATGATAGCCATACTCTGCTCAGACATTTGCTAGAATATTGCATTATATTCTAAATAGCAAAATTTTAAAGGAATAGAAACAAATGAAGCCATATTCAGATAACAGAATTTAAGATAACAGAGCATTTAAAATCTATGTCACATGAGAAGCATATTCAAATATTTAATGAGCTCTGTGCATTCAGGTTCACATTTTTAATTACATTTTCAGAATATAGACCTAGAACCTATGGATAGGAAAAAAATAGGCTGAATCAAAGGGAAAAATAGGGAGATAATTAGCTGCTTCAAGAGGTGTGCGTTTGCAGTTATGGGTTGTTTTCAAATATAGAAAACTACTTGAGAGGGAATGCACATGGATGCATCATGCTTTAATGCACATTCACCTCAGTCACTAATATGCTTTGCCCTATCAATGTCCAGGAGTTGGATCAATCAAATTGGCAATTTTTTTTTTTTTTTTTGAGACCGAGTCTCGCTCTGTCGCCCGGGCTGGAGTGCAGTGGCCGGATCTCAGATCACTGCAAGCTCCGCCTCCCGGGTTCCCGCCATTCTCCCGCCTCAGCCTCCGGAGTAGCTGGGACCACAGGCGCCGCCACCTCGCCCGGCTAGTTGTTTGTATTTTTTGTATTTTTTTTTTTTAGTAGAGACGGGGTTTCACCGTGTTAGCCAGGATGGTCTCGATCTTCTGACCTCGTGATCCGCCCGTCTCGGCCTCCCAAAGTGCTGGGATTACAGCCTTGAGCCACCGCGCCCGGCCCAAACTGGCAAGTTCTTATTCCTGGGGGAAGGAGTTGTCTCAATGTTGGCCAGGGTGGCGGAAACACAGAGAAGGCTGGTGCTAGGCTGGTTGCTACATGGTCTCTCCTCCCCACAATTTGTGAATCGGATTGGATAAGAGAGAACTGGAAAACTATTCGGCAATAAATAGTAGGATATTTAAAGATGTTCACATCATTTGACCCAACAATTTGACTTCAAGAGGTATAAAGAAAATAAATAGGTGCTGTAAGAGAACTTTACTTACAGAAATAGCCATCACAGAATTATTTATAATAGTGAAAAATAAAAGAAAGAAACCTTTTCCCTTTAGCAAATATTTTCTGAGCATCTACTCTGTAACAGGTCATCTTCTAGGAGGCTGGGGTACATCAATAAAAAAATAATTTTCTTGCTCTTGCAGAGATTACAGTCCAGCAGGAAGGATGAATGTAAATATAAATATCACAAATAATGATACAATGCAGTATGTTAGAAGGTGATAAGTGCTATGGAGGAAAACAAAAAAGCAGAGCAAAGTAATAAGGATTAGGGTTGTCGGCTGCAGAGTGGCCAGGGCAGGGCTCATTGAGGAGGTAACATGATCAAAGACTTAGGACGTTAGCCATGCAGATATTAGCAGTATGGGCATTGGTAGGAATCATTCAGTAGAAAATGAACAATTGATGAAATAGGAGTTTTTTTTCTTCTTCTTCTTCTCCTTTTTTTTTTTTGAGACAGGATCTTATTCTTTCCCTGAGGCTGGAGTACAGTAGCATGGTCATAGCTCACGACAGCCTCAAATTCCTGGGCTCAGGTGATTCTCCAACTTCAGCTTTTGGAGTAGCTAGGACTACAGGTATGTACCACCATATCTAGCTAATTTTTTAATTTTTTAGTAGAGACAGGGCTTTGCTATGTTGACCAGGCTTGTCTCAAACTCTAGGCAATCCTCCCACCTCAGCCTCCCAAAGTGCTGGGATTACAGATGTGAGCTGCTGTGCCTGGCCTGATTTATCTGATTAACATAGGAAAATGCTAACAATGTATTATTCAATGAACCAAGCAGAATATAAAGTCTATATAAAGTATTATAGTTTAAAATTATGTACATACATATATATTCATTTATTCCATAAATATTTATTGAGCACCTATTTGTTTATTTTATAAACATTTATGTAGCACTTATATTCCAGGCACTATTCTAAGCATTTTTAAATATTAATGTCATTAAATCCTCACTAACTTTGTGAAGAAGTAGGATCTATTTTGACCTCATGAGTGGAAGAGATGTTAATGATCCAAGGTCACATGATTAGTAAAAGCAGAGAATGGCTTTCTTCTGTGTTTTTCATCCCCCTGGATTCTGTCTCCTCTTTGAAGAGCATTGTTAAGCTACTGGGGAGAGAATAAAACACAAATGTATGCCTAGAGACGGTGGCTCACGCCTGTAATCCCAGCATTTTGGGAGGCCGAGGCGAGTGGATCACGAGGTCAGGAGATTGAGACCATCCTGGCCAACGTGGTGAAACCCCCGTCTGTACTAAAAATACAAAAATTAACTGGGCGTGGTGGTGCACACCTGTAATCCAAGCTACTTGGGAGGCTGAGGCAGGAGAATTGCTTGGACCTGGGAGGCAGAGGTTGCAGTGAGTTGAGATTGCTCCACTGCACTTCAGCCTGATGACAGAGCGAGACACTGTCTCAAAAAAAAAAAAAAAAAAATTCTGAAAAGAAATTTGTCAAATATCAATATTGATTTTTTGAATGGATTATATAGGTAATATTCACTGTTTTGCATACATTTGTGCATTTTGCAATTTTTTTTTTTTTTTTTTTTTGACATGGAATCTCCCTCTGTCGCCCAGGCTGGAGTGCAGTGGTGTGATCTAGGATCACTGCAACTTCTGCCTCCTGGGTTCAAGTGATTCTCCTGCCTCAGCCTCCTGAGTAGCTGGGATTACAGGCGCCCTCCACCACGCCTGGCTGATTTTTGCATGTTAAGTAGAGACTGGGTTTCACCATGTTGCCAGGCTGGTCTTGAACTCCTGACCTCAAGTGATCCACCCACTTCAGCCTCCCAAAGTGCTGGGATTACAGGCGTGAGCCACTGTGCCCAGCCACATTTTGCAAATTTTTAACAGTAAATATATTTAACATTGTAACTACTATCACATATATTTTTAATAGTACAGTGCCTTGTATAGTGCTTATAATAACAGAAGTATAAACTGTTAAAACTTGAAGGGAGAACTGGAACAGGACTTAGTTTCCTTCACAGTCCTTTTTTGTCCCCTGCCTCCCACCCCTCCTCTTAGCCGTTTCTGGATACATAGTGTATTTGATCAATATAGTGGCAGAATATTGCTCTTCCAGAAGCAAAGTTCCCCAGTCCTCCTTCTGACTCCAACAAACTCTGCATCTTTTAATGAGCTGCTTAACTAGCCTAGCCTTCAGTTTACTCTTTTGTAATACTAGAGAACTGGACATTTGCTATCTGGTTTCTTCTATCTCTGACTTTCCCTGATTCTGTGGAAGTTTTATCGTATTATTCTAACTAAAAGGCAAGTGATTCTGAGGTAGACAGTGGAATACCAGTTTATTAGCTTGCAACAAAAACTAAGTGACATATGGACAAAAATCCTTGAAGCCTGTGTTATTTATTCATTTTCTTAAGCCAGCCAGGCAATGAACGTACTGTTTTGCAGATAAAAAAAAATAGTTAAATATTATCAATTCATAAGGTTTAACTTAATACATGAAAAGACAATAATAATCCCTGTGTACTTTATTGGTTAATTTTGAAATTACTATCATGTCTATAAAAATACATGACATTCAAATCATTCGAAAATTCTACAGTATGGATTGACCAGCTTTGGAATCAAAAGTATGCTTGTTGAGTTTGGAATCAGAGTAAGAGGCATCAGCACAATCAAGCTACCTAAAGGTGTCAGAATAAGGTAGCCTGAAACACCTACATACCCACCTGGAGATTCAAAATCTGTTGCCTATAACCTCCATATGCCATTTCCACCTGAGGCATAACCTTACTGGTGGAACTAAGAATGCTTGAAATCTGTTAAGGGTGGAAGGCTCCCTCTTGTTTGCACACTGCCAAAGTTGGGCTCTGCCAAAGCTGAGAGCCCGGTGCCTCTCCTTTCTCTTTGCTTTCTGGCTGGACCCAAACTTCTTTTTTCTCTAGAAGATTGGTCCCTTTGGGTGACTCAGCATATCAGTCTCCTTGTCCAGGTTGCAGTTTAATGGTCTAAAGTCCTTCTTATTTTATGATGTTCCTGGTTTTTGAAAGAGGAGAGCAATTCTCTATAACGCCCAAGAAATGATGCCACATTTTGCTCCTTTAGTGCAGTACAAGATCCTTTTGGGCCAGAACAAGTAACTTTTCTTCAAAATCTCAGGCTGGGAAGGAATTAAAGTTACCTATGAAGTCACTGGCATACCAGGCACCTCTACAAAGATGTTACCAGCTACTTCACTGTCCAAGAAAAGAAGCACCAAATGCACCCGCAAATCAGCTTCATAATTCACAGATGGGCGTTATTGACAATGTACACCATCTGGCAGCTTCCTTTTTTTGACTAATTTGTCTTGCTAACTAGGCTCAGTTATGGTCTATGCTGCTGAGGAAGTGCCTGTGCTGTCAGCACGTATATATACACCAAGTTTTAAGATTGAACAACAACCTTAAAATCATTATTTAAAAAGTTTTCTTTCTCTGAATTTTAGTTACCCAGCCCTAGATACTGCTTTGCTTTTACATACGTATCCTCGGTTTTTACATATATGATGTTGACTGGAAAGTGTTAAAGGATTTTAAAAAAAATCAATGGGAAGAAATGTATATGGGGTGCTGAAATAGTAAATATTGGGAAATCACGAAAGCCCTAAGTTCCAAAAACCCAGCTAAATATGCTAGCTATTGTCTGGCTTATAGTTCTAAACTCCTTATTTTATATGAATTCTGTAGACTCTCTGGGGTGGTCTGTACACCTAACATTATTTTATGGTGTTTCTATTCTGAAGATAGATATCATTAATCATACCTTTCTTCCTGCTCAATATCCTCTTTATTTTAACTAGGAAAAAGAAAATTGTATTATCCCTTGGTATACAGTTGCTATAGAATTGATTAAATACAGTTTCAATAACTTTCTCATTGTAGTTAGACCTTGCAGTTTTTATGAGAAACTGTCGTGCCTATTGACAGATTGTCAGATCTTTTTAAGTTATATGAGACAGAAACTTGACTCGAACTAGCCTAAGAAAAACATTAGCCTCTATTGATCCACCACCTTGTAGAGAAGAAGAGTAAATGGCACCAGGTATGACCAGATAAAGGACACAAATGGTATCTTCGGATTGCTTTCTCTCCACTGCTCAGCACTTCCTCTCATTTTGTGTTAGCCTCAATCCCCCCTATTGCTTTCGAGCTTTCTTGTACTAGCAGGCAAGATAGCTGGTCAGATCTTTTTAAGTTACATGGGACAGAAACTTGGCTCAGACTAGCCTAAGAAAAACACTAGCCTCTATTGATCCACCACCTTGTAGAAAAGAAGAATAAATGGCACCAGGTATGACCAGATCCAGGACACGAATGGTGTCTTCAGATTGCTTTCTCTACACTGCTCAGCACTTCCTCTCATTTTGTGTTAGCCTCAATCCCCCCTATTGCTTTTGAGCTTTCTTCTACTAGCAGGCAAGATAGCTGGTAACCACCCCATCCTGCAGGATACCAGCTTAGCATCTCCAAAGAAAAGGGAGCCAGTCCTTTCCTTTCAGTGTTCATATTGCAATCCAAGGAAAGTGCTCTGTTGGGCCCTGGTTGATCACTTACCTACCAGTGAACCAATCATAGAAGCCAAAATGGGATGGTATGTTCCCATGACCAAACCTTGGTCATTCTTTTGGCAGAGGATGGGGGATTAGGCAGTATTTGTCAACAGAAAAGGAGAAAAGGATGCTCGCATATTAGCATATAAACAGTAGCTACCGTGGCTTAGTATACTATCTGAGAATAAAGGCATATACAATATTATATTTAACTTTTCATTACGGTAGCCAACCACCCTAGATTTTCTGGAGCAATCCTGATTTCAAAAACACTATCCCACTGAGTGACCATGTGATCAAAATTTTGTGTTGGAAACGAAATCACTCTGTCCTAAGGCTTGCAGTGATTGGCTTTCACATAAGCATATTTTGATAGTTTTTACATGACTTAATCTACATATTTCTTAAATTTTTAATTAAAATGTACTAGTGCATAAATTCAAGAGGAACATGATCAACAATAGGTGATAAAGAAAGTAGGAAAACAGAATTATAAAGAAAAAATAGTTTGAAGTTTTAGGTGAGCCTTCAAACCTTGCCAGCAAATATTCCTAGCCATATATAAACTTGTATAACTCCCAAAACTGACATTGAGGCTACCGTTTTCCCAGCACTTTTCACAAGCTCCTTAATTATGCTTTGAAATTTTACTTTACAAACGATTACTTTTTAATGAGAGAGCTCATTATTTTCCATTGGCAGTACTTCATTGCCAAGCACTACCATTTCATAGGAGGTGGGCAGACTTTAATTTCAGCAGCAGCACAGGGCTCCATTATGTTTTTCTGTTCATATTGGCCCAAATTCTCTGTCCTTTCCCCCTGCTGCCAGAATAAACATTTCTCCCCAATAGGCATACACTCTCAACCCTTGGAACTCAAAGCAGCTATCAGGAGGCTACAAATTAATCTGTTCCGCCTCCACTAACAGATGCCACGCTGGCGCTGGGCACTTCAGCCAAACTCTTGGGATTTACAACATTAAGAGTAAGTGCAAAAACTACAAGCATTCAAAAGACACTCATTTTATTTAACTGACAGATCTTGGCATTTTATGAAAAAAAAAAAAAAATGGAAGCACAAAACCCTTTCTCCTTACACTTCTCAAGTGATTTTTCCTTTTTCCAAGCACAATGCTCTTTTCAATAAGTCCTAAATGAGCACAACAACCAGATGTGACCAGAAAAACTGCAGGAGGCACCATAAAAATGCATTATGATAAATGCCATCCAAAGCTTCGGGACCCAGGGGACTTTTCTTAAAGTCACTGCCCACCGCACTCTTACAACACATGCATTGCGAGAGTGGAGGGAAACCCATAGGCGGGTAAGACTTGTGGATATTGTGTGCCTCGCAACATGAGTCATTCAAGAGGTGCGGCTGGTGCAAAAGCAACAGCATGTTTTGGAAAGTGGATTCAAAGCAGGAGAATATGTTTGCTATCTTAATGCCATAAAAAGAAAAAAAGTACAACAGCCCAGGCTTTTAGGAGCCAGGAGAGGGTTGGAGTGTGCAGTGTCTGATGCAAAATCCTTTTAAAGACTGCCCATTTTTCCTTATTCTTTTATTTCCTGGTGATAGAACAGAAAGCACTCCGTGGCATGCAACTGACACATCATTTTATGCATCCAAGTGCTTTATTCGCTTAACTGTTTTTTTTTTTCCAGCAATTTAAATAAATCACACAGATGGAATTAGATTTTCCTGAAGAGCTAGAGAAAGGCAATGAGAGGCTGAGTCACAGTTAATTTCTACTGAGTTGATAGAAATTTCACTCCCTCCATTTAGGTGAGACTCATGTAGTTTGGAAAGTAATGTCTGGCATCTTATCAACCTACTATAAAGGCTGCTTAAGCTCCTGACTAATGAGGCTCTGAAACATTTCTAATGAATGATGGGGGGAGGAGGATGAAATGCCCTCATGTTTATTCATTTCTTCCTTGTAATGCCGGCTGATAGACCGACTGAAAGATTGAACACTTAAATAATTAACTCATTTAAAGTGTGAATTATATGCATGATTTGCCTGACATGCAACTTGTGAAGTGGAACACACAGTAAAATCTCTCCAGTAGAGGTGGGGAGGAGAGTAAGTGATTTTAGTTCTCGTTAATCCGGGAAGGAACATTTAGTAAGAGAATCAGACATTAAAAGGAATGGAGAAGCAGTGGATCAGATACTCAATTTTCTTCCTGCAGAGCAGGGCTGGCAACCTTTTCCTGTGAAGTACCAGATCGCTAATATTTTAGGCTTTGCAGGCTAAATGTTCTCTGTCGCCTCTACTCAGCTCTGCCAGGAAAGCAGCTATAGACATAGGTAACTGAATGGGTGTGGCTAAGCTGCAATAGAATGCAACTTATGGGGATTTCTATTGAGTTTCATATAATGTTGATGCGTCACAAACCCTTGTCTTCTTCTGACTTTTTCAACTACTTAAAAATGTAGAAAACAGGTCGGGTGTGATGGCTCATGCCTGTAATCCCAGCACTTTGGGAGGCCGAGGCAGGGTGGATCACCTAAAGTCAGGAGTTCGAGACCAGCCTGGCCAACATGGTGAAAAACTATCTCTACTAAAATTACAAAAAGTAGCGGAGCATACTGGCACACATCTGTAATCCCAGCTACTCAGGATGCTGAGGCACGAGAATCACTTGAACCTGGTAGGTGGAGGTTGCAGTGAGCCAGGATCATGCCACTGCTACACTCCAGCCTGGGTAACAGTGAGACTCCGTCTCAAAAAAAAAAAAAAAAAAAAAAAGTAAAAAACATTCTTAGCTCATGAGCAGGACAAAAACAGTCAGTAGACCTGTGGGTGGTAGTTTGAGATCTTGCTCTAGAAAGCTGAATATATATTTCTCCATTTAGTTACGGGATAACTATGTCCAGGACTTGAGGTTAGGATGGAGATTTATAAAATTGTAGAATGTTAGGTTGAAATGGCCTTTAGAGATTTCCCAGTCCAATACCCTTACTTTAATAATCATCACCAGCACTTCTGGTTCACTACTTATGGTAGAACATCTGTGCGATAGTCCAGTGGAAAGAACGGCATATCTTCGGTGATTTCGCTCTGTTTAGGATCTGTTTCTTAACTTTGTGAGTCCATTAATGCTTATCATTGCTTTTGTTAGGTAAGGATGACTCATTGTGACTCAAAATTGTAACTTTTTTGAAGTCATTTTCCCATTCATAGTCTTATGAAGTCTGAAAATCTCTTCTCAGGATAATTTTTTTAAAGGCATAAAATGCACTTGCCAGTGATTGTTTATTAAGTTAAAATACAATTAGAAAGCTATAAACAATTTGTGCTATGGTAATATATGCTTCTTTATTAACCCTGTAAGTAATAGAATCTAGAGAAATAGTGATAAATATAAATATTTTGTAAATAATGTATTATGTCACAATGTGATATGACAGTATTTGTGATTTGTTTTGTAAAGAAAGTCTCAGGTACTGTTAAATTCTCATACAATAGTGAAGTATATAAACCAGGATCCTAATGTATTAATTCTCAATGAGAAATATAAATATCAAACACAAGTCATCTTCATATTATCTTTACTGCATGGTTCTTTCTGCAGATCAAATACATGTGAAGCTAGAGCATGGGGAGTTCTTTACAAGAAAGTAAGCAAAGGTGGTTGCTTCCATGCTTCAAATAAGCGAATTCCTTTATCTCCACAGGTGGAGATAACTAGACACAAGATCTGCTTAGATTTTCCAGGTGTCCTCTTCACTAGGCAGTATTTGGATGGACACTGCCAGTATTTTCTGCTATGATAGCTTTTGTTCTATTCTTTTTCGGAAACAACTACTCTGAGTGACACAGTTTTTTCTTTCCATAACAATTTCCCTTTGGTTCATCTACATCTATAGCAAGCCTCCCAACAGTTTCTGGAATCCTTCTGTAGGTACCTAACAGTTGCTCCCAAACAAGAGCCCCCTTCCTGTGTTACATGGCAAAAGTGACCATAAATATGTATGCACACACACGCGCACACACATGCGCACACACACATACCTTCTATTTATGCACTATTAGTGCCCACCCCTTCCACCCCTGCTCATACACATTGATTCTTTATTGGCTATGTGATTTGCTTTGGCCAATGGGACATGAACAAACATGACACAGCAGGGCCTTAAAAAGCCCTTGCATTTTGGGTTTTGCTTTCCTGTTCTTCTGGAAACCTGGGGAGCCTCACATGGGCAAGTAAAGGTTTGCCTGCTGGATGACAGGAGGCATATAGCCTGTTACCATGAGACCGTCCTAAACCATGCAGCTACTGGCCAAGCCACGCAATGATTGAGCCCAACAGACATCAGCTGAACCTGCATCAAATCAGTAGAGCCTCCCAACTGTTGCTCAGGCTCCAGAGTAATAGTAAATGTCTGTTGTTTTAGGCCTTTATGTTGTGTGATGGTTTGTTCTGCAGCAAAGACTAACTGCTTACCATACCACTCTCTTTATGCTCCTGATCCATGTCTTTCCAGTGATACTGCCTCCAAAGTTTATGGAGATATCATTGTGCTCTGAAGGCACTTTCCTTAAATACAAAATTCCTTCCCAAACTTTGCCCAGCATCTCTCAGTATTACTTAAATTCCCTCACTGAGAGCCCAGAAAAGTTGCCTCAAGCATCCCAAACCTTACACAGATATTGTGTCCAAATAACTTAGCAGCTTAATTCTAAAATGTACCTCTTCTGTTATGAGGAAGGAACATGATAGTAGAGTAAATTCCCTCTTTAGAGGCATGTGACTGTGGGAAAATGCATAGCAAAGAGAAGGTAAAGCTTTGTGCCCCAGCTGCCACAATCTTACTGCTGGTCCCACTACTATGCAGGGCATTGTACTTACCGATATTTGCTAGGACTCTAGCAAGACATTGTTGGTTGCAATCCCGACAGCCATTTCTCTCCTTTTCATCTTACTGATACAGCCTGGGTTTTGTTCAGGTGCCTCCACAGAGCTACGTGTTCACTAATGAGTTCCTGCCTTGCCCTAGCAGGGTGAGTCATGATTGTTCTGAGTCAGAGTAAGTCTAAGTCAAGCATGGTGCCTCACCTCCTTGCCAACGATTGGTTCCCATGGTCATGTGATCCAATCCTGATGAGTGGGTGATAGAGGAATTCTGCTAGGGTGCTCCTGGGAAAGGTGTCCTCACGAATCAAAGGGAACACATAGGAGGGAAGTTCCTGTGTTTAGCTAAGCATACTCCTGTTTGCAAATGATGCCTAGCCCTGTGAAACCATTTGCAACCATGAGGAATGGATTGCTGACATGCTGGAGATGGTACATTAGCACCGGGGTCCTTAATGACTTGGCTGACCTGCTGAATTAACCACAGATGAGCGCTCCCTTTGGATTTTATATAATGTGAAATAAAATTTTTAAGCCACTTTTAGTCAAGCTTCTGTTAATTGAAGCTGAAAGTGTCTTAAATGGTGATGCAACACAGTACTCTGAGTTTGCAGAAAAAGTTTTGCCTGTGGGAGAGACTGCCATTTCCTTAACACTTTAATTAAATGGCATAAAATATATCTCCTTTCATTTCAAGCATGGTTAAAGAAACAACAAACAACTTATGAGACTTGAGATCTTATGAATCTACGTAATTTAATTTCTGGGGTGAACTGCACAGCCACAGGCTTGATATGAATGAATGCAAAAAGGAACCTGCAACGTTTTGTTACACAGAAGCCATCTTTGGACACCAGGGTGAGAGACGCAGGCACTAATAAGCAGAAGACCTCTGTGTCAATAGTATGAGAAAAAGAGGAGCAACACCGAAAACTGAGAAAAGGAAGCCTTACTTGATTTAACTGAGATACACATCAGCAATGATTTAGAACAGCTTACTAAGTACCTACTCAATGGATACTTTGCCTATAGAAATAAATCAAGAAAAGACATGCCCTGATCACAGAGACTTTATTTTTAAAAGGAACTTGAGATATGAGAAGAAAACCGTGATATTGTAAGTGCACATGTTTTACAATCTGCGTTTCTCTCCATGGTTCTATCCCATCTCTGAGTAGGATTATGAAATCAGGGAGGAGTTACTAAGGGGAGGGAAGGGAAGCTAGAAAACTGGATATGGGAAGTAAAACGCTAGAAAATAGGAAAGCAGAAGAACAAGAACGAAATAAACTAGTAGAAAGACATGAGAGAGAGAATTAAGAAGAGTGGGCAAGAAGGGAAATAATATTTATTGGCTGTCTATCCCTGGCCAGGCACTTTAACATGCTTCCTTATTTACTTTTCATAACAATCCTGAAAAAAAAATTTTAATCTCTTAGTTTTTTAGATTAAAAAACGAAGTCTCAGTTTATATGACTTGCCCATTTAAGTGATAGGATTGGAATTGAAATCCAGGTTCACTCTGTCACACTACCACAAATAAAACATCTTTGAGTATAGAAAGTGGGCTGCAAAGTCAGGAAGACAGGAGAACAGTAAAATCTGTTACTAAATAAAACCTATTTCTAGAATCCTTTAAGCTGTATGTGAAACAAGAGACCAAACCAGCAGACTGATCTGGTGCAGTGAGTGCCATAAAGGTGGGAAGGGGAAGTGTCTGGCATGAAGCAAAGGGAAAGGAAGATGGGTTTTTGGGAGACGCACATGGAATACGAATGTGGTCTTGAGTAATTCAAATTCATTGGAAGGGGCTCTGCTATGCGATGGGAGACAGAAAAATGGCAGAGGCTGAAAGATGTTCTTGGATTGAGGGCATGGGAGCATCATCAGCCGCACCAGTAACTTGATGCCTGAGGTTGTCCCACATGATCAGTAGGAAGAGGGAGAGAGAAAAGTGCCTGGCTGAGTGGTGCTTCTGTGAGGCACCACCGTTTTTATATCTGCAACACAGACCTGTTGGATTCTCTTGGTCCCTATCTAGAGCTGAGCTTTCTGTCCAGGGTGAAAGAAACTTCCCACAGATAACATATCCCAAGTGCAAAGGGAGTATGCTTCTGCCCACATTTGCTGGGTTAGTTCTTCCTGGGGCAGGCAAACAGCCAAGAGGTGTCGCCACATGCTACCGGAGCAGAAAGCAGATGGTGATCAGGAGAAACCCCAGAACCTCAGTCCCGTATGACCTCTATCTGCCAGACCATTTAGCTTGGATATTTTGCACACACCTTACATTCAATATGTTCCAAACTGAACTCATTTTCTTTCCCCTTTTCCTGCTCTTTCTTATCTTCCTATCCATAGGTAGTGACATGAAGACATGCATGCCAGAAACCATGGCATCGTCCTGGACTTGGTTCTTTTCTCTCCTCTCTAAGACCATTCCCTCCAAGCTTATCTCTTTAGCCATTCTCTCATGTATTAACTCCTTCATGCTTGCAGTCACTGCCCTGTATCAGATCCTCACTATAGTTAATCTGAACCCTTCCAGCTGGTCCCTTCCTTCTAGCCTTGTACCTTTTAAGTCCACCCCACACACTGTCCAGAGGGAACTTCCTACCACACACTCTTACTTTGATCAGTAGTAGTTCATGATCCACAGAATCAAGCTTAAGTTCTTTAGCTTTTCTGCATAGTACATGAGTCTCTCCAATAACTGGTCTTAAGTACTTCTTAACCCTTATCTCCTCCTACACCGCTTTGCATGTTATTATTTAGCAATACCTAACAGCTTGTAGTTCTCAGAACACACCATATTGGTTAATACCTTCGTCTTTGTTGATGCCTGCATGCCTTTCTCATCTTTCACTACCTCGCTAGCACTTTAGTCATCCTCTCCAGTATATCAGTCGTCGTCTTCAGAATTCATGAACAGGAGATGAGGCTAAGTGCTGCCCACTCTCCCTTTCTTCTGTGCTAAAACCAGAACCCTCACTATCTTTCTAATTTAACATATTGAAATTATCTGCTTCTGTATTTTCTTCTCTCAGATGACTAAAGAATTCTCAATGGCAAGGCCCAGGACTTACTTAGTTTGGAATTCTCAAGTACCTAAAGTAACTGGCACACATTAGGGAGATAATAAGGGTTTATTAAACCAATAATGAAAATTATCTTACACTGACCTGAGTTTTCTCTGTCTTCACTGTGAACATTTAACACGCTTCATAAATATAATTTGACCTGGAGGGATATCCCTAGGTTGGTGACCTAGACAATACTTGTTGCACTGTCCAATTAATCTTCAATTTCTTGTTTTAAAGGAATCAGGCAAGGTATTCTTTTTACAAATTCTTTTTGTTAATTGTGCAAATAGAATCTGGGGTGGGGGCGGCTAGTGTCTTAAGTCATCTTAAGTCATTCCAAAAGAATATGCAGCAGTTGTTTTTTTGCTAAATTACCATCTGAAAATTGAACTCAAAATTGACCTCCAGGGAATATCATTTGAGGTCGCTCTGTATCTCCTGTTTCTTTTTTCTCATTCACATCGAAAAGCTAGTCAGAGCCTTCCCACACTGCAGACTAAGTGTGGAGTTGGCAGACTAGTCTTGAGAGCTTTAACAATCTACAAAAATATATTTTTTTGAATTTTCAAAGGATGGATATACACTCTTTAGACCTGTTGATAAAGCACAAGAGCCCTAGGGACTGAGTTTTAGAGCTTACTAAACAGATGACTTACAGCAATCATGCTTTCCTTGATACCAAGGATAGTTAAAAAATTGATGTTTTTCTCTTGCAAAAATACACTTTTGCAAAAGATGATACTGGAGGAAATGAATTTTGTACAGTTTGTGCTACAGCCATGCATGTAAGGTATTTTTTTTCCCCATTTTATTTAAAGAGGTTGTCTTTTTGCTGTTCTACATGTATACTTTTGACTGGTTTCTTAATAGGTGTGAAATTACAACAAATAACGACTATGCACCCAGAGCAATGACTGCCCTGTATGTTATGGATCTAATCAATGCTGGTGTTGGCAGTGCAGTGTTTTGACCTCTCTCATCACAGTGGGAGAAAAATGTTGAAGATAGAAGACCTCATTTCAGCCTGACTTCTGCAGCTAATAGGCTTGGTGCTCTTAGCAAAGCCAGCTGTGTTCTCTGGGTCTCAGTTTTCTCCTTTGTAAAATGCAGGGATTGAATTTATGGCTGTAAAATCCTCTCTCTAGCTACATAATTGTATAATATAACAATATATTAAAGGTTTTGAATGAATAATAGATTCTTGATCACTTTCTTTTTTCCTTTTCTACTTTTCTGTATTTTCCAATTTTTCTTAGTATTTTTTACAGGCTTGTTCTAGGAAACAACATAATAATATATGGAATTACATTGTTTCTCTGAAAAAAATTAAATAACATTATTTAAATATCTAGTATAGATGCCATTGATACCAACCTCATCACATAAATTATCTTATTTAATTATCACATCTACACTGGGAGTTGGAGAATATTATCTCACTTAGAATGAGGAACTGAAGGCAAAGAGAGCTAAAATAACTTTCTAAATACAACTGGTAAATTACAGAACCAGGGCGTTAAGCTCTACATACAAATTCCTAGCAGATCATGCTGCTTCTGCTTAAACTGTCTTAAGAAAATGACAATTCCTTATAAGTGTTTTAAAATCAAATACGAGGAACTAGGGAATACAAAGGACTTGTCTAAGGAACAATGTTAAAAGAGATCGTGATTAAAATACTTTAAGGTACTTTCTGTTTTCTAGTGGTTAAATTTTAACATTTACCAATGTCATAGCTGCCTAAAAGTACTTTTGCCATCAGCTGTTAAAATCTCCATCTCCTGGCCGTCCGTTTTGAATCAAGTAGTATGTGCAGGTCTCATGATCAGTGATGTATGCTGTGCTTTCTATGTGCCGCTGATCGCCATCAATCCAGACCCTCTTCTAGCTGCCGCCCAGCATCAGTAGCAGATTTCAAGCAAAACTCTGCAGACTTGGCCTACCACCAATTCATGCTGCCTGACTTTAATTGCTTCTTAATCCTTTCATTAATCTCTTGTTGATCCTCTAACACAGTCTGCACAAGAGCTATTCCAAACCTTCATTCACTTCCAATTCCTGGTCCCATCCTTCCCTCTCATTATGAAATGGATAGTTTCCCTTCTTTATCATGAAGTTGGAGACTATAAGCTATTTTTCTTAACCTACTCTCCTCTATATGTCCTTTTGTCGTCTTCTTCTTCTTTTTTTTTTTAAACAACTGATGAGTAAAAAGCATCTTTCTCTAGGGCTAATGCTTCCACTTGAGCCCCAGATGTCATGCCTTAATCACTTCTCTCTTCTCAGCATCATTAGTCTCTTTTCTCTCTATTGTACCTTCACTTCTACAATGTTGAAATATACATTCCTTGACTCTGCACTCTGCTTCCCCTGGCTTCCATTAGACATTTCTCTTTTATCTTCCAAAAATTGTTGTATTTGTCCATATTCAAAAATCTACAAATTTGCAACATCCATTCTTCTTTAACTGCTTACAGTATTGATTTTGATGCTTCATACTCTCTCAAAAGGCCTCAGGGACTGTTTTTCATTTTCTAATGAAATATGATTATCTTTTATAGTTCTTACTCTTTTTGACATCTTTTAAGCATTTGACTTGCTTGTTACTTTCATTTTTCATAATTTTTTCCCTCATTCCCAAGACATTTTCATGACTCCTCTGCTCTTTTGTGAGTTTTCTTTTTGATATCTCTATGTTCTTCTGTTGTTTGGTATTGCATTTTATAAGAAGCAACTCAAAGATTTGACAATAAAGTTGTGTCTTTTCTAAGTTTTAATTGTAAGTTATTAAAATGTTCTATTAGTTTCAATGCCCCAAATACACTGTATCCCAAGAAAATTTTATTTTCCCCATATGTTTTCTCTTTTCCTCATGTCTTGTACTATAGAAATAGCACTACCAAGGCTCCATTTCACTAAGTTCCTCTTCATCTAAATTCAATCTAATTCAGTAATATAATTTGACAATTATATTAGTCTTCTATGTTGCATAATAAATTACCACAAATTTAGCAGCTTAAAAAAAATCTGTTATCTCATTTTTTTTTTTTTTTTTCTCGGCCAGGATTCCAAGCATGGCTTAATTGAATCCTCTGCTTGGGGTTGCATAAGGCTGCACCAAAGATGTTGGCTGTGTGTGAAGTCTCATCTGAATGCTCCACTAGGAAAGGATCCACTTCTCAGCTCCCATATGTTGTTCATATAATTTTTTGATTGTTTTTTAGCTTTAGAACTAATAGTGGCTTCCTTCTTCAAGGCTAGTGTGAGACTGAATCTTCTAGGAGATCTATATCTATCGATCTGTCAATCTATCGATCTATCTATCTATCTATCTATCTATCTATCTATCTATCTATCATCTATATGAATCAAGAAAGTGACATTCAATCACCCTTGCCATAGTCCATTGGCTGGAGGCAAGTCAAAGCTCCTGCCCACTCTCAAGAGATATACAGGCATATCACCAAGGGCTATCTTAGAATTTTGCCAGCCACGTTGTTCTTTCTACAGGACTCAGGCAAGGGAAAGAAGTGCCTTTTACTCATGCTATAGGAATGATTTTGGAGCTAAGTTAAATAAACATAAACATGCACAAAAGGAGCTTTAGTTTACTCTTGGGATCCTAGGGAGAGAATAACATTAAATTTAGAAAAACAGACAAGAAGGAAGAGTAGGAGGTGAGGCTGGCTCAAAGAGGAGCTGCCATCAACATTTTCCTAAAATGGCCTAACTCAGCGCTTAAACAACCTGTGGTCATGGACCAGGATTTTCACTGTTGTTATTGTTTGTTTTTAATATATCCAATCTATCGCCAACCCAAACTTTTGCAAAAGTAAAAAACAAAAAGGAGTTACTGAAATATGACATAAAAAAGAAATCAAGAGCTTACAAAATGTAAGTCTGATTTCCTTATATCAGATAAAACAGACATAAAGTTACTCTGTCCTTGTTATGAAAGTTTTCAAATGCTTACTTTTAATACCTGTACTTATCTCATTGAGGACAGGTGACAGTTTGAGGACCAGCGTTGCCTACTGGCCATACTTTGAGCAGAACTGATCTAATTCACTCCTACAGCATGAATTCTCCCAGGTATATGATAATAATTCCTTTTTCTAGATTGACGTTCAGATCCACTTTTCTGAACTTCTTTTGTTCATTCATTCACAAATGAATTATTGAGTACTTCCTGTTGGTCAGGTACCATGTTGGATGCTGGACTAGATAAAATGCTATGTAAATTGAAGGCTTATCTTTGCACATCTTAACCTCAGTGTTCAAATGATCTCAAACACAGCCTGTCAAAGAGTGAATATATGTTTTCTCCAGCCTGCCACCCCTGCTGCATCCTTTAGTTTATGTGTGGCACCTCTTACCACCAGTTGCCAAAGTCACATGTTACTTATCCATTTCTCACTTTCTTATACTTTCTTTCCAAAACATCACATTTATTTATATGCATCCCGA
Organism: Macaca fascicularis; assembly: GCF_037993035.2. Lineage (NCBI taxonomy): Eukaryota > Metazoa > Chordata > Mammalia > Primates > Cercopithecidae > Macaca > Macaca fascicularis. The sequence continues at coordinate 188,579,866 of NC_088376.1, read as the reverse complement.
GGGCTACTACATTGGTTCAAACATCCACCATTTCTCACTAGGACCATGTTAGTGGTTAAATAATGTTCTCCTTGACATCATTCTTGCTTCTCTCCATTCAGCGATCATGGTACATTTGGGAGAATCTTTCTAAACTCTAAACCTCATTATTATCACTACCTTGCTTAAAACCCCTCAGTGGTTCTTCATAGCTTAACCACGAACCTAATCATGTATCAAGGTACACAATTTCCTTTATGGATAAATTCCCACTTTCTTCTCTTGCCTCATGTCTCCTCAGAAGCCTTGCTCTAGCCATAGTGAATTATTTGCATTTCTTAGGACTTTCCATGCTCACTCTTGTCTCAGGGTCTTCGTGTTACTGCTTCTCCTCCTTGACACATCTTTCTCCTGATCCTTTATCTGAGTATTTCTTTTGATTTCAGTGCTGGATCGGCTTTTTTTCCAGAAAAACTCTGCTTCATCCTTTTTCCTTTCTGTATTTTACCCTCATCATAGCACTGCCACATTGGGTGCTACTACAAAAAGGAAATTGCTGGTATGTTTCCATCACCAGACTGTGAATGCTGGAAATTAGAAACTCTATTACATTTTTGTTAATATTTTGAATGGGAAAGATGAGGGTATTCTAGAGAATGGGTTATGATATACATTTGGGGGCAAGCTTAGCCCACTGAATGGGGTCAAAAATGACTTGTCCTTCTTCTCTTGCTATCTCAGCCCCAGTTTAAGATCTCATCACGGTATATATCAAGTATCACTATAGCCTTCTAATTTCCCTTTGGCATCCACTAACTTCCTTAGTGTCCACTCAAATGCATTTTCTGAGGCTTTAACTCAACATTCAGAAATTAAAAAAAAAAAAAATAGTTAAATGCATTTGTTTTTCAACACAGTTTTTGGAGCACCCACTCTATGCCAGCCATTTTTCTTGGCGCTTGGACCATTCCAGCGAACAATATAGAAAAAAAAAAATCCATGTTCTTATGAAACTTACATTTCCCCCATGCTGTATATTAGTTCCCCAGAGCTTGTTCATCTCATAACTGAACATTTGTATCCTTTGATCAAAATGTCCCTATTTCCCCACTACCAACCCCTGTCAACCACCATTCTCCTCTATGTGTCTGTGAGTTTTACTTTTTTAGATTCCACATGTAAATGAGGTCATATAGTATTTGTCTTTTTGTGTTTGGCTTATTTTACTTAATATAACATCCTCCATTTATCCATGTTGTTGCAAATGATATTTCTTTTATTACAATTCTGTTCATGGAATTTATTTGTTACATTGAAATATATATACAGTAGCTCAAATTGTATAGACACAATCATATATGGCTAGTAGACAAAGTCATACATTTGCAAATGCTATGTCCACTTTCCTAGGTCATTTATGTATTACAAACTGATGGTTATACTGTGTAAAACCATCTAAAACTCTGTGGCTTAAATGAATAAGCTCATATTATTTGTATGAGCCTGTGAATCTGCTGGACAGTTCTACTAATCCAGATCATGCTTAGCTCATCTCAGCTGGACTCATTCATGCATCTGTAGAAATCTGACATATCAACTAGAAGCTGCCTGGCCTAGAGTAAGTTGCTTATTTCTTCCTGCGTGCTGGTTGCCAGTTGGGGTGATAGAGATAATTGGACCAGACATATCCCACCATCTGCCTGGGCTTGTTCACATACTGGTGGTGGATTCCAAGGGAAAGAATAGAAGAGATCAAAGCTTCTTGAGACCTAAGCTCAGAAGTGGCAAATTAACTCCTCTGGTGCTTTCTGTTCACCAAAGCAAGTTACCGGGCTAGTCTGGATTTAAGGGGAAAATAATGGATTCTACCAGTGGAAAGGGAGGAGCTGGTCACATTGCAAAGGGCATGAATAGAAAGTGAGGAATTGGGGACATTTTGGCAATCGATCTACCACAAGTTCCTTCTTCTTAGCCTCAATAACTGACAGAATGCTTCTACAGAGATTTTGCTTGCCGGTCATTTTACACAATTATCTGACTTCTGTTTGTGTTTCATAACTTACTGTGATACATAAAACTAAAATGTAAACTCTTAGATTTTTGTAAGCTCCTTGAAGAAAAAGTACATATCTCATTCATCTCCTTATCTGCCATAGCACCAAATAATCTCTCAAAATATTGACTGAATCAATTATATGAACCTGCAATTAAAAGCACATGGAGTGTCATGTTTCAATGTCCCTTCCCATCTGTTTGGCTTAAGAAGATCATGAAAACACTCTTTCAACATACTTCCCCAATATTATTTAGGTAGCTAATATACTTCCCTATTTGATGGGGTAAAGATCTGAGACACATTAAATGTATGTGGCTTGCTAACAGTCATCTGGTGCTTCGTGGAAAGAGATAAGGATTAATCTCTTCAGATAGTTAAAATGCTGGCCACAAGTAAAAAAAGCAAAACAATACAAACCAACCATGAAAGGAAGCAGAGGAGCCAGAGATCTGTCTGTGCTACAGAAACACAAAACCTGTCACTCATCAAACATTTTCCTTAGTTGAGCCAAGATAATCATGTGAATAAAGGGTTAAATAAGCCTTTCCACAAAAGCATGTAAATTACTTCCAGAAGTGCCTAACTATCTGGAGATAAGGTCTGTGTAAAATAAATAAGTTTGTGAGACACTTAACTGCTAGAAAACTCTGATATTATTAAAGGAGCTTTTTCTCATTTTTCTCCAAGGATGTTTTATATAAATATATGCACAGAGAGAATGATATTTTTACAAAAGGAAAAGAAAGAGGAAAGCTTCTTAGCTAAGGGTTATTTGCTTTTTACATTTGCAAATGTATTTCTGTCAACTTTTAAGAGTTGGAAAGAAATGACATAGATGTATGTTTAAAAAAAGTGACTTTAGAAAAACTGGAGAGAAATAATTTTTAGTTAGAGTTTAGCTCATTAAAGAATATTCTAAATTCTTTAGGAGATACTGTATTTTCTCATATGCTAGTTACAAAGGAAAACTAAAATTATTTAAATTAAATTTGAATTTTAAGACTTTGTTTTAAATGAAACCAACACCAATGTATACTGAAAAAGAAGAGTAGTATCTCTATCACGAATAACCTAATTATTACAAGGTATGAATTCAATCACAATAATCCATAACATTAGTGGAATAAAATGATAATATTGTTGTAAACTATTGTATTCATAAAAGTTATTCTTCTTTTTAAAATATGGGCAGTCAGGTTTAGGTCTTATAACCCCAAATTTGTATTTTGCTTAAGCAATCCAGATCTTATTACATTAGGCAAACACTATTCAAGAGAAAAGTGGATCATGTAAATACCTTTAATATTATTCATGAATTTTACTCCACAGTAGGTTGGAAATACGCTATGGATATTCTCTTATGAATGACCTTATTTAACTTCTGATATTGCATTTCTGCATTTTTTCATTATAATTTAAAAACGTTTTAATTTACCTCCCAGCTACAGATTTTGTGTTCTTTCGTTTCTACCTTTTGTTCCAGTTTTCTTAACTGTGTTTCTCTCCTCATTTACTGTCTTATTATTTTTTTTCTCCATCCTTACAGGACTCTGGGCACAATTCGTATCAGCAGTCAGGAATGCAGGCTAAAGTTAATAAGCTTAACTTTAGACAACACACACATTTTAATGTGTGTGTGTTTTTAATCAGCCTGTAATTTATGACTACCTCACAGTGTGTTACCCACTCGCAGAAATGCAACACTAAATATTTCTGCTACAGGACAGGTTTGTTAAGCAGTGCTGCTCATATCACACGAGATCCTTTGTGTACACTGTGACCTCAGAACAACAAAAAAAATACAACATCAAAAACTAGACAAAATTACTTTTTTCTTTTTCTGAGACGGAGTCTCGCTTTGTCACCCAGGCTGGAGTGCAGTGGCTGGATCTCACTGCAAGCTCCGCCTCCCGGCTCACTGCAAGCTCCGCCTCCCGGGTTCACGCCATTGTCCTGTCTCAGCCTCCCGAGTAGCTGGGACTACAGGCGCCCGCCACCGCGCCTGGCTGTTTTTTGTGTTTTTAGTAGAGATGGGGTTTCACCATGTTGGCCAGGGTGGTGTCAATCTCCTCACCTCGTGATCCGCCCGCCTCGGCTTCTCAAAGTTCTGTGATTACAGGCGTGAGCCACCGCGTCCAGCTGACAACATTACTTTTTATACTTCATACATTAATATATTTCTTAGACCCTATAAATAATACTTCCATTTTAGTAAGATAAATTTGAGTTAAGCTGAGCAGCCCTAGGAAATTGTGTCCGGAATTAGAGTAAGGACCTAAAATAAGTAATGAGGCACAGTGGCTCATGCCTGTAATCCCAGTACTTTGGGAGGGCAAGGCAGGCGGATCACTTGAGTTTAGGAGTTTGAGACCAGCCTGGGCAATATGGTGAAACCCCGTCTCTACTAAAAATGCAAAAATTAGCCGGGCGTGGTGATGGACACCTGTAATCCCAGCTACTCAGGAGGCTGAGGTGGGGAGAATCGCTTGATCCCAGGAGGTAGAGGTTGCAGTGAGCCAAGACTGCACCACTGCAGTCCAGCCTGAAAGACAGAGCGAGACTCCGTCAAAAAAAAAAAAAAAAAAAAAAAAAAAAAAGCATAAGATAAAATAAAAAATAAAAATAAATAAATAAGTAAAATAAGACTAAGTAATACAATGTATTTTCTTTTATAGTTCAGCTATCCATAATCACGTTCATTCATGTCATTTGTTTGTTTATTTATTTATTTATTTATTTATTTATTTATTTATTATTCATTTAGTTAATAAATGTTGAGCATCTACAATGTCCCCAGGTGCTATCCCAAGCATTGGGGATAAGGCAGGGAACAAAACCAATGTTTTGATCTGTTGGAGTTTATATTTTTAATTGGGGGAGACAGAAAAGAAATAAATAGAATATTGATCAGGTGCTGACGAATGCTAGGATGAGCAGTAAATCAGGTATAATTTTGGAGAGCTGGAACTGTGGAGGAGTGTGCTTTGAAAGACATGTGCTTGGTGTTTTCAGGAAGCAGAGGGAAAACCAGTTTGGCTAGAGAGATGAGTGAAGAGCGAGTACAGAGGAGGTGAGTTTCCATAGGTAGGTATGGGGGTTGGTGCAGACCCTATAGAGTAGACTGGGGGCATTCATGCTTAGCCCTGTGGGCCAAGGAAAAGGTTTAGAATGTTACTGAGTAATATGTGAAATCATTAGACGGTTTTGAGCAGAAAAAAAGATAAGATCTGACATTAAAAAAACCCTTTTTACCATCATAATCATTTTTAAGTGTACAATTCAGTAGTGTCAACTATATGCGCATTGCTGTGCTACAGCTCTCTAGCACTTCTCATCTTGCCAAACTGAAACTGTAGACTCATGGGACCACTCCCCACGTCTCCCCACTCCTACCCTCAGCCCTGGAACCATAATTTTACTTTCTGTTTCTATGAGTTTGACAATTTTAGATACCTCTATAAGTGGAATAATATGGTATTTGTCTTTTGAGACTGCCTTATTTCACTTTGATATTTTTGTTTTTTTGACTTCTTTATGTCATCTTTATGCTATAGCTTCTGTGTGGAGGAGGTATAAGACTAAAGGAGGGGTAAAGGTGAAAGCAGAGATCCAAATTTTTATGTTATTGCAATGCTATAGGCAAAAGATGACGATACCTTGAACTAGGCTGTAGCAGTTGAGGTGGTAGCAAGTGAATAGAATCTGGATAGATTTTGAAGGTAAACTTACTTAGATTGGGTGCTATTTTGGACACATAATGTGAGACAAAAATAGGATGTGAATCATTATATAGTGAATTTCCCAAATAACTTAATCGTCAATCCCTTATTCATTATTGAGAGTAATCTTTATAAAATCTGATTAAATTCTGCTTGTCTTCTAAAATAGCATGCAAATGCTAAATCAGCTATTTGACGGCTCAGGGTTACTATTTTGAACTTGAGTTTTTGTATCTGTTTTGAATATAGGTATGAATATATTAAAAGTGTGTGAGAAATCTGACTGGCCAAGGAAATATGATAATGAACATTTTCTAAGCAGAAGAAAAGATGATCTGATTGGACAGCACAGCAGCCACATCCCGCGAAATATTTTGGAAAATAATAGAGAGGGTCTGTTGTAACGTAGTTCCTCTGTCCTAACAAAGTTTACTCAGCATTATCTGAATATGGGAGAAGCTAGTTGAAACCTGTGATGCAGCAAAGCTAGAGAAAGTGAGGGTGGCAGGAGGGAAAGATCTTACTTTTATTTTTTATTCTAATGTTAGAGACAAAGAGAAAAAGACTTCTATAAACAGACTTTTTTCCCTCCGCTAAATCGATAGGAATACTAAATATAGCCATTGAGAAACATCATTAAGGTTTAAAAGTTACTGGTTCTTGTTTCTAACTATGCAATGAAAACCCGGGTATATGCCGCTTGAGATTAAAAAAAAAAAAAAAAAATCAGGTGGTTTGCAGCATGCCACATTCCTCATGAGACCATATGAGATGTAATGAAAGGACACCCTTCTCCTAGACTGTGCTTCTCTTCCTATCATTGTGTCCTGTATTTCGTTGATTGACAAGAGGAGAAGCAGCAGTGTTCATTGGGAGCTGTATGCTGGCTGTGTGTACTTTTTTTGACCATTCTTAAAGCATGTCAGGCAGAATTTTGCAATTAGCTGAAAAGGCACGCAATTCAGTTTCACTTTGCTGAACCCAATCTGTAGGATTGACAGCATGCCTTTAATAGATTCCTTCAGTAGATAATTAGACCAGTTTAACGCAAGCACTGCATGAATTAACATTTGCACTTCGGTATGAATATTCAGGGCTACCGTGATTTTGTGGTGTGAGTTGTTTCTCCAGGATTTGCAGAAGTGCCTATTAGGTGCTTGTAATATATTGATTAGTACAGAATGGCACCAATTAGAGGGTGTAGGAATGTCTCTGGAGTCAGAGATGATACACTTATTGGTGATATTTATGCTTTCTTCTGTAAACTCTAACCCAGACAACAGATTGCCTGCTTAAACTAGTCATATGCTTTGGTTTTGACGTGAATTTTACTTTAAATTACTATGCAGAAAACTACTAAGTTTCCGGGCTTTTCCTGGAATTGTGCCATCTGTTCATTTCTCCACTCTCTATGGAATTTTTCATCTGTAAAATTAACCCAAAAGATCTCATGCTCTACATATTGTGAATAATTGAATAAATAAATAAACCAATCATTTGGCTATTGAAACTTATCTTTTGTAGTGTGAAAAATGACTTTGGCACAGCTTGCTAAAGCATCAAATATCAGTTCCAAATTTTATTTGCATGTATCTGGGAATTCCAAAGAATTTTATGCTATTTACAAAATAATTTCTGAGAATATAAAAACTTAAATGCACACACCTTTAAAATAAACCTAGTCAGGGAACTTGGAGGAGGAGGAAGGGATTCAGTATATTGCCTGAGAGTCAATCCAGTGATGCGTTTGCATGACGTTTAAAAGAAAAATAAAATTTAATTATCTCCCCAAACTGAAAGAGATTGTTATCATGTGGGAGTTGACAGCATGAACTCTGGAGCCAGAATTCCTGATATGAACCCAGCCGTAATACTTACTGGCTGTGTGACCTTGGGAAAGTTAATGAACCTCTCAGTTCCCTAACCTGTAAATAGTGATGATAACAATAGCACCTCTTTATAGGGTTGTCGTGGGGATTAAGGAAGTTTAATAGACATTAAGCATTTCGAGTGCCTAGTACTATGTAAGCATTGTGTGTTTGCTCTTCATATTTGTTCATTAATATACATAAACTGGAGACACTTCGAAACGATCTTTTCTAAAACATCTAAAACATTAAATGTAAACTTTAAAGTACCTCAAATACTTCTTACTAACAAGAAGTTGCAACTATTCACAGTGGTGTAAACTTTGGGTCTCCTTCCCTTCCCCAATCTGCAAGCCCCTGAATCTTCCCCTCTGTTCTTTTCCCTTTTTAAGACTTAACATTGCCGGGCGCGATGGCTCACGCCTGTAATCCCAGCACTTTGGGGAGGCCGAGACAGGTGGATTACCTGAGGTCAGGAGTTCGAGGCCAACCTGACCAACATGGAGAAACACCATCTCTATTTAAAAAAATACAAAATTAGCTGAGTGTGGTGGCGCTTGCCTGTAATCCCAGCTACTCGAGAGGCTGAGGCAAGAGAATCGCTTGAACTCGGGAGGTAGAGATTGCAGTGAGCCGAGATCGCGCCATTGCATTCCAGCACGGGCAACAAGAGTAAAACTCCATCACAAAATTTAAAAAAAAATTAAAAAAAAAAGACTTAACATGAGTTTTGAAGGTTAATATCAGGTCTGGCTCACAAGTAGAGGTTTTATGGTCTGGAAGTCAACTAAATGATTTTAAATGTCCCTTCTCTGTGATTTTCAATGTACCAGTCTTATATTTTAGTTATGCAGCAAGGATGCATATATGGATTTTATAGGAGCATCAGTTTACAATCTACATGCTGTCCCACTCAGGGCATTAGGGCATTTGGATCAAGATATGAAAAGACTAAGAAGCTTCCTTCTGCTCTAATTGAAAATGCCCCCCAGGCCTGACTCTCAGTAGGAGGAGACCCAGGCTGCTGTCAAAAAAGTGAAGTTCTCCTCTGTGGAGAAGTCAGTGGATTCCCTACCCAGCAGGAAAGAAGAGTTGTGTTACTCCTGAGGTAATTTAGGAATAGCCTGAAGGCTATCTGTTCTTTCTTTATAGTTTTTCTAAGTGTTGAGTAAATACAAGTTGTCTAAATTGAGTTGGTGAGATGCCTTAGCTCTCAGAGTTCTAATGAACGCTGTCTGCCCATGAGAGCTTGGGCGTCTTTCGTCTCTCACGTGTTGTTCTTCTAATGACAGAATTCTTATTCTTTGAAACATTGCTTCTGCAGAGGCCAGGGCAAGGGAGCCGAATGAGGCTATGTTCCCAATATGTCCAAGAGAATTGAAGGATGCTTTCTGGCCAATACTAATAACGTGAAACAAAACTTGACCGTGGCTTTTTGAGATTAATTAGATATAGTATAATCAAACTTTTATTTTTTCTCTTAATAGTGTGCATGACAAATGCCAGTGTCTTGTATCTGTAGGGAAGTTGGAATATTGCCAAATGTAAAACTCTTCGGTAAAAACAATACCATACTATTCATGCATTTGTTTATTTAGGGAGATTTCTTTTAGAGGATTGAAACAATTGATTTTATATCAGAAGTGCTTCGATTGAGATTAGCGCTGCCTTAACACAGGATGAATGCCTTGGGGGCATTCTGGAGATCTTTCTGTTAGGAAGGCAGTAGCCTTTGTGAGTGTGTGTGTGTTTGGGGTGGGGCTGGGGAAGACTTTTTTAGCCCAGTCTCAGATTAAAGATAGCCACCCTATGTGCATCAATGTCAGGATTCTGGGAGATGCCTTTTGTCAACACATGGTTAAAACTGATTTCCCACAGCATAAATTAGAATAAAGGTTCGTTTTGCAAGTATCTATCGGATTTGATGGGAACGCCAGCATCACTCCCACTCCTAAATTTTTCTCTTTGGGTATATATTTGCAAACAGAAAAAGAAAATCAGTTTTCTCTCTCCCAAGCTTAAGTCAGCTAGGATTTTCCTAGTTTCCTTGTCTTCTGATTTTAGTTTTGTGATTTTGTAAATTTAAGTTGTGAAATAAAAAACAAGATTAGCATCCGATTTCCTACAAGAACTAGGGCACTGCACTTTTTTTTTTTTTTTTTTGAGATGGAGTCTCGCTCTGTCGCCCAGGCTGGAGTGCAGTGGCGTGACCTCGGCTCACTGCAAGCTCCTCCTCCCGGGTTCACGCCATTCTCCTGCCTCAACCTCCTGAGTAGCTGGGACTACAGGCGCCCCCCACCACGCCTTGCTAATTTTTCATAGTTTTAGTAGAGGTGGGGTTTCACCGTGTTAGCCAGAATGGTCTCGATCTCCTGACCTCGTGATCCGTTCACCTCCGCCTCCCAAAGTGCTAGGACTACAGGCTGAGCCACCGCGCCTGGCCCTCTTTTTTTTGTTGTTTGTTTTTTTTTTTTTAATATACTTTTAAGTTCTAGGGTACATGTGCACAACATGCAGGTTTGTTACATAGGTATACATGTGCCATATTGGTTTGCTGCACCCATTAACTCGTCATTTACATTAGGTATTTCTCCTAATGCTATCCCTCGCCCAGCCCTTCACCCCCACCCCCGACAGGCCCTAGTGTGTGATGTTCCCCACCCTGTGTCCATGTATTCTCATTGTTCAACTCCCACCTATGAGTGAGAACATGTGGTGTTTGGTTTTCTGTCCTTGTGATAGTTTGCTTAGAATGATGTTTCCAGCTTCATCCATATCCCTGCAAAGGTCAGGAACTCATCCTTTTTCATAGCTGCATAGTATTCCACAGTGTATATGGGCCATTACACATATTTCAAAAGCAGGTTGCATTGTTGGAAGAAAAGTGGGAACTATAACATTAAAATAAGGAGAAATGTGAGATTTCATAATCAGCTGATTTAAAATTTGGGATTTGTCAATTTGTGCTGCCTTACTATAGGGGAAAAGTCTAGAAAAACTGCTCAGAATTTTTGTGTTGCTCCACTTCTTTAAAATGCCTTATTAAGGAGTAATCATTTATGTAGGAAACTTAACTAAAGCTATACAGTTTAACATGATACAACACTGAGTAAAATAGGGTGTAATTGTCTTTTTAAAATGATGACTTTATGATTAAATTCCAACATGAAAAACTCTATAAACATGTAGTCAACAAAAGGAATGTAAAAAGTTGGAACAGGTGAAGTTACCCGTGTATTGCTAACAAAAAACATGTGCATTTCCCTCCTGCAGCTCCACTTTCATTAACGCCAAGTATGAGAACAGATATTATAAGTGACAGCTACGTCTATTATTCAAGATTGTGCCTTTCATATGGGCGTGTGGGATGTGAGTTACGCATTAGAAGTTGTCACTATTATTCTTAAGTGCATATTCCCTGATGTACATCATTGCTTTCTTAGTTCTCATTTTGCCTTTTCATTTTTTATCTGCCATTTATTTCTCAGGTACATATTCATTAGTAAGTTAAACTTGTTTTTTTAAATTTTAATTTAAGGCAAAAGTGTGTAGCTGAAAATATATTTTCCTTAAGCCCATTTTAAAAGTTCTATCATTGAAACATTGAGTTTTACAGAGTATAAATAATCCCTGAGTTGAAAGTTTTGTGAAAATGTTTCAAACTAATATTCTCATTTCCTCCCTATTTGCTTTACATGTTTCCCTATAAAAGACGTAAGTATTCAGATATTTCTTCCAGATCTAAGACCAGGAGTGCCTTGAATTATGTGGAACTCAGCAAGGTCATGTGTTGCTAACATCGTAAATAGTTGGAAATTTGGTGAACATCCAGCCTAAATATAATGTCAGACAAATCCGCCTTCACATCTCAGGGTTATCTGGGTAACCTTGCTCAAGATACTCAACCTTTCTGAACCTTGACTGCCTTATCTGTAACACAGGAATAATAATATGTGTCTACTTCCCCAGGGTTGTTATCGAAGACTGAATGAAATGCCTCATATCAAGCAGTTTTCTTGGTGACTGGTCCATTACAGTGAGAAAATAAAAGAATTTTATCTGAAGAATGCACGTCTCTTTAATGCTCAGGCCCAGAGAGACAGTAGAATGAGACAGCAATTATTTTCTGCTTCCCCCTTTGAGCTATGTATTCATCTCTTAAAATTGCTTGCTACTGTCACAAGTAGTTATACATTACCCTAATAATGCCACATCAGACGCTATAACCCACACCCTATAGCTTAACAACGTGTAGCCAATCACTAATCAATGTTATTTCTGTAAACCAGTGGGAATTACTGATATACAACTTTGTGTCAGCCTATTCCCTGTTTCCCTTATTTTGCCTTTAAGAATCCATTTGTAACTGCTGCTAATCAGAGTGTATATTCAGGGCAACTCAAATGTCTGCTTCCGGGTTGCAGTTCTCAAGCTTGGCCCAGATAAACTCTGCTTGCATTAATTTAGCTTTAGCTTCTTCCTTTTAGGCCAACGATAGGTACCCAACAAATTGTAGCTCCTTCCTTCCTTTCTCCCCAGGAAAGGAATTTGAACAAGGATGCTACTGGTATTAATGTTCTTGCTTCTCTAGCTTGTTTTCATTAATGAAAATTTTAAAAATAATTTTTATTTTGTTTTTAATGATAATTAAGATACCCATTGTCAATAATAAATTGGTGGGATCTTTACTATACAGTGGGTAGGAATACCTATTTGTTAAAATTTTTGCAAGATAGTCTGCTAGGTAGTAAGAGCCCTAAAATCTGCATATCTTCAGCATCCTTATCCTAACTAGTTAATTGGAGAAGCATATAAATGCTTATATAGCATTATCTATAATATTGAGAAATATTATAATATTTGGAGGCAAACTAAATATATGTTATTTAGGGATTGGTTAACAAATATTTAAAACATGCTCATCATGGAATATTTTGAAGACATTAAAAATAATGCTGTAGACACTCATAAATTTATGTGAAAAAAAAATTTTATATATTATTAAGAGAAGGAAATACATAACAAAACTATATTATCCATGTTAAACATATTTTTCTAATTTAACTTGAATAAATATGTATATATGAATATTCTCAGTTGACATCTTTCACTGGGTAATGTGGTTGCTTTATGTATCTGTGTATTTCTTGCTATTTGCCACATTTTGTTATTGTCAGAGTTTTTAAAAATGAGCATTGTGTAAAAATGAGCATATTTGGGAAGATGTCCATCATTTAAAAATTTCATTAATATGTAAAATTACTAAGGTAGCCCACACTGAAAATTCAAACAATATTAAATGTATAAAATATGAAATGAGACTTCATTCCATTCCTCCATGCATTTCATTTATAAACAGTAAAAAGTAATGATTAAAAAAGTTCATTAGTAAAAATAATCACACTTTTCTACTCTAACTCACTCTCCTGACAGCAAGCCACAGAAGTAAACCACAGAACAACAAGTTTCCTCCATAAATAATTTGGTGAAAAAAGCCAAAATATTTTGAGAACCGTGACTGTCATTGTTAACTTCTTCTCCTGTGTTGTTTACCATTGTAACCTCATTTGAGGCTTTACATGAATTCAGAATGAAAACTCATTGCACTGGCAAAGATGAAAAACCTTTTCTCCTATGCAGAACACACCTGCCCAGCCATTGTGTGAAATTACCTTGACAGCATTCTATTGGAAACTTGCTGTGCCACAATAAACAGGAATGTACACCCCATCTACCTAGACCAGACCAAATCAAGAGCTGCTATATGGAACGGGACCTGGGAAGATTTGGCTAAACAGAGGCAGGAAATCACACCTGGTTTAAATATCCACAATCACAACTAAAGTTGCTTTCTCTTAATTGACATGGAATCACTTGAAAGATGTCTGTTATATAATCCTGCTGAGGAGCAAATGCTTCAAGGTACACATGGTGGGAAATAAGATTCATTTTTCGTTATTAGATTACATTAAGTGTGAATGGATCTCAAGGGATTTAAATCATGTAGGAGCAGAAGATTACCCTTTTTAGCAGCTTTGATAAGTAAGGTAGCAGTCAGAAATGTCATCACTAGTTGACTTGAGCAGGATGTTATCACTATCAGTAAATGAATACTTTATCACATTATATTCTCTTAATTAGGTTTCACTCTCTTTGGGCCACCTTCCTTTTGAAGAACATGAGAAATCTGCAGTTTTCATTGTAAACTGCCTAACAGGAGAGTCTGGAGTTAGTAACCCTCCATCTCTTAACATGGGCAAGGCCAAGTGGACTGCCAAAGTTACGGGGCTCGGGATTTGCCTTTCCAGCTTGGACAAGTCTCTCTACCTCTCTGAGCCTCAGCTTCCACGTCTGTGAAATGTGGAGAATTTATTTCTTTCATATTTATTGAACCCCACTGTATACCAGACAATCTGCTAAGCATAAGGAAAGAAGATGAATACAATGAGAAGTTATTTGTCCTTAAGGAATGTGACTGAGACAGAAGGCAGCATGAGGTAGAGGGTATGGGGAGAAGAATTGCCTCTCTTTAGTCCATCACTGAGGGTTGCTGTGAGGGGCTCAAGTGAATGGGAAAGGACTCAAGTACTCAAAGCATCAGCAATGCACAGGCTTTTCACCCCATCTTCTAATGAAATCCATAAAATAGTCAACAATATAAGATAATGCCCTGTAGATGCTCCATTGTTTCAAATATAAGGGCTTTTCATTTTTTTCTCATGAATTTTGTCATGCTTTGAGATCATAATAGAATTCTCAAGAAATGAGTCATTGGGAAAATTAACTGCTCATAGTCTCATGAGTAGTTAATAACTTGCTGTCTGCCATGTTATTCATTTTCCTCTTGCAAAAAGGTATCTGATGTAGGTGAAGGTCAAAGAAGATCAGATATAGAAATTAAAATAAATTACTTATCTAGAAGACTTCCCTAATATATAATATTTTCCATGATGGAAAAATGCAATTGTTAGATTTTCATGAAACTCTACATTTTTATTTGGATGCCTGATATTTCACTAGATTCTACCCGAGAACCAGTACACAGCAATGAAGGGCCCCCATTTTAAAGGACTAAAGAGGTTAGTAGTTTAGAATTTTTTTTTCTTTTATGCCTAGTATTGAAAGTTGATAATGATGCTGACTTTTTAGTGCTTTGGTGAAATGTAAAGACAAACATAATTTGGATAAAATTATGCAAAATGTTGGGAATGCAAAAAACCTTGTCCTTCCTTAGGCTTTGCTCTCTAGGGAGTGGGGCCGTGCATGTTGAGAGGACAGCATTTGAGGACATTGTTGCCTTTGCACCTTTTCATTCCAGCACAAAGATGCATGAAGCTTGTTCAGCATCGGGATATCTAAAAACCAATCTATGAGAAACAAAAAACAGTATAGGTATAGAAGAAATAGAGAAGCTAATCAAAGGGTTTGCCAATTTTTTTAAAATGCATTTCTCTGGAGTATAACTGATTTTTCCTTGGTGGCATTTCAAAGCAAGGATGGTCTAGGGACAAAACTGTTTGACCTATCATTTCCACTTCTGCAGAGAACGTCTAAAATCAAACACAAGATGCGAAATTATTGCATGTTCATTCAGACTCTCACCTAGGTTTGATTTTTTAACTTCCCAATTCAGGATGAAAGACGAGCCTTCCATTTGCTGTAGTGACTCATACACTTTCAGATGGCATCTCCGCATGATTTGGCTTTTTGTTTCCTGAGTGAAATTTTGTCTAATAACTAGTTAGAGTAAGAGAACCAAACAAAATATCATGTTCAGAATATTCAATTTCTGTCCGTTTTCATCTCTTACTGAGCAGTGAAAGATGATGTCTTGAAGTGTTCTTTCATTTTCATGATTTAGGGGATTTGTGGCTATGGATTTTTCTTACAAATTCGTGTCCTGATTTTAGTTCCTATTTTCATTTCCTGTAGTCAAAGTTACTAGGTTATTAAAGAATTTCTCCTATTACAGCTATGAGATTCAGGAAGATTGTCCTGCCAAAGCCAGGAATAAGTACTAATAAGAAATGAACTTTTAAATTGTTTGAATTTATCATATTTATCTATAACTAAGAAATATTTCCAACACATAGAAAATTTAAGAGACTATTATATAAAATATAACCGTTTTGTTCTACTTGCTTTACAATTTGTAAAAATAGAATAAAATTTTACAAGAAGTTGAAGCTACTCTGTGTACCTTCCTCTGAAACAATAACTGAGATAGGCCCAAGTTCATTTTTATCACTCCCTTGCAGGTTTTTACACTCTAAAACTGTGTGTATCTATAAAAAACATGTGGAACTGATCTACATCTTTTCTAGCTTTACAAAAATACTATTGCACTACACATACCATTCGATTATTCACTTTTTTCACACCACTCTATGGTTTTGAAATGGGTCCATGATAATACATGTAATTTTAGTTCACTTATTTTAATGGCTGTATAGTGCTTCATTGAACAAATGTATCAAAACATACTTAATCAGTTCCTGCCGATGGACATTTAGGTTACAAACAATGTTGTAGCAAACATTTTATGTATATGCCTTTTTGTTCATGTGGGATAAAGTTTTTCTAGGGCTGAATATTTTTATCTTTACAAGATATCTCTCAAGTGGTAGAGAGTGATTTATTCTCCTATCACTTTGTAAAAATTTTATATTTCTCCACATCCACACCAAATATTAGTAATTTCAGGCTTCTAAAAATGTCTGCTGACTTGATAGATGTGAAATAATATCTTAGGTTTAAATTCTCCTGATTGCTACTGAGGTTATGCATTTGTTTTATTTCTATGGGTCACTTAGGGTCCCCTTTGTGAATTGCCTCTTCATTTCCTTTACTACTTTTTTTGTTGGCTTGTTTGAATTTTTTTAGAGTTGTTCTGGACATTTGCGAGTCTTTTCCCAGACTGTAGCTTTTTAAAAAATTGTTTATGTGATTTCTTATTGACAGAAGTTTCCAATTTTAATGCATTAGGAATTGTCAATCTTTTCTTTTGTGATTGGCACTTACTGTGTTTTGCTTAATAAATATTTCCAGCAAATGCCGAATTGATCATTTTGATACAAAAAAGTTTTTAAGAAATTAACAAACTTTATTTTTTTAGAGCAGTTTTAGATTAACAGCAAAATGGAGCAGAAAGTACAGAGTTCCCATATATATATCAACTTCCAGAAACTCACAACTTCCCCTAATGTTGACATCCTGTACCATGGTGCTACATGTGCTACAACTGACGAAACTGCTTGATTCATCACTCTCGTTCGAAGTTCAAAGTGTACATTAGGGTTCACTCTTGGTGTTGTACATTCTATGGGTTTTGACAAATGCATAGTGACATGTAGCCACCATTGTAGTATTATATAGAATAATTTCGCTGTCTTAAAAATCCTCTATTCATGCCTCCCTTCCCTCAATTCTGGAAGCCACTATCTTTTTACTGTCTCTATCATTTTGTCTTTTCTATAACGTACTATAGTTGAAATCAGACAGTGTGCAGCCTATCCAGGTTGACGTCTTTCACTTGGTAATATGCATTTAAGTTGCTTCTATTCCTTCATGTCTTTTCATGGCTTAATAATTCATTTCTTCTAAGCACTGAATAATATTCCATTGCTGGATGTACCACAGTTAATTTATCCATTCAACTACTGAAGGAAAGGTTGGTTGCTTTCAAGTTTTAACAATCATGATAAAAGTTTCTGTAAACAACTATGTGCAGGTTTTTGTGAGGACATATGTTTTCCATTCATTTGAGTAAATACAAGGGATATCAAGGAGTGTGATTGCTGGGCTATATGGTTAGAGAATATTTACTTTTCTGAGAAATTGTCAAACAGTCTTACAAAGTAGATGTACCATTTCGCATTCTCACCAGCAATGAATGAGCATATCTATTGCATCACATCTTCACGATATATGATGTTGTGATAGATGCGTCACATCTTCAAGATATATGATGTTAAACATCTTTTCATATGCTTGCTCACCATCTGTATGTCTTCTTTGGGAAGGTGTCTGTTCGGGTCTTTTGCTCATTTTTTAAATAAAGTTGTTCATTTTCTTACTGTTGAGTTTTAAGAGTTCTTTGTATATTTTAGATAATCTTTTATCAGTTGTATCTTTTGCAAATACTTTCTCCCAGTCTATGGCTTGTCTTCTCATTTTTTTTGACACCATGTTGTGCAGAGAATAAATTTCTAATTTTAGTGAAGTCCAGTTTATCAACTCCTTTCATGAATTGTACATTTGGTATTGTTTCTAAAAAGTCATTGCCATAGCCAAGGCCATCAAGTTATTTTTCTATGTTATCTTCTAAGAGTTTTATAGCTTTGTGTTTTACATTTAGGTCTATGATCTATTTTGAGTTAATTTACATGAAGGATGGGAGGTTTGTGTCTAGATTTATCATTATTTATTGCATGATTTTTGCCCCATTTGGTATGAGCACCATTTGTTGAAAAGACCATCTTTGCTCCGTTTGTCAAAGATTAGTTAATTATATTTATGTGTGTCTATTTCCAGGCCCTCTATTCTATTTCATAGAGTTATTTTCTATTATTTGGACAGTTCACACTGTCATGATTATTATAGCTTTATAGTAAGTCTTGAAGTCAGGTGGCATCAGTACTCAGACTTTTTTTCTTCTTCAATAATGAGCTGGCTATTTTGAGCCTTTTACCTCTCTTTTAAACTTTAGAATCAGCCTTTTCCCCTCACAAAATAACTTGCTGGAATTTTAACCGGGATTGTGTTGCTCCATAGACCAAGTTGGGAAGAACTGACATCATGATAACATTGAGTCTTTCTATCCATAAACATGGAATATCTCCCCATTTATTTAGTTCTTTTTTGATAGCTTTCATTAGTTTTGTAGTTTTCCTCATAGTTCTTGAACATATTTTGTTAGATTTATACCTAAGTATTTCATTTTTGGGGGTGCTAATGTAAATGACAATGTCCTTTTAATTTCAAATTCCACTTGTTCATTGTTGGTATTAGGAAAGTGATTGACTTTTGTACATTAATCTTGTATCCTGCAACCTTGTTAGTTCCAGGAATTTTTTGTTGATTCTTTCAGATTTTCTGCATAGATAGTCATGTCATCTGTGAACAGATAGTTTTTTTTTTCTTCCTTCCTCATCTGTATACCTTTTATTTATCTTTCTCACCTTATTGCATTTATTAGGACTTCCAGTATGATGCTGAAAAGCAGTAATGAGAGTGGACATTCTTGCCTTGTTCCTGATCTTAGTGAGAGAGCTTCAAGTTTCTTACTATAAGATGTGTTGGCAATGGGTTTTTTGTTGATGTTTTTTGATCAAGTTGAGGAAGTTCAACTCTATTCCTAGATTTTTTTTTATGAATTTGTGTCTGTGTCTATTGATTTATCATGTGAGTTTTCTTCTTTAGCCTGATGATGTGAAGGATTACATAGATTTATTTCAAATGTTAAACCAGCCTTTCAAATCTTGGATAAATCTCACTTGGTTGTGATATATAATTCCTTTTATACTTTGTTGGTTTGATTTTATAATATTTTATTCATTACATCTGCATCTATGTTTATGAGAAATATTGTTCTGTAGTTTTATTTTCTTGTAAAGTCTCGTCTGGTTTTGGTATTATGATGATGCTGGCCTCATGGAATGAATTAGAAAGTGTTTCCTGTGTTTCTATTTTCTGAAAGTCTGTAGAGAATTGGTATCATTTCTTTCTTTCTTTTTTTTTTTTTTTGAGACGGAGTCTCGTTCTGTCGCCCAGGCTGGAGTGCAGTGACGCGATCTCGGCTCACTGCAAGCTCCGCCTCCCGGGTTCACGCCATTCTCCTGCCTCAGCCTCCCGAGATGCTGGGACTACAGGCGCCCACAACCGCGCCCGGCTAATTTTTTGTATTTTTAGTAGAGACGGGGTTTCACCGTGGTCTCGATCTCCTGACCTTGTGATCCGCCCGCCTCGGCCTCCCAAAGTGCTGGGATTACAGGCGTGAGCCACCGCACCCGGCCTGTATCATTTCTTTCTTAAATGTTGGTAGAATTCAACAGTGAACACATCTGGGCCAGGTGCTATCTGTGTTGGAAGATTATTAACTATTGGTTCAATTTCCTTTATAGATATAAGCCTACTCACATTGTCCATTTCCTCTTGTGTGAGTTTTGGCATGTTGTGTCTGCAAGAAATTGGTTCATTTCATCTGTTATCAAATTTGTGTAATTGGCCTGTAATTCCAGCACTTTGGGATGCCAAGGTGTTTAGACGCCTTGAGGCCAGGTGTTTAAGACCAGCCTGGCCAACATGAAAAAACCCTGCCTCTACTAAAAACACACAGATTAGCCAGGTGTGGTAGTGGGTGGCTGTAATCCCAGCTACCTAGGAGGCTGAGGCAGGAGAATCACTTGAATCCAGGAGGCAGAGGTTGCAGTGAGCCAAGATCATGCCACTGCACTCCAGCCTGGGTAACAGATCAATACTCTATCTCAAAAAAAAAAAAAAAAAAAAAAAAAGGAATTTGTGCTGTTCCTATGATTTCAAATTCAACCCCTAGAAACATGAGACATAATAATAACAGACTGTCGCTTTAAGCCACTATCTCTGAAGTGGTTTATTTCATAGCAATAGACAACCTCAACACAAAGATTAAGTGTTTTCAACTGAAGTTCATGAAAATGAGGGTGAAGATGAAATATTTTAAATTTGAAATCATCTTACACTTACCAAAAGTTTTAAAATATAACACAGAAAAGTCTTATATACCATTTGCCTAACTTCTCCTAATATTAACATCTCGCATAACCACACTAAAATTAATGACATCAAGAAATGACCATGGATACAATAATACTATTAACTAATCTAGAGACTTTATTTCAATTCTGCCAGTTGTACCACCAATACACTTTTTCTAATCCAAGATTCAATCCATAATCCTATCTTGCCTTAAGTGTTATAGTTTGTTAGTCTTCTCCAATCTATTACAATTCCTCTGTTTTTGTTTGTCTTTTATGACTTTGACATTTTGAAGAGCATGGACCAGTTATTCTGTAGAATGTCACTGAATTTGAGTTTGTCTGATGTTTTCCCATGATTAAATTCAAGCTATGCATTTTTGGCAAGAATTCCATGGTAGTAATATTGTGACCTTCTCAGAGCATCGCATCAGGACATACAGGATGTTGATATATATTAATACATTATGTCTTATTACATAAATTAACGTTGATCCCTTGGTTAAGGTGTTGTCTGCTAGGTTTCTCCACTGTAAAGTTATTATTATTATTTTTTGTCATTAGTAAGTATCTGGAGAGGAGATAGTTTAAAGCCATGCAAATACTCTGCTTCTTCTCCTATCTTTATACTAAGTTTAGCATTCATCTGTGACTCTAACCTGTAATAGTTACTATTTTTGTCCTAATGGTGATTTTCTACAGTCATCATTCCTTCTACATTAATTAATTAGAATTTGATGCTAGCAAAATCTTATCCTTGTCATTCATTTTTAAATTTATTCAATCATTTATATCACTATGGACTATGGGTTTTAATCTAATACGTCCTTGTTTATTTTGGTTCTCAAATTAACCCTGATTTGGTCACTGAGTTTCTTTAAGTTGTTCTTCAATGTGCTCCCATCAATTTTTAGCATTTTCTTTATTTCTTTCTTTCTTTCTTTTTTTTTTTTTTTGAGACGGAGTCTCGCTCTGTCACCCAGGCTGGAGTGCAGTGGCGCCATCTCGGCTCACTGCAAGCTCCGCCTCCCGGGTTCACGCCATTCTCCTGCCTCAGGCTCCCGAGTAGCTGGGACTACAGGCGCCGCCACCAGGCCCGGCTAATTTTTTGTATTTTTAGTAGAGACGGGGTTTCACCGTGTTAGCCAGGATGGTCTCGATTTCCTGACCTCATGATCCGCCCGCCTCGGCCTCCCAAAGTGCTGGGATTACAGGCGTGAGCCACCAGCGCCCGGCCGCATTTTCTTTATTTCTAACACCACAAGATATTCCAGGATGGTCTTGTACCTTCCCTGCCTCAGACCTGGAATCCACCATTCCTTCAAGACCTCTGGTTCCTTTTACTGAAGGACGATATTAAGAAATGAAGACCCTGGTATTCTCATTACTGCTGAAATAGCTTTGCTCCTAGGCTCTCTCTCAGTGGACAGAGGTAGGAAATATGTGTATGTAAACTAACCTATGCATATATACATATATGTATTTATTTTTATTTTATTTTATTTATTTTATTTTTATTTATTTATTTTTTTTAGATGGAGTCTCGCTCTGTCACCCAGGCTGGCGTGCAGTGGCCGGATCTCAGCTCACTGCAAGCTCCGCCCCCCGGGTTCCCGCCGTTCTCCTGCCTCAGCCTCCCGAGCAGCTGGGACTACAGGCGCCGCCATCACGCCCGGCTAATTTTTTGTATTTTTAGTGGAGACGACGGGGTTTCACCGTGTTAGCCAGGATGATCTCGCTCTCCTGACCTCGTGATCCACCCCCAAAGTCCTGGGATTACAGGTGTCAGCCACCATGCCCGGCCATCTGTATTTATTTTTATATCCACTCATATTTATATTAAAAACTGATATAGTTACCTCAGATTCCAGTTCACCACCACAGGTTTTATTCTAGCTTTCTTTCATTGTTTGTAATTCCTTTCTCTACCTGTAAGAAAACTCATTCTTATTCTCCACAATATATTTTCATATGAAAATTGACCTTTAATGGTTACCAAAGAGGCACTCTTTTTATACGGCCCATTTTGTTCATACTTTTAACTTCAACTACTTTCCTTGCAGTTCAGACTTCATAAAGGTAAGTTTCTCAATAGAGACAAATGGAGATTACCAGTTCTGTAGATTACGCAGTTAAATAGTGCATAGGGATCATGGTTGAGAAGCAAACACTGACATCTGATTAGTGTTTTTAAGTAACTCCATTTTACTGGATTAATTTCATATTGCTTCAAGAAAATTAATCACTTGATGAATCTTGTTGAATGCAATGCTAACACCCTTCATCAGGATTTACAATAACAATAACAAATTGAGACTGAACATATCCAGTATTATATGTCAGACATGTCCTAGAAACTGAAAACAAACAAAATTAATATTATGCATTATTTTAATTTTGTAAAGGATGTTGGAACACTCTTTCTTTGAATGATGACATACAAAACTAGCTTGCGCTATTCTAGTTGTATAGTGACAAGAACAAATGACTATCAATTAGGCATTTGCTTTTCATTTATATTAAGCTTAAAATGTTAGCTGTATCATTTGAATAATGTATGTACCTGTTTTAACTAATAGGCTTATTTTTCTAGCTACTTAGTTTAGAAATGATAACTTTAGCTTTAAAGCATGTTTTGATTTGTAAATTTGTTACTCAGTCTCTTTTCCTTATAAATAGATTTCTTAACATCCATAGATTTAGAAGTGAAGTACTTCTATTATATTCATGAAAGTCCTCATCAGTGAGGTGGATATCTCATATGATTTTTTCAAAATATAGAAATAACAATTGCCATGGGAAATGTGAGTTACAGACACAATTTCAGAAGGTTGTTTTAGGAAATATCTACACACAAATAAAGGGTGAATATTGAGCAAACTGTACCAAATTTTTGCTATCAAAGTATGCACAAGAGAGCATGAGACTTAAATTAGGGTAAAAATTTTAAATTTAATTCTAAGCAACAATGTTCTTATAGTGAAGGCTGTTAAACCCTGAACTATGCTCTTGAAGATGAGGTTTTAGAATTTTTTTCTCTCAAGGTCTTTATAAACTAATGAATTTATAAATTAATAAATTTAGAATTTTAGGATGGGTGTTGTGTGATCTTACCTTAATGTAGCGACATAGACTTAACGAGCTCCCCAAAGGCTGCATCCTAGTCTTGTTTGTTTTTGGTTGTTGTTTGTTTGTTTTGTTTTTTGTTTTTTTCTGAGACAGGGTCTTGCTCTTGCTCTTACTCTGTCACCCAGGCTGGAATGCAGTGATGTGAACACAGCTCACTGCAGCCTCAACCTCCCAAGCTCAAGCAATCCTCCCACCTCAGCCTCCTGAGAAGCCGGGACAAGATTCTAAGAAAGTCATTTGCACTTAGAATTTACACTGGAATGGGATCAAGGAGTCTCACTGCTCCTACCTGTCCACAGAGAAGTGACATCTATAGAAATGATGTGAGAAAGCTTAAGAACACTCACCTACATGTTGGTAGGTTTAGGACCAGAGTTCTTGCTGATATGCTGGTGTAGGGAAGATAAAACAATATCTTTTCCTTCACCATGACAAAGTTTATGGCCGATACCCCTATAACAAAAGACAGATTAACAAGAGAAAAGCATAGCACATCTATTTAAAAATGAAGAGCCAAAGACCCAGTGAAAACTATTTTGCTGCTGAGGTGCAGTTAAGAATAGCCAGTCATGTAGCAGTACGATTGGACAAAAAGGGTGTGATCTAATGATAGTAAACTGGGGGAACTTAGCAAGGCCTATTTGTTAAGATTCATTTCTGTACCTCTGTGTTTATATATTTCCTCTTGGTATAGGGCACAACCCCTGTCATGTGAGGATCTTTAGGGAAGAAGGGAAGCCTTCTTTTTATGGTCTAGTGTCCCTGACAAATCTCCTGTTAAATTGTAATTCCCAGTGTTGAAGGTAGGGCCTGGTGGGAGGTATCTGGGTATGGGGGTAGATCTCTCATGGTTTGGTCCTGTCCTCACGATAGTGAGTTCTCACAAGACCTGGTTGTTTAAAAGTGTGTGGCACCCCTCTCCCCAACTCTCTCTCTTGCTCCTGTTTTCACCGTGTGAGTTGCTGCTGAATTCCCCTTTGCATTCTGCCATGATTGAAAGCTTCCTGAGGCCTCATCAAAAGCCAAGCAGATGCCAGCATCATGCTTCCTGTAAAGCCTGCAGAACCATGAGCCAATTAAACCTCTGTTCTTTATAAATTACCCAGTCTCTGCCTCAGCAGGACACACTGGGGTACTCACATAGGGCCGTGGATGTCTATATAGCAAGGCAAGAATGATGTAGCACATGGCCTCAGGGAATAAATGCAGGGGAAGGTCACAGAGTGATGTTTCTATTCATGCTAGGTTGCCCTATTTTGGGGTACCATGTTTTGAGCTACAACAGCAAGATAATAATAATAGTAAAATATTTCGTATAGGATACTACATAATTTTTAGGATTTTGGGGGCCTATATTTTATGTACCCATTATATCAACTATGTGAATTAGTGAATATACTATTCTTACTGTGTCTGAGGCACAGAGATTTTAGAATATTTCTCTAAGTTCAAGAGGCAGAGTAAGGACTTGAATGTTCATTTTTCGACATAAGCCAGTGTTCTTCCAAGTTACTTGCTGCCTTTTGTTTGAGAATATTTGGAATTAAATGTACATTTGACATAAGTGGAGATTACATATGTTTGGATTCAGACAAAACTGCACTTGTTGTGGGAAAAGAGGCACGGTGTTTTAGTAGCTGAATTTAGACCAGCACATCTCAAAGAGTCCTCTGAGGAACATTAGCTCTATGAGATAATGGTAGGTGTTATACCTTGTTAATTGAGGTTTGACTCAGCCTTAAGTAACAGAAAAAAAAAAAATCACAATTACATACACACAATTGAAGATTATTTCCCTCTCACATAAAGAAGTCTAGAGCTAGGCCCTATTTGACTGGTGTGGTGGCCCACAATAAGGAGTCTGGGTCCTGCTGTCTTGCGGCTTTCTTGTCTTTAGTGAGCCACTCCTCCTGGTTCAACTGCTGAGACTGCATTCTGGTCAGCTGAAAGGAGGAAGGAGGCAACTGAAAGATGGGAATTCCCCTTGACTTTAAGGGTATTTCTAACTTGCCACACATATTATGTCCACTTATATGTCATTGGTCAGAACCTAGTTACTTGACCAGAGGTAGCATCAAGGGGATCTGGGCAAGAAAACTTTTTGGCTAAATGGCAATGTACCCAGCTAAAACTGGAATTACTGTAAAAATGAAGAACTGACCCTATAAGATATGAGAACTGACCCTACTATGACTGCTACATGCCCATAAAAGTAAGCTCCATTTGAAAAAGAATTTTTTGTGGTCAAATAAGGCTTAGAAATGCAAGAGTAAATAATGTTAAACAAGTGTCTTTAACACCAGGCTTCTCAAAGATGCCAATGCATATTGCAACACTTTTAAGAGTGGGATATGCTATGTAAAGTTCCTATACTTATTTGACTATAGAACTCTTGACCCATGAAGTATTTATTGGAATTAATGGTCCACAGAATATACTTTGAGGAAATACTGCTGTAAACTGTTGAATCCAGAATGGATAATTCCTATCTGTTCCCTGCTGCCAAGTTACTTACTGAAGAAGGCATTGAGCCTCCTCTGACTTACTTAACATGATTTTATTCTATTTGTGAGTCAAAGATGTGGTGAAACATACATCATGAGCATGACTGTGGAGCAATTTGCAAATATAAATGATTGTAGAAATGCCAAATAATTAGACTTTAAAGAGGAAATTCTTAAATTTTTGCCTAAAAATATGTTGAGCACTTTTCAGGTAGATAATTCAGCATTCTGTAATACCTCTACTAATGGAGAGAGGGCTTTTGAATAATACAATAATAATAGCTACCAGTTGTTGAGCATGCAGAGAACCCTGCCTCAGCAGACCACACTGGGGTACTCACATAGGGCTGTGGATGCTCCCATGGCTGTGGACCAGGCACTGCTAAGTTTACCCTGTTTTTTTGTATGTCTTCTTTTGAGAAATGTGTATTCAGATCCTTTGTCTCTTTTTTAATTGGTTTGTTTTCTTACTATTATTTGAGTTTCTTTTACATTTTGAATATTAATCCCTTACCAGATGTATGTTTTATAAATACATTTTCCCATAGTGTAGGTTGTCTCTTTACTCTGTTGATTGGTTCCTTGGCTGTGAAGCTTTTTTATTTTACTATTTTTACTTTTGTTGCCTGTACTTTGGGGTTCATATTCAAGAAATGATTGCCCAGACCAGTATCATGGAACTTTTCCCTTATGTTTTTTTTCTAGTAATTATACAGTAGAGTTTCAGGTTGTAAGTCTTCGATCCATTTTAAAATTTCGTTTTATTTATATTTCAATAGTTTTACAGGAACAGGTGGTGTTTGGTTACATGGACAAGTTTTTTAGTGGTGATATCTGAGGTTTTGATGCACCCATCACTTGAGCAGTGTACACTGCACCCAATATGTAGCCTTTTATCCTTCACCCACCTTCCACCCTTTCCCCCGAGTCCCCAAAGTCCTTTGTATTATTCTTATGCCTTTGCAGCCTCATAGCTTAGCTCCCACTTATAAGCGAGAACATATGATGATTGGTTTTCGATTCCTGAGTTACTTCACTTAGAATAATAGTCTCCACCTTCATCCAAGTTGCTGTGAATGCCATTATTTCATTCCTTTTTTGACTGCATAGTATTCCATAGTATATATAAACCACATTTTCTTTATATCCATTCATTGATTGATAAACACTTGGGCTAATTCCATATTTTTACAATTGTGATTTGTGCTGCTGTAAACATGCATGTGCAAGTATCTTTTTCATATAATCACTGCTTTTCTTCTGGATAGATACCCAGTAGTGGGATTGCTGCATCAATGGTAGATCTACTTTTAGTTCTTTAAGGAATTTTCATACTGTTTTCCATAGTGATTGTACTATTTTACATTCCCACCAGCCGTGTGACAGTGTTCCCTTTCACTGCATCCACACCAACATCTATTATTTTTAAAAATTTTTTTATTATGGCCATTCTTTCAGGAGTAAGGTGGTATTGCATCATGATTTTGATTTGCATTTCCCTGATCATTAGTGATGTTGAGCATTTTTCATACATTTTTTGCCCATTTGTATATCTTCTATTGAGAATTGTCTATTCATGTCCTTAGCCCACTTTTTGATCAGATTTTTTTCTCTTGCTAATTTGTTTGAGTTTCTTGTAGATTCTGGATATTAGTCTTTTTTCAGATGTATAGATTGTGAAGATTTTCTCCCACTCTGTGGGTTGTCTGTTTACTCTACTGATTGTTTCTTTTGCTGTGCAGAAGCTTTTTAGTTAAATTAAGTCCCATCTATTTATCTTTGTTTTTGTTGCATTTGTTTTTGGGTTTTTGATCATGAAGTCTTTGCTTAAGCCAATGTCTGGAAGGGTCTTTCTGATGTTATCTTCCAGGATTTTTATAGTTTCAGGTCTTAGATTTAAGTTTTTGACCCACCTTGAGTTGGTTTTTGTGTAAGGTGAAAGATGAGGATCCAGTTTTATTCTTCTACATGTGGCTTACAAATTATCCCAGCACCATTTGTTAAATAGAATGTCCTTTCCCCACTTCATCTTTTTGTTTCCTTTGTTGAAGATCAGTTGGCTGTGAGTATTTGGGTTTATTTCTGGGTTCTCTATTCTGTTCCATTGGTATGTGTGCCTATTTTTATATCAATAACATGCTGTTTTGGTGACTATGGCCTTATAATATAGTTTGAAGTCAGCTAATAGGATGCCTCCAGATTTGTTCTTTTTGTTTAGTCTTGTGATTTGGCTATGTGGGTTCTTTTTTGGTTCCATCTGAATTTTAGGATGATTTTTCCTAGTTCTTTGAAGAATGATTATGGAATTTTGATGGAAATTGCACTGAATCTGTAGATGGCTTTTGGCAGTGTGCTCATTTTCACAGTATTGATTCTACCCAACCAACAGCATGGAATGTGTTTTCATTTGTATGTGTCATCTATGATTTCTTTCAGCAGTGTTTTGTAGTTTTGCTTGTAGAAGTATTTCACCTCCTTGGTTAGGTATATTCATAAATTTTTTTTTTTTGCAGCTATTGTAAAAGAGGTTGAGTTCTTGATTCTCAGCTTGGTTGCTGTTGATATTTAGGAGAGATACTGATTCGTATACATTAATTTTGTATCTTGAAACTAACTGAATTCATTTGTCAGTTATAGGAGCTTTTTGGATGAGGCTTTAGGTTTTTCTAGGTATATGATTATATCATTGGAACAGCGACAGTTTGACTTCCTCTTTACCAATTTAAGTGCCCTTTATTTCCTTCTCTTGTCTGGTTACAGTGGCTAGGACTTCCACTATGTTGAATAAAAGTGGTGAAAGTGGACATTCTTGTCTTGTTCCAGTTCTCAAGGGGAATGCTTTCAGCTCTTCCCTGTTCAATATAATGTTGGCTGTGGGATAAAAAAAGACATAGATGTCTTTTATTACCTTAAGGTTTGTCCCTTCTGTGCTGATTTGCTGAGGGTTTTAATCAAAAAGCGATGCTAGATTTTGTCAAATGCTTTTTCTGCATCTATTGAGATGATCATGTGATTTTTGTTATTAATTCTGTTTATGTGGTGTATCATATTGATTGACTTGCATATGTTAAAACATCTCTACATTCCTGGTATGACATCTCTGCATTCCTGGTATGAAGCCCACTTGATCATGCTGGATTAAGTTTGGTATGCTATTGGATTTGGTTAGCTAGCATTTTGTTGAGGAGTTTTGCATCTGTGTTCATCAGGGATATTGGTCTGTAGTTTTCTTTTTTTGATATGTTCTATCCTGGTTTTGGTATTAGGGAGATACTGGCTTTACAGAATGATTTAGGGAGGATTCCCTCTTTCTCTGTCTCTTGAAATAGTGTCAACAGGATTAGTACCAATTTTTCTTCGAATGTCTGATAGAATTCAGCTGTGAATCCATATGGCTCTGCACTTTTCTTGGCAATTTTTAAATTATCATTTTAATCTCACTGCTTGATATTGGTATTTTCAGAGTTTCTATTTCTTCCTGATTTTATCTAGGAGGGTTGCATATTTTCAGGAATGTATCCATCTCCTCCAGGTTTTCTAGTTTGTGTGCATAAAGGTGTTCATAGTAGCCTGGAATGATCTTTTGTATTTCTGTGGTATCTGTTGTAATATCTCCATTTCATTTCTAATTGAGCTTATTTGGATGTTCTGTCTTCTTTTCTTGGTTAATCTCACTAATGGTCTATCAGTTTTGTCTTTTTAAAGAACTAGCTTTTTATTTCACTCATCTTTTGTATTTTTTTGTTGTTGTTGTTTCACTTTTATTTAGTTCTACTCTGATCTTTGTTATTTATTTTGTTCTGCTGCATTTGGGTTTGGTTTGTTCTTGTTTCTCTAGTTCCTTGAAGTGTGACCTTAGATTGTCTATTTGTGCTCTTTCAAACTTTTTGATACAGGCATGTAATGCTATTAACTTTCCTCTTAGCACTGCTTTTGCTATATCTGAGAGATTTTTGTCACTATTATCATTCAGTTCAAATAATTATTTAATTTTAACTTGATTTCATTGTTGACCCAAGGATTACTCAGGAGAAGATTATTTAATTTCCATGTATTTGCATGGTTTTGGGGGTTCCTTTTTGCAGTTGATTTCCAGTTTTATTACACCATGATCTGAGAGAGTACTTGATATAATTTTAATTTTCTTAAATGTATTGAGATTTGTTTTGTGGCCTATGATATGGACTATCTTGGAGAATGTTCCATGTGCTGATGAACAGAATGTGTATTCTACAGTTGTTGGGTAAAATGTTCTGTGAATATCTGTTAAGCGCATTTGTTCTAGGATATAGTTGAAATCCATTGTTTTTTGTTGATTTTTCTCTCTTTATGACCTCTCTAGTGCTGTCAGTGGGTTACTGAAATCCCCCACTATTATTGTGTTGCTGTCTATCTCATTTCTTAGGTCTAGTAGTAATTGTTTTATAAATTTGGGAACTTCAGTGTTAAGTGCATATATATTTAGAATTGTGATATTTTCCTGTTGGATTAGTCCTTTTATCATTATATAATGTCCCTCTTTGTCTTTTTTAACTATTGTTACTTTAAAGTCTGTTTTGTCTAATATAAGAGTAGCTACTCCTGCTTCCTTTTGGTGTCCATTTGTATGAAACATCACCCTTTACTTTAAGTGTATGTGAGACCTTATGTGTTAGGTAAGTCTCTTGAAGACAGCAGATACTTGGTTGGTGAATTGTTATCTACTCTGCCATTTTGTATCTTTTAAGTGGAGCATTTAGGACATTTACATTCAAGGTTAGTATTGCGATATTGAGATGCAAGGTTCTATTCTATTCATTGTGCTGGTTGTTGCCTGAATATCTTGTTTTATTTTTCATTGTGTTAACTGTTTACAGGTCCTGTGAGATTTATGCTTTAAGGATATTCTATTTTTGGTGTATTTTGAGGATTTGTTTCAAGATTTAGAGGTCCTTTTAGCAGATCTTGTCTTACTGGCTTGGTAGTGGCAAATTCTCTCAGCTTTTGTTTGTCTGAAAAAGCCTGTATCTTTCCTTCATTTATGCAACTTAGTTTCACTGGAAACAAAATTCTTGGCTGATAA
The DNA here is from genome assembly GCF_037993035.2 of Macaca fascicularis. Taxonomy (NCBI): domain Eukaryota; kingdom Metazoa; phylum Chordata; class Mammalia; order Primates; family Cercopithecidae; genus Macaca; species Macaca fascicularis. Next base: position 188,548,815 of record NC_088376.1, on the reverse strand, counting down.
TTGTTTTGTTGAGGAGGCTAAATATAGGACCCTAATCCCTTCTGCCTTGGAGGGTTTCTACTGAGAAATCTGCTGTCAATCTGATAGGTTTTTCTTTATAAGTTATCTGATATTTTTGCCTTATAACTCTTAAGATTCTTTCCTTCATCTTAACTTTGGATAACCTGATGACTATGTGCCTAGGTGATAATCTTTTTGCAATGAATTTTCCAAGTGTTCTTTGAGCTTCTTGTATTTGGATGTCTAGATCTCTAACAAGGCCAGATTTTCCTCAATTTTTCCCTCAAATACGTTTTTCAAACTTTTAGATTTCTCTTCTTCCTCGAGAATACCAAGATTTTTACATTTGGTCATTTAACATAATCCCAAACTTCTAGGAGGCTTTGTTCATTTTCTTAAAATTCTTTTTTCTTTGTCTTTGTCAGATTGGGTTAATTTGAAAGCCTTGTCTTCAAGCTCTGAAATTCTTTCTTCTGCTTTTTAAAATCTACTGCTGAGACTTTGCAGTGTATTTTGCATTTCTCTAAGTGTGTCCTTCATTTCCAGAAGTTGTGATTATTTTTTATTTATGCTATCTATTTCTCTGAAGTTTTTTCCATCCATATCCTATAACATATTTTTGATTTCTTTAAGTTGTCGTTCACCTTTCTGTGGTGCCTCCTTGAGTAGCTTAATGATTGACTTTCTGAATTCTTTTTCTGGCAATTCAGATATTTGTTCTTGGTTTGGATCCATTGCTGGTTAGCTAGTGTGATCGTTTGGGGATATTAAATAACCTTGTTTGGTTATATTACCAGATTGTTTTTTTGTTTTGTTTTCTTCTCATTTGAGTAGACTATGTCAGAGGGAAGATCTAGGGCTCAAGGGCTGTTGTTCAGATTCTTTTGTCTCATGAGGTACTCCCTTGATGTGGTGTCCTCCCCCCTTCCCCTAAGGATAGGGCTTTCTGATAGACAAACTGCAGTGATTGTTGTTTCTTTTCTGTGTCTAGCCACCCAGCTCAGCTACCAGCCACTGGGCTGGTAACTAGGGAATGTCTGCAAAGGGTCCTGTGATGTGTTTCATCTTTAAGACTCTCATCTGTGGATATCAATCAGCACTTGCTCCAGTCGAGGTATCAGGGGAGTGAAGGGGACTCTGAGAAAGTCCTTGGTTGTAGTTTTGTTTAGTACACTGGCCCAGTGTTGGTTGGCCTCCAGGAAGGAGGAGGTACTTTCAAGAGAGCATCAGTTGCAGTGGTGTAGGGAGGATACAAGCTGGCCGTAACGGGACTTATCGTGGCCTCTGGGGGGTGGGGGTTGTGGTACTCAGGTTGATGGAGTTACATTCCCAGGGGGGATTATAGCTGCTTCTGCTGCATCATACAAGTTGCCATTGTAGTTGGGGAAAGTCAGCAGGGACAGGCCTCACCCAATTCCCATGCAGCCAGCAAGGTCAGTCTCACTCCCACCATGTCCCCCCAGTAGCACCAAATTTATCTCCAGGCAGTCGGTGAGCAGGCTAAGATTTTGGCCCTGGCTACAAGCCTTCCTGCTAAGAAAACAAGCAGGGCTTTCAGGTTTTGTTTCTGTTTGCTTGCTGTGGCTTTTGTGTTTCTGTCTGCAATCCCAGATCACCTCCTCCCCGAGATTTGGTCCAAGAAACTTGGCTTTGATTGAAATTGTTACAAAGTTCAGTGGAAGTTTCCTTCTTCCTGTGGTCTTTCCCTAATTCCACTGGGAGCCCTCCCCAAGGACCCTTGTGAGACAAAGTCAGAAATAGCTTCACTGGGGACCAAGAGTGCCCACAGGGCTCTTCCCACAGCTTCCTCTACTCCTATATTTTTCCCGGCTCTCTAAATTCATCTCAGCTCTCAGTAAGGTCAAATCCTCTCCCATAATTTGATCCTTCAGGTTTCCCGGTGAGGTGTGTGTTCGGGGTCAGATGTTCTCCCTTTCACACTTTGAACACTCACAGCTTTTTAGCTGTCTCACGGAGCCTGCAGCGGCAGGCACTTCCATCCATTTTGAGTTCATTTTCGCATATGTTGTGAGATAAGGGTCTAATTTCAGTCTTCTACTTGTGAATATCCAGTTGTCCCAACACCATTTATTGAAGAGACCATCTTTTCCCTTTTGTGTTCTTGGCACCTTTGTCAAAATCAATTGACCAAACAAAAATGCATGGATTTATTTCTGTGCTCTCTAGTCTGCTTCATTTCTCTATGGGTCAATTTTTATGCCAGTACTATGCTATTCTGACTCTTATAGCTTTGGCCATCAGGTATTTGAAAAAACACTCAAAATTGCCAACCATCAGAAACTGCAAATTAAAACCATAATGAGATATCTGTCATCTCACACCTATGAAAATACCTATCAAAATGACAAAAGAAAGTGTTGCAGACAATGTGGAGAAGAGGGAATCCTTGTACATTGTTAGTGGGAATGTAAATCAGTGCAGCCATTATGGAAAACAGTAAGGAATCTCCTCAAAAAATTAACAGTAGAACTATCTTATGACTCAGCAATCCCACTATGGAGTATATGTCCAAAGAATATGAAACCAGTATGTTAAAGAGACACCTGCAGTCCCATGTTCATTGCAGCATTATTCGCAATAGCCAAGATAAGGAATCAACCTATGTGTCCACTAGTAGATAAACCGATAAAGAAAATGTGATATGTAGTCACAGTAGAATGCTATTTACTTAAAAGGGAAGAAAATGTTACCATTTGCAACAACACAGATGAACATGGAGGACATTATGTTAAGTGACATGCGTCAGATAGAGAGACGGATACCATAGGATCTCATTTACATGTGGAGTATAGAAAAAGTTGAACTCATGTAAATAGAGAATAAACTAATGGTTACCACAGGCTGGGGGAAGGAGGTTGGAGAGATGTTGGTCAAATGATAACAAAATTTTAGCTAGAGAGGAGGAATAAGTTCAATAGATCTATTGTACAACATGATAATCGTAGTTAATAACAATGTATTCTGTTCTTGAAAACTGCTCACAGAGTGGATTTTGTGTACTCTCACCACATAAAGAAATAACTAAATGAGGTAATGTGCATGTTAATTAGCTTACGTTAGCCATTCCACAATGCATACATATTTGAAAACAAAATGTTGTATGGAATAAACATATACAACTTTTATTTATCAATTTAAAAAGTAAATAAATACGTTCTGATTAAATTTAAAAATTAAATAAATAAATAAATAAATAAATTTACCTGGCAATGGCGCTGTTCTTCCCTGGCTTTCACTCTTTCAATCTTTTCCATGGCTGGATTACATCTTTTTTTCCCTTCTTTGTCTTCCATCTTATCCTCCTTCGTCCTCACTTTCTGCGTATAACCTGTTTACTACTCCACGGAGTACTCAGAAGCACTCCAGAGAGAACTTCCAGACTTCTCCTCCCTTACCTGCTGACCAGCCTTTAGACCTGCATGCTTCATTTTGTCAACTGTGAAGAAGAATAAGTACACACATTGGAATAGAGATTCCAATGTCAGTCCCTCTCCTTGGGCACTAAATTTTATCCCTCTTGCCCACTAAAGAGCATTACTGCCATACTTTCATCTCGCACATCGCCATGTATTTCCTCTTTACTGGTCTGTTCCTCCCGTTAATACACAAACCTTCTTCTTCCCTACCCCATCTCAAAAAAGAAAAAGAAAAAAAAAACCCTACTCTTTCTCTTCACTCCGTTTTTCTCCTCCAATTTACTAGAAGCGCTTTGCTGCCTCCAAGTTTTCTCCACTCTTCATCTTTAAAGCTCTCCAGTCAGGGTTTTGCCCCTACCTCTCCTCTTAAACTGTTCTTGTCCAGGTCCTCAGTGATGGTCATGTTGCTAAAAGCAATGGTCACTTCTCAGCCTCCTCCCTCATGGTGTGGTAGGTTGTTCCTTTCTCATAGAGTTTCATCATTTAGCTTCTGGAACATTGCTTTCTCCTGATTTTCTTTCTACCTCAGTGGGCAATTTTCTGATTAAAAAATACAGTACAGAAGTAATTTACTGTGCCAAAATAGAGTGTCCATATGAAGTCTTTTTCCAGATTTGAAAAACAAAGCAAACTCTTCCAGAGCAGGTTATTTAGATTCTCTGTTAGTTGCTTCAGGTATAATAAGGTTTTGGACTGCATTGTCTTGAAATTATCCTGCACTGTCCTGATTCTTGGAAAGCATTATATGGTCTGAAATATGCCAAGCAAAGAGGCAAAATACTGAATGTTCCAGTGTACAACCCATTGTATTCATACTGGGGTCTTAGGTTAATCTCATAGCTTTTCTAAGCCTTAGTCAGCTCATCTCTTACATGGGGAATAATAAAATCTTGTCGGCCTATCTAAACAAAATGGCTATAACAATAAAAACAAATGGAATTATATGAAATTACTACTATATGATAAGAAAGGGAATGATTACCTCAAATCTTAGAATGAAAGAGGCAAATTCACAAAACAGCAGAATATTTTACTATATAGATTTTATGATGTGATATTCATTACCTCTCTCAGTCATCTCCATTATAGAAAATGGCAGCTTTGTCTTTCCTGTGGCTCCGGCTAAAACCTTGCTGTGATCCATTTTGTTCTCTTGCTCTCACAGTTAACCCAATAGGAAAATAGTTCCATTTCTACCTCCAAAATCTCTCTGCAATCCAACTGCTTCTCACCAATCTCACCACAATTTTCCACCGTCTCCGTGATACGTACCACCAGCATCCTTCATCAGGACTGTTGCCATAGCAGCCCAGTCTCTAGCTTATGCCTTATCACGTGTAGTCCATTCTCTACAAATCAGCCAGAGTGGTCTTGTTAATTAACATTGGTGGTTATGTTACTTTTTTGCTCAACACTTTTTAAAGGCTTTTGATTTCACTCAAACTAAAAGGTGAAATCCTCACAATGGCCTCTAAGAGCACACTCCTCTCTTTTTTACACCTCTGACTCATCTATTAATGCTGTCTCCCTCCTATATGTGACTGTAGACACACTGGCCTTTCAGTTCATTTCTTCTGCCAGAAACATACTTTTCTGAAATTTCCAAATGATTAACTCCCTCCATTTCTAAAAATTTTTGCTCAAGTGTCATTTTCTTAGTGAGACTTACCCTGGCCACTCTATTTAAAATTGCAATCTGTTCCATCACTGGGACACTTCTAATCTCCTCTCCTTGGTTTATATTTTTCTTTCTCATTGTCATCCTCTAACATTCTATACTATTTATTTATTTATTTATTTATTTATTGTCTCTCTCCTTTTTCCAGTGCAATGACACATACATTTTTATCTTTTTCTTTTTCCCCACTAAGATATCTCAAGCACCCAAGAGAGTGCCTAGTACACAGAAGGTGTTAAATATTTCTTAAATGTTAAAAGATTTAGTTCAGAAGGCAATACTGCCAAGTGAATATTATGTCTATTATATCAGTTTTGCAGCTACATAAACTGAGCTGTGGAGGCCAAATGACTTCTCCAACACCAGTCAGTGAGGAAGCTGCTTGGCTGGGGATCAAGTCACAATCTTTGCATTGTACTACTGTTGTGTCTCACTTTGTATGATGATTCCGATTGCTATGTCCAAAGTCAGAGAATGAGAATGTTTCAAAAAGAGGGGATTGCCAATGGGCCCAAAAGCTTTTAGGAATGCCAGAAAGAAGGAAGATTGTGAAAAAAAATCTATGGTTCTAGGTGATAGTGACCTTTGCCAAAGATATTTCAGTAGTACTAGAGCCAAACTCAGAAAGTGGTGGATGAGGGAGTGAATGGAAAGTAAGTAAAAGAGAGTGAATAGTTGATACTCTTTAAAAATTCTGGGGATGAAAAGAAGGAGAAAAGACTATAGTTATATGTAACAGATTTACTTTGTTCCTCTAAGCTCATTTGAATTGGGTTTCTGTGGTTTGGAGAAAAGAAATACTGACTATTAATAGGCTCAAGTATATCTAACTCAGTAGACAGTGGGGTGAGTTGGGGAAGGGGGCGCGGAATCCCAGGACAGCTTTGTGGAAAAAATCATGTGTTCACTGGGTTTAAGAAATGAGTAAGAATTAGGAATTAGCTAGAGGAAGTGAGGGGATAAAGGTGAGTTAGAAGAGGTAATCAGGGCAGAAGAAACAGCATGAGCAGAGGTTTTGCAAGAAGACACAGCACAGTGTGTGTGTAAAAAAATGTCACCTGATATTCCTGGAGAGAGCAGCACATGGCAGAGAACAGCAGATGAAAAGACTGAAGAAATAATAGGAATGAGAGAATGGAGGATGTCAATAGGCCATATGCCTTTAGCTAGAGAGGAGTTAAGCTGAGGAGTCACATGACCAGATTTCTCTATGAAGGATAGATAGGAAGAGGGCAAGTCTTGCAATGCAACATCTTTTTTTTTGTTTTATTATTATACTTTAAGTTCTAGGGTACATGTGCACAACGTGCAAGTTTGTTACATATGTATACATGTGCTACACCCATTAACTCATCATTTACATTAGGTATATCTCCTTATGCTATCCGTTCCCACTACCCCCTCCCCCAAATAGGACGTGGTGTGTGATGTTCCCCTTCCTGTGTCCAAGTGATCTCATTGTTTAATTCCCACCTATGAGTGAGAACATGTGGTATCTGGTTTTCTGTTCTTGCGATAGTTTGCTGAGAATGATGGTGTCCAGCTGCATCCATGTCCCTACAAAGGACACGAACTCATCCTTTTTTATGGTTACATAGTATTCCATGGTGTATATGTGCCACATTTTCTTAATCCAGTCTGTCACTGATGGACATTTGGGTTGATTCCAAGTCTTTGCTATTGTGAATAGTGCCACAATAAACATACATGTGCATGAGTCTTTATAGCAGCATGACTTGTAATCCTTTGGGTATATTCCCAGTAATGGGATGGCTGTGTCAAATGGTATTTCTAGTTCTAGATCCTTGAGGAATCGCCACACTGTTTTTCACAATGGTTGAACTGGTTTACAGTCCCACCAACAGTGTAAAAGTGTTCCTATTTTTCCACATCATCTCCAGCACCTGTTGTTTCCTGATTTTTTTAATGATTGCCATTGTAACTGGTGTGAGATGATATCTGATTGTGGTTTTGATTTGCATTTCTCTGATGGTGAGTGATGATGAGCATTTTTTCATGTATCTGTGGACTGTATGAATGTCTTCTTTTGAGAAGTGTCTGTTCATATCCTTTGCCCACTTTATGATGGGGTTGTTTGTTTTTTTCTTGTAAATTTGATTGTGTTCTTTGTAGGTTCTGGATATTAGCCCGTTGTCAGATGAGTAGATTGCAAAAATTTTCTCTCATTCTGTAGGTTGCCTGTTCACTCTGATGGTAGTTTATTTTACTGTGCAGAAGCTTTTTAGTTTAATTAGATCCCATTTGTCAATTTTGGCTTTTGTTGCCATTGCTTTTAGTGTTTTAGACATGAAATCCTTGCCCATGCCTATGTCCTGAATGGTATTACCTAGGTTTTCTTCTAGGGTTTTTATGGTTTTAGGTCTAACGTTTAAGTCTCTAATCCATCTTGAATTAATTTTCATATAGGGAGTAAGGAAAGGATCCAGTTTCAGCTTTCTACTTGTGACTAGCCAATTTTCCCAGCACCATTTATTAAATAGGGAATCCTTTCCCCATTTCTTGTTTTTGTCAGGTTTGTCAAAGATCACATGGCTGTAGATGTGTGGTATTATTTCTGAGGGCTCTGTTCTGTTCCATTGGTCTATATCTCTGTTTTGGTACCAGTACCATGCTATTTTGGTTACTGTAGCCTTGTAGTGTAGTTTGAAGTCAGGTAGCGTGATGCCTCCAGCTTTGTTCTTTTGACTTAGGATTGTCTTGGAGATGTGGGCTCTTTTTTGGTTCCATATGAACTTTAAAGCAGTTTTTTCCAATTCTGTGAAGAAAGTCATTGGTAGCTTAATGCGGATGGCATTGAATCTATAAATTACCTTGGGCAGTATGGCCATTTTCACAGTATTGATTCTTCCTATCCACGAGCATGGTATGTTCTTCCATTTGTTTGTGTCCTCTTTTATTTCACTGAGAAGTGGTTTGTAGTTCTTCTTGAAGAGGTCCTTTACATCCCTTGTCAGTTGGATTCCTAGGTATTTTATTCTCTTTGAAGCTATTGTGAATGGGAGTTCATTCATGATTTGGCTCTCTGTTTGTCTGCTACTGGTGTATAAGAACGCTTGTGATTTTTGCACTTTGATTTTGTATCCTGAGACTTGGCTGAAGTTGCTTATCAGCTTAAGGAGATTTGGGGCTGAGACAATGGGGTTTTCTAAATATACCATCATGGCATCTGCAAACAGGGACAATTTGACTTCTTCTTTTCCTAACTGAATACCCTTGATTTCTTTCTCTTGCCTGATTGCCCTAGCCAGAACTTCCAACACTATGTTGAATAGGAGTGGTGAGAGAGAGTATCCCTGTCTTGTGCCAGTTTTAAAAGGGAATGCTTCCAGTTTTTGCCCATTCAGTATGATATTGGCTGTGGGTTTATCATTAATAGCTCTTATTATTTTGAGATACGTTCCATCAATACCAAATTTATTGAGAGTTTTTAGCATGAAGGGCTGTTGAATTTTGTCAAAGACCTTGTCTGCATCTATTGAGATAATCATGTGGTTTTTGTCTTTGGTCCTGTTTGTATGCAGGATTACATTTATTGATTTGCATATGTTGTACCAGCCTTCTATCCCAGGGATGAATCCCACTTGATCATAGTGGATAAGCTTTTTGATGTGCTGCTGGATTTGGTTTGCCAGTATTTATTGAGGATTTTTGCTTCGATGTTCATCAGGGATACTGGCCTAAAATTCTCTTTTTTTTGTTGTATTTCTGTCAGGCTTTGGTATCAGGATGATGCTGGCTTCTTAAAATGCTTCTTAAAAAGAGGGAGGATTCCCTCTTTTTCTATTGATTGGAATAGTTTCAGAAGGAATGGTACCAACTCCTCTTTGTACCTCTGGTAGAATTAGGCTGTGAATCCATCTGGTCCTGGACTTTTTTTGGTTGGTAGGCTATTAATTATTACCTCAATTTCAGAGCCTGCTATTGGTCTATTCAGGGATTCAACTTCTTCCTGGTTTAGTCTTGGGAGAGTGTAAGTGTCCAGGAAATTATACATTTCTTCTAGGTTTTCTAGTTTATTTGTGTAGAGGTGTTTATAATATTCTCTGATGGTAGTTTGTATTTCTGTGGGGTCAGTGGTGATATCCCCTTTATCATATTTTATTATGTTCTTCTTTATTAGTCTTGCTAGCGGTCTATCAATTTTGTTGATCTTTTCAAAAAACCAACTCCTGGATTCATTGATTTTTTGGGGGGTTTTTTGTGTCTCTATCTCCTTCAGTTCTGCTCTGATCTTAGTAATTTCTTTCCTTCTGCTAGCTTTTGAATGTGTTTGCTCTTGCTTCTCTAGTTCTTTTAATTGTGATGTTAGGGTGTCAATTTTAGATCTTTCCTGCTTTCTCTTGTGGGCATTTAGTGCTATAAATTTCCCTCTACACACTGCTTTAAATGTGTCGTGTCTTTGTTCTCATTGGTTTCAAAGAACATCTTTATTTCTGCCTTCATTTCGTTATGTACCCAGTAGTCATTCAGGAGCAGGTTGTTCAGTTTCCATGTAGTTGAGCAGTTTTGATTGATTTTCTTAGTCCTGAGTTCTAGTTTGATTGCACTGTGGTCTGAGAGACAGTTTGTTATAATTTCTGTTCTTTTACATTTGCTGAGGAGTGCTTTACTTCCAACTATGTGGTCAATTTTGGAATAAGTGTGATGTGGTGCTGAGAAGAATGTATATTCTGTTGATTTGGGGTGGAGAGTTCTGTAGATGTCTATTAGATCCACTTGGTGCAGGATTGAGTTCAATTCCTGGATATCCTTGTTAACTTTCTGTCTCATTGATCTGTCTAATGTTGACAGTGGGGTGTGAAAGTCTCCCATTATTATTGTATGGGAGTCTAAGTCTCTTTGTAGGTCTCTAAGGACATGCTTTATGAATCTGGGTGCTCCTGTATTGGGTGCATATATATTTAGGGTAGTTAGCTCTTCCTGATGAATTGATCCCTTTACCATTATGTAATGGCCTTCTTTGTCTCTTTTGATCTTTGATGGTTTAAAGTCTGTTTTATCAGAGACTAGGATTGTAACCCCTGCTTTTTTTTGTTTTCCATTTGCTTGGTAGATCTTCCTCCATCCCTTTATTTTGAGCCTATGTATGTCTCTGCATGTGAGATGGGTTTCCTGAATACAGCAAACTGTTGGGTCTTGACTCTTTATCCAGTTTGCCAGTCTGTGTCTTTTAATTGGACCATTCAGTCCATTTACATGTAAGGTTAATATTGTTATGTGTGAACTTGATCCTGTCATTATGATATTAGCTGGTTATTTTGCTTGTTAGTTGATGCAGTTTTTTCCTAGCATCGATGGACATTATTTTTGGCATGTTTTTGCAAAAGCTGGTACCTATTGTTCCTTTCCATGTTTAGTGCTTCCTTCAGGATCTCTTGTAGGGCAGGCCTGGTGGTGACAAAATCGCTAAGCATTTGCTTGTATGTAAAGGATTTTATTTCTCCTTCAATTATGAAACTTAGTTTGGCTGGATATGAAATTCTGGGTTGAAAATTCTTTTCTTTAAGAATGTTGAATATTGGCCCCCACTCTCTTCTGGCTTGTAGAGTTTCTGCCAAGAGATCTTCTGTTAGTCTGATGGGCTTCCCTTTGTGGGTAACCTGACCTTTCTCTCTGGCTGCCCTTAACATTTTTTCTCTTATTTCAACTTTGGTGAATCTGATAATTATGTGTCTTGGAGTTGCTCTTCTCCAGGAGTATCTTTGTGGTATTCTCTGTATTTCCTGGATTTGAATGTTGGCCTGCCTTACTAGGTTGGGGAAGTTCTCCTGGATGATATCCTGCAGAGTGTTTTCCAACTTGATTCTATTTTCCTCGTCACTTTCAGGCACACCAATCAGACGTAGATTTGGTCTTTTCACATAATCCCATATTTATTGGAGGCTTTTTTCATTTCTTTTTACTCTTTTTTCTCTACACTTCTCTTCTTGCTTCATTTCATTCATTTGATCTTCAGTCGCTGATACTCTTTCTTCCAGTTGATCGAGTCAATTACTGAAACTTGTGCATTTGTCACATAGTTCTCGCTTTATGGTTTTCATCTCTATCAGTTCTTTTAAGAACTTCTCTACATTGGTTATTCTAGTTAGCCATTCGTCAAATCTTTTTTCAAGATTTTTAGTTTCTTTGCACTGGTTACATAGTTCCTCCTTTAGCTCTGAGAAGTTAGATCAGCTGAAGCCTTCTTCTCTCAACTCGTCAAAGTCATTCTCCATCCAGCTTTGTTCTGTTGCTGGCAATGAGCTATGTTCCTTTGGAGGGGGAGATGTCCTCTGATTTTTTGAATTTCCAGCTTTTTTGCACTGCTTTTTCCCCATCTTTGTGGTTTTATCTGCCTTTGGTCTTTGATAATGGTGATGTACTGATGGGGTTTTTATGTGAGTGTCCTTTCTTTTTGTTAGTTTTCCTTCTAACAGTCAGGACTCTCTGCTACAGGTCTGTTGGAGTTTGCTTGAGGTCCACTCCAGACCCTGTTTGCCTGGGTATCAACAGTGGAGGCTGCAGAAGATAGAATATTGCTGAACAGCAAGTGTTGCTGTCTGATTCTCACTCTGGAAGCTTCATCTCAGGGTTGTACCCAGCCGTGTGAGATGTGAGGTGTTGGTCTGCACCTAGTGGGGGATGTCTCCCAGGTAGGCTACTCAGGGGTCAGGGACTCACTTGAGCAGGCAGTCTGTCTGTTCTCAGATCTCAACCTCTGTGCTGGGAGATCCACTGCTCTCTTCAAACCTGTCAGACAGGGACATTTACCTCTGCCGAGGTTTCTGCTGCTTTTTGTTTAGCTATGACCTGTCCCCAGAGGTGGAGTCTACTTAAACCTCAGCAATGGCAGGCGCCCCTCCCCTAGCGTTGCTGCCACATTGCAGTTAGATCTTAGACTGCTGTGCTAGCAATGAGTTAGTCTCCATGGGTGTGGGACCCTCCGGGCCAGGTGTGGGATATAATCCCCTGGTGTGCCGTTTGCTGTTTGCTAAGACCCTTGGTGAAGCGCAGTATTAGGGTGGGAGTTACCTGACTTTACAGGTGTCATGTGTCTCACTTTCCTTTGGCTAGAAAAAGGAATTCTCTTCCCCCTTGTGCTTCCCAGGTGAGGCGATGCTTTGCCCTGCTTCAGCTCTCGCTGGTCAGGCTGCGCCTGTGGACCAGCACCAACTGTCCGATACGCCCCAGTGAGATGAACCTGGTACCTCAGTTGAAAATGCAGAAATCACCCATCTTCTGTGTTGCTCACGCTAGGAGCTGGAGGCTGGAGCTGTTCCTATTTGGACATCTTTGCACTGTAACATCTTTAATCTCAAACCAACTTTCTGATTACCAGTTCCCCCTAAGTTTTTCACTTCTTCATTATTTACTTTTTTTTGAAAAAAAAGAAAAAAAAAAAGCATTTGTGCCTCACTGTTGCTTAAAAATGTTGACCTTTATCTCTCCTCCCCCTTAACATCTCATGTAAAGATTTAAAATCACATTCAACAATTTTGTTTTTGTAATTGGAAGAAGAGAATTAAACTTGGGATGAGGGGAAAGGCTGAAAAGGAAAAAAGTAAACAGGAAGGAGAAAAGGACATTTGTCTCCCATCAGTTCCTTTGAACTGGTTTTGAATCCTGTTTTGAGAGTGAAAGATGAAACCAGAGTGATGGTCCTAGAGTAGAATACATTTTATCAAAGATGGTTGGGATCAGCAGTTACTTAGTCAAAACATTTTATGATATATGGAATGATAATCTTAAAATAAGTATATTTATCTTATAATTTTGGTTTAACCTGTCTTAGTCCCTTTGGTGTTGCTATAAAGGAATACCTGAGGCTGAATAATTTATAAAGAAAAAGGTGTTATTTGGCTCATGATTCTAATGGCTGGAAAGTTAAGATTGGGCACCTGCATCTGGTGAGGACCTCAGGCTTCTTCCACTTAGAGTGGAAGATGAAGGGGAGCCAGTATGTGCAAAGATCACATGGTGAGAGAGAGGAAGCAAGGGGGTAGGGGAGCTGCCAGGCACTTAAACTATTTTCAAGTTTTATTTTAGATTCAGGGGGCAAATGTACAAGTTTGATACATAGATATATTGCCTGGTGCTGAGGTTTGGGATATGAATGATCCTGTCACCCAGGTAGCCAGCAGAGTGCCCAACAGTTTTTCAAACCATGGCCCTCTCTTTCCCTCCCAACTCTAGTAGCCCCCAATGTCTACTGCTGCCATCTTTATGTCCATGAGTACCCAATGATTAGCCCCCACTTGTGAGAACATGTGGTAATTGGTTTTCTGTTTCTGCATTAATTTACTTAGAATAAAGACCTCTAGCTGCAAAGAACATGATTTTATTATTTTTATGCCAAGTAATATTCCATGGTGTATATGTACCATATTTTCTTTATCCAATCCACTATTGATAGGCTCCTAGGTTGATTCCATGTCTTTGCTGTGGTGAATAGTTCTGTGAAGAACATAGGAATCCAAGCAATTTTTAACAACCAGCTCTCATGAGAACTATTAGTAACTGAGTAAGAAATCACTCCTGAGGGAGAGCATTAATCTATTCTTGAAGGATTTGTCTCTCTGACTCACATGGTGCTCATTAGGCTCCATCTTCAACTTTTGGTGATCAAATTTCAACTGAGGTTTGGAGGGGACAAACATTCAGACCATAGAAAATCTAAATAAATATGTTTTAAATAAAATTATTGGTTAATATTTTGATTTAGGACCAAGAACTAATTAGCTGCACTGATTAGAACTATTTTTCCTTGCATCAGTGTGCCCAGGATGTGGGAGATGGAGTCAAAGGAAATTATTTTGGAGTATGAAGATTTAGTGACTGCCCTACTGAATTTGGGACTTGTGTGGGGTGTGTAGTCTCTTTCTTTTGCTCAATTTCTCCCTTTTGAAATGGGACATTTTACTGAATGCTTGTAACCCCTTTGTATCTTGGAAGTAACTAATTTGTTTTTGGCTTTACAGGCTTATAGGTAGAAAGGATTTGCCTTTGTCTCAGATGAGACTTTGAACGTTGGACTTTAGTATTAATGCTGGAATAGCTTAAGATTTTGGAAGATTATTGGGAAGGCATAATTGTATTTTGAATTGTGAGAAGGACATAAGATTGGGAAGGGACAAGAGTGGAATGATATATTGTAGATATCTGTTCCCACCCAAATCTTATATTGCAATGTAATCACAAATATTGAGATGGTCTGGATGGAAATTGATTGGATCAAGGGAGTGGATTTCTTAATGGTTAAACACCATCCGCTTTGGTACTGTCCTTATGATTGTGAGTGAGCTCTCATGAGATATTTTCCTTTAAAAGTGTTTAACACCTCTTCCCTCTCTCTCTTCCTCCTGCTCCGGTCATGTGATGAGCCTATTCCCCCTTCATTTTCCACCATGATTGTAAGTTTTCTGAGGCCTCTCCAGTAGCCGAGCAGATGCCAACATCATGCTTCCAGTACAACCTGCAGAACCATGAGCTAATTAAACCTCCTTTCTGTATAAATTATCCAGTCTCAGGTATTTATTTATAGCAATGTAAGAACAGACTATTATACATACTAGCCAAAAAAAATCCCCAGAGTGGATGCATTCACAGCCAAGTTCTACCAGACATATGAAAAAAAGCTGGTACCAGTTCTACTGAAACTTTTCCAAAAAACTGATATGGAGGGACTCCTCCCTAACTCATTCTATGAAACCAGCATCACCCTGATACCAAAACCTGACAAAAACCCAACGAAAAAAGATACTATAGGCCAATATCCCTGATTAACATAGATGTAAAAATCCTCCACAAAATCCTAGCAAATAGAATCCAGCCACACATCAAAAGTTAATTCACCATGATCAAGTAGGCTTAATTTCTGGGATCCAAGGTTAGTTCAACATACAGAAATCAATAAGTGTGATTCATCACATAAAAAGAATTTAAAACAAAAACCATATGATCATCTCAATAGATGCGGAAAAAAACTTTTAGTAAAATCTAACATCCTTTCATAATAAAAATCTTCAACAAAGTAGGCATTGGAAGAATATATTTCAAAATAATAAGAACCATCTATGACAAACCCTTTGAGAAGTGGAATAGGACATGGATGCCCACTCTCACTGCTCGTATTCAATATAGTACTGGAAGTCCTAGCTAGAAAAATCAGGAAAGAGAAAGAAAAAAGTCACACTATCTCTCTTAGCTAACAATATGATTCTATACCTAGAAATCTAAAAACCTAAAAACTCCATCAAAAGGCTCCTAGAACTGATAAATAATTTTAACAAGGTTTCAGAAGACAAAATCAGTGTACAAAAATTAGTAGCATTTCTATATGCCAATAATGTTCAAGCTGAGAGCAAAACCAAGAGTGCAATCTTGTTTACAATAGCTATAAAAAATAAAATACCTAGGAATACATCTAACCAAGAAAGTGAAAGATCTCAACAAAGAGAACTACAGAACACTGCTGAAAGAAATCATAGATGATACAAACAAATGGAAAAACATTCCATGCTCATGGATTGGAAGAACCAATATTGTTAAAATGGACATACTGCCCAAAGCAATCTACAGATTCAGTGCTATTCCTATCAAGCTATCAATGTCATTTTTCACAGAATTAGAAAAAAGTATTCTCAATTTCATATGGAGCCATAAAGATCCTGAATAACCAAAGCAATCTTTAGAAAAAAGAACAAAGCTGAAGGTATCACATTACCTGGCTTTAAACTATACTGTAAGGCTACAGTAACCAAAGCAGCATGGTACTGGTACAAAAACAGACACATAGACTAATGGAACAGAATAGAGAACACAGAAGTAAAGTCATACACCTACAGTCATCTGATCTTTGACAAAACTGACAAAAATAAGCAATGGGGAAAGACTCCCTATTCAATGAATGTTACTGGGCTAGCTGGCTAGCCACATTCAGAAGAATGAAACTGAACCCCTACCCTTAACCATATACAAAATTAACTCATGATGAACTAAATATTTAAATGTAAGACTTCAAAGTATAAAAATTCTAGAAGAAAACTTAGGAAACATCATTCTAGCCATCGGCCCTGAGAAAGAATTTATGACTAAGTCTTTAAAAGCAACTGCAAAAAAAAAAAAAAAAAAAAAAATTGCCAAGTGTGATCTAATTAAGCTAAAGAGCTTCTGTACAACAAAATAATTAACAGAGTCAACAGGCAACCTACAGAATAGGGGAAAATATTCATTAACTATGCATACAACAAAAGTCTAATATTCACAATCTTTAAGAAACTCAAACGTTTAAACAACAACAACAAAGAACCACAAATAACTCCACTGAAAAGTGGGCAGAAGATATGAACAAACACTTATCAGAAGAAGATATACAAGTGGCCAATAAACATGAAAAAATGCTTAACATCACTAGTCATCAGAGAAATGTATATCAGAACCACAATGTGATGCCATCTCATACCAGTCAGAATGGCTATTATTAAAAAGTCCAACAACAACAACAGATGCTAGTGAGGCTATGGAGAAAAGAGAACGCTTATAAACTGTTGATGGGAATGTAAATTAGTTCAGCCACTGTGGAAAACAGTTTGGAGATTACTCAGAGAACTCAAAAGGCACCTAACATTCAACCCAGCAATCTCATTACTGAGTATATATCCAAAAGAAAAGATGCTGCTATCACAGATTATAACAGACTGGCTAAATTATAGAAATAGAAATGTATTTGGCTTATGGTTCTGGAGGCTAGGAAGTGCAAGAGCATGGCATTGGCATCTGGTGAGGGCCTTTATGCTGCAACATCTTGTCACAGAAGTTGGAATGGCAAGACAGGGCAATGCAACAACACTTGTGAAAGCAAGACTAATTTTATTCAGGACTATCGCAATAGGGGAAAAGAGACCTCAGTATTGAACTGGGCTTCATTGTGAATACAAGTGGGACAAGTGGGAATTATAGCCAAGGAACATGGTGGTTTGCAGATGAAAAATTACTAAAAGGAGATATTGTCTTAGGCAATTCTGGTTGAAATGGCCTAACAGGATTCCTGCTGAATGCAGGCCAGGTTGATGAGCTATCAAGAGTAGGGAGTGAGAAATTGTGATTGGTTATTGAGGGTAATTAGGTATCAAGGATGGGGGATTCTTACTAAAGAGATTTAGTAGAAGTCTTGTTAAAACTACATTTTACAAGGAAGTACACAGATGGGCCTAGGAGAAGGTTCAGTAGCCTGACTTAAAGTTTGGTCAAACAAAGAATCTTTGCATGGATACAAAAAAAAATTACAGTAAGTGAAACAGATAAAAATGTCTGCATTGACATAGCATAAATTCTGATGGGGGAGAAATTATAGTGTACATGCCCATCCCCAGTCCTCTGCTTTGGCATAAAACTCAGTGGAATTACGAAGGTTGTAAACAAGGAAGCCTTAGGATCAAATACTATACCTTCAGATATAGTATCTTTGATATGGTCATTGACAAATCATGTTCTTGTGGTAGATGAGGCAGTTTTTCCAAGTTGCACTGTGGGAAGCAGATGTAGTTGAATGGGAGCCTAAGCCAGAGAGAAGGAACATGATAGGCACAACATAGTGACTCTGCCTAACTTAGTAGTTTGTGGGCACATTTTAAAAAATAAAAGCTTTGAGGTAAAAGATGAGGATCTGTTCCTATCACATGGAAGACTATGGAAACAATAGACATTTGGGATATATTTTCTGCCTTGATTGATAGCATCACCATCTACTTTGTCCCTCAAACAGAAAAATATTAATTTCTTGTTTGTCTCTTCTCTCCCTCTAACCCTCTATATCCAATATGACTACCTGAGATCTCCATCTCCTCCATTTCTCTTCTATCTATCTTTTATTTCATCTATACATCCAGTATAGATTATGATGATTAATGAGATTATTATGATCTCTTGCCTTGACTCCTCAGTAGCTATTTGGTAGTTTCATTTGTTATCCAGAAATCTCAGTACCACCTTTGATTCATGATTTATACTGTTTTCTGACTTATCTTTTACAAATAAAAATCTGATTATGTCACACTTCTGCTTAGCATTGTTCCAGATTTAAACTGTATAGATTTGCTTACAAAATACATCAGCATGTAACTCTGTTATACATTTCAACACTTTATTCTGAGCACTCCCCATGGCATGCTCTTTTCTACTTGTGGCTGGCTTTCATATTTCCTAAACACCCTCTTTGTCTACATAGGCTTTTTTTTTTTTTTTTTTTTTAACCATTTGAAGTTTCTACCCCATTGTTCTATCCAACTGCAACTCATGATTCAACATTTTCCCTCACATAACTTCTCCTCTGATACCTTCTTTAAAATCTTTACATCTCAAAGTCAAAGAAGGGACTCTTTCTCCTTCCACCATGACAGTTTTCTTACATATCTGTATTATAGCATTGATCACACTGACTTGCAGTTATTTCTTGCTAAGCCTATCTCCACTACTATTCCTGCTATTAAGTAATATGAAAAGGCTTAGGGAATGCTTCAAAATGTTGATATCTTCCTCTTATTCTCTCAGGAAGAAATGTTTCTCCTTGTGCTTTTCTCATTTTCTGCCCATGCATTCTCAATCTTGAGTGTTTGGAAGTCCCAGCTTCTCTTGGAAGCAAAACAAGATCAAACCCAGCAGGAACTTCCTGGTTGGTGAACACATTGATGTATTCAGAGGGCGGCATACCCAGAGAGCACATGGAAATTCAGTTCCCCCAGCATCTTCCATAACTTGTCCTGTGTATCTCTCCCATCTGGCTGTTCCTGAGTTTTATCTTTACAATACACCAATAAGGAAAGTTTCTCCACTTAAAGTTGACAGCAAATTGAGAAGGCTATGAAAGCAAGTCTGCTTTGGTCAAGATGGACACTCTGGGTTTCTTGTGTCATGAAGACAACTTCTGCTTCCAGTCAAGATGGAGTAACAGAGACCTGATTTACCCCTGTCTTAGTCTGTTTGTGCTACTACAACAAAATATCTGAGACTGGGTAATTTACAAAGAGCAGGAATTTATTTCTTATGGTTTTGAAGGCTTGGAAGTCCAAGATCAAGTCACTGACATCTGGTGTCTGATGAGGGCCTTCTTGCTGCATCCTCGCATGGCAGAAGTGCAGAAGAGCAATTGAACAACCTTGCCGAATACTACATGAAGGCTCTTTAAAAAGGGCCCAGTTCCATTAACAAGAGAGCAGCTCTCATAGTCTAATCACCTCATAAAGACTCTGCCTCTATCATATTGGCAAAACTTGGACTACGGAGGGGACACACTCAAAACATAACACCCTCCCACATTAAACAAAAAACTGAACCAAATATAGGAAAAAATGACATTCAAGACAATGACGCTGGGCAACTAAGGGCTGCGATCCCTGAGAAACGAGAAACAAATGAGAATTTTTTGTTTGTTTTTTGTGGGAACATTGATCTGAAAAACTTAGCTCACCATTACAGAGAAATACAAATCTAGCCACAACCACCCCAACTTTTTGAGAAGAAAATGGAACCTACGTAAACCCACAAGAGCCTAAGAAAAACATTAAAAGGTGAAAAAAGAACTTCACTCTCCTGGAGGCCACATGGCGGGCCATTCAGAATATATAGTATGGCACTGTGGAGAGCAGAGGACACAAAACCAACAGTGTCACAAAGGTGGGCCCAGGAGGGTATGTATGAAATGATGACAAAGAAAGTGAGAGGCTCCTGTGAATTTCTGAGTGCAAGAGAATTTTAAGTAACGAAAATTTTATGTAAGAGCTACTATGTACTAGCATTCCATTAAATGTTTGGGACAATCAAGATTAAATCTTTTTTAAAAAAAGAGGGATCACATCCAGCTGCACCCCTGCCCCCAAATTCCCAGGTGGCTGAGGCCTTATGCAAAGCCCCACCATGTGCCTTTGGGTCATGCAGGCCCAGAACTGATTTGCTTGGAAAAATGTCATCACTATCTTGTCTTCCTCATTCAATTCTTCTGACCTTGTGCTAAGGATGGCAACAGAAATCCCAACCGTGCCCACATCTATACCTTTGTTTTGGGAGATTTGTGTTAATTCAGTTATCACTGTACTATGAACTCTGTCTCAGAGATCACTAGTCTTTAAAGATTCCTTGTACAAAGGACATTATTTATTGTTGTGCTTGAGATCTCTGTAAATTTGGTTGTCAGCTGTATAGTGTTTTGAGGTTCTTTAACATAGGAGAAATGTGTAATGCTCTAATTTATCATCACCCTTACTGATAGCTAAGTAGATGCTATGTTGTCATGTTGATATATTCAAAACATTCAGAGTCATGCAGACCTTTACACTACTCTTCAAAATAGCTATCAGAGCTTCTTGTATTTGCCAGTGCTTTCACAGTGATACATAGATAGCAGTGGATATTGAGGTTCAAAGAAGGACAGTTAAAGTGCCCTGAGACATACTTTATGTTTTTATTAACACCTTAACTCACCCGTCTCACATTTATTTCAGGTCCCATACTATATTATTGTGAATGTTATTTCTATGGCTCAATATATTATATTCACGCACAGACACACACACAGAGGGTTGGTGCATATATTTCCATTGTCCTCCTGAAGAGCCTCAGTTTAATGCATATTATTTCACACTTAAAACATTTAACTTCACTAAATTGAAAACAGAAGAAGCAGGGGAGGGAACAGAAGGTGACAAATGAAGAGGAGGAGGGAGAGTGGGAAGGCAATGTGTAGCAGGAGGAGGCGAGGCATATGGGAAAGCAGGGATATGTCAAGTTCATGGAAAATAGCAAGCCAATGTCTGATTGACGACATGCCTTTGTTGTGTTTCTCATGGTGCTTCAACTTGAGGGATGCTGTTAAGTGAGAAAGGCAACTGTCTCTCAGTAGCAAAGAGACCTATATCTACGTACAGTAGCCATTGAAATAAAATTACTGACTTGTAAGTTCCTCCAGAAGACTGGAGTACCATGCTGACTTTTTTTAATGTTATCCTTTCTATTCACATTTGGGAGAAAATTCTGTCTTTTCTGTCCCAGGTTCTCTGAAGGTCAGATTCATTCACCTGTAGTTTCTAGAAGCTTCTTGATTGTAATCACTGTGGGTAAGTACACAATTCTCATACTCAACTGATAGTAAAACAGTCCAGAGAGCAAATAGCCAGATCTCACCCAGTGCTCACATTTTTAGCACTCTTAGTGGACTTGATGCCTTTTGAATGCCAGACCATATAGTTGCGTGCAATGGACAGAGGGCTTTGAAATGACACAGACTTGAATTGTAGTTATGGTTTTGAAATAATGTGATGTTAGGGAAATTACTTAACTTTTGCATGTCTTCGTATCCTCTACCAGATTATTGTTAAGGACCAACTGAAGAAAGGATGTACTGTCATTAAACCTGGCATAGCAAGTCCTGTAAATGGACGTTACTTATTTCTTTATATCTACCTTTGCTGACCACCTTGTGGAATCTCAACCTGGACATTAACTAAATTCCTAAGATTCTGACTTCTCTAGGCATATTTGAAGACTTAGGCAGACTCTGCTAGGCATCGTAACTGGTGGTAGTGATACCTTAGGCAGGAGGCTATCTCAGTGGAAGTGGTGGCTTCAATGACATGATAAATTTCAGAAGTAGCTCTCACAGGGAGCTATCACAAGGAAGGGAGAAAAAGAAAGGAAAAATATTAAAAAAAAAAAAAAACTGTGTTGCTAGAAATGAGCAGGCATTATCTATAGGCTAAAAGTAGTTGGAGAAAATTCTGAATCCACTCTGGAGATGTAGTGTCACGGCAGACAAAATATTGTTCTGTGCTATTTATTATAGACCTGGTTTTACTATTAGGTTAAAGAAATCTAGGAGACTCTTCCTGCCTACAAAATAATTGACCCTGGTCAATTTTGCCCATCTGCTGCTTTACCCCAACATGACTGCATATGGACTACTAATGACCTAACATCATAAAAGTCTGAAAGAAAACCAAAAGATTTCCAAATTTCCTGTTGGTTTCCTATTCCAGAAAACATGCCATAACCTTGATCAGAAAATATTTTCTAAACATGTGGATGCTCTGTTATTGTGTGACTGGGGTGCTTAGGAATTACGAAAGTTTTGGAGTAAGAAATTCCAATTATGGTCCTAGGATGACACTTCTGAATTCTCTTTGAAAAGTGAAGTCATAGCTGGGTGTGGTGGCTCATGTCTGTAATCCCAGCACTTTGGGAAGCTGAGGCAGGTGGACACCTGAGGTCAGAAGTCCAAGACCAGCCTGGCCAACGTGGTGAAACCCCGTCTCTACCAAAAATACAAAAATTAGCTGGGTGTGGTGGCAGATGCCTGTAATCCCAGCTACTCGGGAGGCTAAGGCAGGAGAATCGCTTGAACCCAAGAGGCGGAGGTGGCCATGAGCTGAGATCATGCCATTGCACTCCAGCCTGGGTGACAAGAGTGAAACTCCATCTCAAAAAATGAAACAAAACAAAACAAAGAAAAGTGAAGTCATAGGAAAGCAGGCCTTGAATGATCGACAAGATTTGAGTGAGGAGAGAAAAATGGGCGGGGCATTTTGAGGAGAGAAATTACCAAACTCATGCCAGTGGGGATGACTATGACCTGCTCAAGGTTTAAAGACCAGGCAGTGAGATTTCAGCTGGAAATGAAGGAGTCAAAAGGAATCTCTGTGAGATTTCAGTGCTAACAAATTTTTTTAGCCTCATATTCTTCATGCAATTAAGCAATATGTGTTTTTGAATGCTGAACAGCTTACTTTATATTTGCATCCCCCAAAACAAGCAGTAAGTATTGAGATTATTTTCCATCAGTCCCTCATGTGAAAAGTATAAATACCTTAGATGCTATTATGGACTCTATAATCTCTTATTTGTTCTCTGTTAATAACAGAATTTGTGAATTACTGAGAATCCTTTTTGAGACTGTATATCAGAATGCACTGGTTGGAAAAAAGGGATTTGACAGGTTTCTGCTTTCATCTAACAATTATTTATTTATTTTTTGTACTTGACACTACTTTGAAGGCATTGATGAACAGCCAAAACAGCACCTTGCAAGGATGGTGAGATATCAATTACTTTTAATTACTCCCTAGCTCTCTCCCTTAATTACCTACTATGTTAGCTGGAATTTATTGCAGAGTAATAATTGTGGTGTTTTACATTTACATAGTCCCTTTCTCCAAAGCATTTTACAGGTATTACCTCACTATTATTATGAAAATTAAAAATGTTGAAAATACTGCCATGAATAAGGAAAGTATAAAGTGGCTATGTTCACATTTTTCAGATGGAACATTTTCTAAAGAGAGTTCACAGTAACAGCCAAATCTGAGGAAGCCTTATAATAACCTTTCCCCGTCTACATTTCACATGTTTTATTATACGTGGTTCCCATGTTTGCTTACTGATTAAAAATATTTTCTCAAATATAAAATGAAAATATCACAACACATTAAATAATAATCCCATCAGGAGTGCAATATGTTTCCCACCCTAACATTTAAGTAATGGGCCTTACCTTTTTTTTAAGTAAGAAACCCTTGCATAGTAGCAAAATATTTTGAAAATGCCAAAGAGGTAGTAATTACATTTTTAAGTCCATTGATTGGACAATAAATAATAAGAAAATTGACTATGAATTATGCTAGAATATTTATAATTTCACCCATTATCCTAAAAAATACTATCAGATAAGTGAGGGTAGGCTCTCGTCAACCTCATTCTATAAATACAAGACTATTATACACTCAGTCTACATTCAACATGCTTATATCCATATTGCTTCAGACCTTGTAACCCTATTGCTTCTTAGAGGCCTGTTTCCCAATATTAGAAAAAACTGGTCTAAGTTTTAAAGCCAGTGTTTTCAGGAATCATTGTTCATATACAAAATAATTATGTTGAACTCAAAAAGAGGAATTGAAGAACATCATTCAGCATTCAAGAGTTTCTCAGTGGTTGGCGAGCTACCCTTCAGGGTTAAAACTACTTATACATTGAAACAATGAAATTTACATGCTTGAGAGGTTTTCTTTCCCCTTATCTTGTCTGTTAGAATTAATAAGTTAGAAGCATTCAGCTCAGAATAGAGGCTTGATTGCATGTCTTCTGCTAAGGATCTGAGACGTGAGGAGACTGCAGTTTGAGACTCTTACAGAGTAAGCACCTTTTGGATCTGAAACTGCCTTGCATTGTTTCCCTCTTTATTTCTAATTGTTTGTATTTAAATACATCCTATTGTTTACAAAGATACTGAAAGTTATAAGGTTTTGATGTCCAGGCTAAAGATGGTAATGAAATCTAAGTACTTGGTTTCTAATTTTTGTTATTTGAGTAGTAAATTATGGCACACAAAATAAAAAAGCGTTAGGATTATCTTCTTTAGAATTTTGTTTAGTGGTCTTCACTTTCTAGTTGTTATAGATAATCCCAGAAAACAAGCCAAGTTTGGAAAAAGGCAATGGAATTTTGATTATGAGGCATTTATTCTTAATTCTAGTTTAGCTTTTACCTTATATTGCTTTGAAATGCAATTAGAATTACCATAGACAACAAAAATAAATTTGTGTGGCATCTTCCTTTTAAGGAAATTTAGAGGTAAAAAGCAGTATTTTGTTTATTGGGTAGAATATTGAGAAGGAAATCCTAAATCAGTGATTGCCTCTGTATCAGTTACTTGATTGTATGAATTATCTCTTATGACTTCCCCACTTACAGAATGAGGTTAATTATAGCTACTCTCACTTATCTCATAGGATATTTTAGGAGAATGGATGGAATAATAAATATGCCAGTTTATCTAAAGTGAAGTATTGAAAATACAAATTATTTTAGCATAGGAATATACTAAATTTACTCTATATTACATAGTACTAAAATGTATAGGAATATACTATGGGAGAGGAAATTATTTAAAACTGAACATTTACTGTAAAAGAAAAATCCTCAGAATTGGATAGAAAGAGAGTAAGTAGATAGGGGTGGAGGGAGAAATAGGAAGGATAAGATGATTCCAAGAAGAAAAAGAGTTTAAAATCTCTGCGTAGTTGTTTAATTGGAGAGAACTCTGATATTGCGTTTGGGCTTTCAGGATGACAGGAAATAGCAGGTAGAGAGGCAACCAGATATCCGTGTGGGCTGTGGAATTCTGAAGGGAGCAGAGCAGACAGTACTGGCATTTAAAGTGAACATCTCTAAAGTTGAAGCTATTGGCTGCCCCATAAATTAGCTTCTGCTCAGTTGCTTCTCCTGTCTTTCAGTGAGATGATTCTTCTATTCTTAAGGCCGGATGTGAAAGTTATAGTTATTCTCTTTTCTTCTTCCTTCACATCTAACAAGTCTTCCTATTTTATCAACATTTTTTCCCCACAATGTTGCTTCCAACTCTCTTGCCTTTTAGATAGCGAAAGTAGACAGACAAATTCCAGGCAGATAAAGGTGATTCCCCAGTAGGGCTCAACCTTCAACCTGTGGAATGAACTGCCAGTTCCAGATAGAGCCTACAACTGGAGTGAGAACTATGCCCGTCTTACCCACTTTCTCTCAGTTGGTTCCTTCTGGATGATGTTTTTTAACCATCAAATGGTGCTTTTTTGAAGACCACCCATGGACCAATCAGCACATAATCCCCCATTCTAAGCCCATAAAAACCTCAGACTCAGACTCACAGATGGCTACCCACCTTGGGTCCCCTCTCATTGTCAAGAGCTTTTCTGTTGATCAATAAAATTCTACTCTGCCTTGCTTACTCTCCAGTGTCTGCAAACCTCATTCCTCTTGGTTTCAGAACCAAAACCCGGAACCTGCCAAACGGTGGGAGTGAAAAGAGCTATAACACTCTCTCTCACTGAACTATAGGAGTGAAAAAAGACACTGGGTGCTACTCCTTTCTGCCTGATGAACAAAAGGGCGTGTAACAGTCTTTCCCACTTGCTGAACTACGGGAGTGGAAAAGCTGCTGGACACCACTCCCTTCCACTCACCAAACTATGGGAAAAAAAAGCAGTGACATTTTCATCCTCAATGCCACCACTATGACCTGGTGCTCCTCATCTTCTAACAGGTGTCCAGGGCTCTGTTCTTTTCCTTCTTCTGATATAGACAGCATACAACAGATCAATCACTCCCCTTAAAGAATTAATTTCATGAGTTCAGCTTCTCCTCAGAAATCTTTAACGAATCCTCAGTTGCTACCAAATGATCCTTTAGTCTACTTTGCTTGAAATTGCTAAAATCTTGTCTGAAGCTACTTTTTCAAATTCACCATGTCTTAACATGTGTACTGTACTCTAATCAGATTGACTTCACACAATCTCCCTTATATTCTGTGCTTAATCTTTACTCAGAGGCTTTATTCCAGCTGTTGTCTCCATCTGGAATTTTCTCAACTCTCTACATTATCTCCAATTCAGTCAGTCCTTCAAGTTTCTCCTTAAATTCTGACACTGGTGTGCTGGATCCTGAATTGAGTATCCCCATCTTTCCCCAACTCTATATTCAGTGACATCTCATTAGTACCTTGAAATCAGCCATGGTGGGAATATTTGCACAATAGCAATTGGCAAACAATAAAAAAATCAGTCCTTCCTCCCTGACCAGAACCAGTTTTTCAATGAGCACACCACTGCTATTCCCTCTAAATCTTCTTTGACAGTTCACACAAACTTACTTTTTATATCATGCATTTGTGTACTTCTTTGTGTACTAAAATAAATATTTAAAAAAAACATTGGCTAACCTGTTGTTTGACTTTACAACTTGATTGTCTTCTGAAGTTCACTGGCCAAGTCCTGTATTTTCTTGTTACCCTTCTCAACCTCAAGAAAAATGCTTACTGAATGAAAACTGAGGTGTTCAATATACAACTCTTTTGATTTTCTGGCTTTCAAGATTATTTGAAAATTCAGAAATGATGTCAATATTTTTTTCTCTTTCTATGCATCCACTGCCTAGTGTAATGTCTCACTGATCCTATGTACCCAAAACATTTTATTTGAATCATCTCTGTATGCTTGTGGTGGGTGGTAAATAATACTAAGTTTTTTTACATGTCAGTAAAGAGTCATACTAAGGCTCTTTGGTTTTAATTTACATTTTCCTCCAAATATAAACCAAATTGAATTTACTCTTCTACTCTAAGGTCAGATGTGAGAGTTAATAATCTTAGAATTTTAACACAATATCTTTGATGTTGATTAGAATCTGTGTCCATAGATATAATTGGAATGCCAAGATGTGAGTAAAGGTTCCAACTAGCTAATATGTGTTGGGTGTTTACTATGTGCCAAACACTAAACTTTTAAAATATATTTTCTCATTTAATCCTAATACCAACTTTCTGAGGTGGTTACCCTTAATGCAGTCATTTTACAAATGAAGAAATTGGCTCTGGCACAGTTACATGTCTATACCCAATGGCACCACAGAGTGACTCCAAACCATTTTGATTCTAGAACAGTCATCTTAATGACTTTACACCTTAATTCCACATACAAGCAGCACTCTAATGTTAGGACTGTGTTACATTTTTAATGTTTGCCTATGCCACGTCAGGAAAACTAATAATTAGACTGAATTTTTCCAGCCAGGCTCTTAATGCTTGTTTTAATGAGTGAAGTTTCATTTTCTGGCCATTCTATCATTTTATTTTAAAGAGAGAAAATGCTGTTGATTAAGACATCATTTATGAGCTATAAAAATGACTCTTTAGTGAGGGCTTACTTTGTGCCTAATGCTATTCCAGATCGTCTGGGAATTAAAAGGGGGTGGAGAGAAAGATTCTCTATCTTTCTTCAAAGTCCTGTAAAATAGGACAAATGGCAGTGAACACATATGGGACAAAGAGAAAACGATTAGATGATAATTTCTATGATACTAACTGAAAGAATTTAAAATTTAGGAAATGTCAGGAAAGGTTGAAAATTGGTACAATTTTAAGGAAGAACTGGGAGTGGAAGATTGAAGGTTGGTTTTGAATAGGGACAGATGAGAGGTATAGTAAGGAGGAAAAACAAGTAAATGTACTGAGGCAGAAAATGAACATGATATATTGGAAACGATCATTTCAGAGGCTCTGAAATCTCTGAATGTTGGGTTTTGATCCCATCGACTCTCAATATCATTGGTACAAAGCATAGAACTTCAAGGTCATGACTTAGTTTATCCAGAACAAACAGCTGCCTTGCTGACAAGGAAAGTCAAATTACATGCAGAGTAAACATTTTTATTTTGTTACACCGGAGGCACCCAGCTACTCGTAACATCCATTTTCCTCTCCCTGCTCCTTGATCTTTCCATGGTGCCTGGCAACAACAGGAAGCACTGGAGCTTTCAGCTGGGAGACTGTGCTGCAGGCTTGAGAATGTTATTTTTGAACCTGTTCCTGTCCCTTTTTTTGCAAACTCAATTCATTACCCTGGAGTCTGTGATCTCACACCAGAGAGACAGTCACTGTCTCCACAATGTTTTTAGTCATTTTCCCGTGTGATTCAGCGGGCGCCTAACCGCGCTTCTGCTGTCCTCACATTTGTCTTGTTTTGCCTCTTAGACAACTGTCCCAAGTTCATGCTCAGACTTGGTTAAAGGCAGTAAGTGCTTCTCTACCCAGCCTAGGCAGTTTTTTCTCTGTTTCTGGCACATTATTGGATAAACAAATGTCCTAATCTAATTTACAGTGACAGGCTTTTATTACGGTGTTCCTTTCTTGGAGCCAAAATAGAAGCACATACCCCAATCAAGAAAGGGTTGCTGTCTTGTCTAGAAACTTCCCAAAAGATTTGCTTATTCAGAGACCTCCTACTTTTTTTCCTCCTTGACCTTCTTGGCTGCCTGCAAGTTTTTTTCAGATTAGTGAGTTGTCTTTCTTATTAGCACTGTGAGGGACTGGAAGAATAATGCAGCAATAATTTGTCCTCCTTCCCCCTCATTTACAAGCATCTCCCTTTCCTTTCTGGCGAATTTAATTCCTCCAGTAACGCGGCCATAGCCATGGCCAGCACTCTTTCCTACGTCTCTGCTTTCGTGTCTTCCATGTTTCTCTTGGATAATAACTGCTTATCAGCCTCTGGTTGGATTTTCTCCCACGTTTCCAATACGGAATTTGTCTGGATAATATATCTGAGTCAATATCTTCAAAACTTTTATCCTAAGAGATAAGTGTATTCATGTTTTAACACACTCTCAAGATTCTTCATGATAGAGGTTTCCTCCGTTTGCCAGATGTAGCAGGTTCTTTTGTTCCGAGTGAGGCTTTCCAATCCTAGTTCATAGCAGCTAGATGCTGGGATCGATTTCCTGACGTGTGAAACCTGTGTCACCCCTACAAAGCTTATAGCAAACTTCGCAGTTGCTGCTTTACTCACTCTTGAATAATTCTTCCCTAGACAACCACTTCCAGCATCCCTGGGAAATTAATCACATGACCTTCCATTTCTGTATGTCACAGAGACACACACAATGAGACATACAGAGGTGGGTAGAGAGGGGTGCATGGATAATTGATTTTTTTGTTCTCAGCAACAAAATTAGAAACTCTCTTGTAGACTCTTTCTGCATCTGTGCTGGGTAATTACACTCAGAGAATTCTTCTTCCTTGGGGGCGAGCTTAGCAGTGAGATTGTCTGGTGGAGGTTCGTGCTGATTTTACCCTTTGTTGCCTTATTTCTTGGATTTCAAGTATAGTCAAAAGTGTGTGTAGTCTCTACCTTCATCATTTCTAAACAACAGGACAAAAAAGCAGGAACAGAGAGACTTTTTCTTTTTTTTTTTTTTTTTTGAGATGGGAGTCTTGCTAAGCCACTCAGGCCAGAGTGCAGGGGTGCAATCTTGGCTCACTGCAACCACTGTCTCCCGGGTTCAAGCAGTTCTCCCATCTCAGCCTCCCAAGTAGCTGGGATTACAGGCACCCACTATCATGCCCGGCTAATTTTTGTATTTTAGTAGCGACAGGATTTCATCATGTTGGCCAGGCTGGTCTGGAACTCCTAACCTCAGGTTACCTACCCGCCTCGCCTTCCCAAAGTGCTAGGTTTACAGGCGTGAGCCACTGCGCCCGGCCACAGAGAGACCTTTTGACGACTATAAGAATACATTTGTGTGGGTAAGGTATAGTTAGAGTTACTGGTTATAAAAGATAAGTTGGAAAAATTAAGAAAAAAAAAAAAGATGTGTTAGTGTTTAAAAATGTACCTGGGCTGTGTGTTAATCAGGTCTTGTAAGACACGCATGACATGACTGTCATGAAAGAAGTTGTTATACTCACGGATCCCCAGAAACAGGAGGTACAGCACGCCATGCAGAGCCACATGCGGAGACAGCAGGGTCAATCAGGAGGCAAAGGGAATGAGAGAAAGCCTGTGCAAGAGCCTATTATGTGCTTTTTGTGGGAGGGAATGGGGTGGCAGGGTAAGCAGATTTAGAATTGGCTAGTTTGATTACTTTTGGTAGGTTCTGGGAAATAGGGGCCGTCCCCTTGTCTGGTACCTGGCCCTAGGGTAGGTAGCTAGTAGCCCAGAGTGTAAGAGCTAGATAAAGGAGGAAGTCGTGAGGTATGTGCTTTGGATTGATTGGTTTTTATATGAAACACATAGTCCCAGGTGAGTCATTCTATCCTTAGGAATTAGTGAACCCTGGGAAAAGCTGTCTCTTCTAGTGTCAGCAGGGCCCCAAGATTTGAAAACATCAGAATAAGAAGATATGCTTAATGCAGCTGATAAAAGTTTCAAAAGTGGCTCCTGGGAAAACAGCACCAACGAAACACAATGCAATTTGTAGCACTTACTGAATTCCATAAGTGCTCTAGCAAAGTTATGCACATATATACCAGGATACATTGCAAGAATATTCTGAGCAGAATTGAATCTGATATCCAAAAACTGGGAAGAAACCATGTATCTGTCAACGTTAGAGTAAGAAACACATTTTGTACATTTATATGATGAAATTGTACACAGCGTGTAAACAAGTGAGCAAATTACAACTCTATGCAACTACATGGATAAAACATGCAAGTATAATATTGAAAAAAGAAAGCAAAGCACAAAATAATACACTAATCAAAATGGACAAAACTAAACTATATTTTTAGGGATAATCATATCAGTGATGATAGTATGAGAAAAAGAGATATTATAATAAAAGTTATGGTGCTGGTTATTTCTTGTTGAGAGAGAAAGGTATGTTCAAGAAGAGACTCATGGACATCTACAGGGCCAGTAGTGTTCTGTGTCTTGACCTGGGTGGTAGATACATAGCCATTTGCTTTATAAATATAAAACACCGAACTCTTCATTTGTGTTTCATGTACGTTTTGTGAATGCTGTATTTCATAATGAGTGGTTAAAATTACTTCAGACAGGATTTCTAAATCTTTTTTTCTTTGGGTGTTATAACTCAATGTATCTGTTCACTGTGAAGAATGTAAACAGAGAAAAAGGGGAACTTTATGTTCCAGGTTAATGAATTCTTTAGAATCATTAACCACCAGATTTTTAGTGCTTTGTTGAATGAGATTCCTTAAAAAATGGTATGCTTATAAACAAGCCAGACTACTAAAGTGGAAAGTACAGTTGGTTTTGACACTGATTCTTATGTGTTTTCAATAATGTTTCATTTTTAAGAGTCAGTGTATTAATGCATACACAGGGAATACATCTCTTTGAAGTGCTTTATAGAAGGTGATGGGGTGATATTACCTATTCTCAAGAATACACCAACAAGATTATCCCATAACTGCCCTTTGTTTTCATACTGTTTGAGGAAAAAAGGATCCATTAATAAAGTAGGTACCGGAATTACTGATGCTATCTCCATGTGTTATGCTGTTGAAAGAACACAAAATATATGGTCATTTGATTAAATGCATGTAGTGGTCAAGAAAAAAATGGGTTTTCTATTCCCTTATGTTCATCCCTATGTATTAAATATTTATATTTTTTTGATCTGCTAATGTATGTATCTCTAATGCACTCTCTTTGCTGATCTCAGCATTCCTTTCTATTTATTAAAAGAAAATACAGGAAATGTACGCTTCTCAATCTTAAAATTTTTTAAAGGAAAAAGTTTTCCCTGATTTGTCAATAAGACTTAAAAGAGAACAATAAAAGTTATAATTATGAAGCTGATTTAGCTGCGCTGTATGCTGAATGGCTGAAACAATACAGCTTTCCTTATGTTTTTAACAATTCGAAATCCTCTCTTTTTGTAGTTTGTGAAAATTATATGACAGAGTCACAGATCAGTTATGGAAGGCTCTCTGGGGACAAGACAATGAATGGCGAGTCAAAGGAAGGGACTGACAAGGCTACAGAATTAACAGTTGGATTCAACCTGGAGAAACCAGGATTCAAATACAAGGCCAAACTTCTTTTCTCAATGCAGTCACAACTTTCCCCTTCCAAGCCAATGCCATCAATACTTGAGGATATTTTTCTAGAACACCTACTTCTTTTTTTCCTCAGGTCGCAAATCTGTCTTCTTACACTTGTCCACTAAAGTTGAATTTGCAACTCTCTAATTTCAGTCTTAATCCCTTTCTCTGGATAGGGTGTGTACAAGAAATAGAGAAGAATAAGAGTTTTGGAGGCCTGAGAAATGATTTTTCATTAGCATAAATATAAGTAACTGGGACAACAGAGGACTCAGCAGCAGATGGCTGATAAGATCCTATCTTGTTCAATATATTCAAAAACAGAATTAATTTTTAATACCACATATTAGCAATCTTCTAATACGTAGGTAATCTCTTTGCAATTCTTTCCAGTAAGCACAGATGCTGCTGATGGAATAAATGGAAATAAGTCAGCCTGATCTAATAGAAAGTGTTTTTTCACCTTTTCCTGGGATAGGCATTTTGGTCTGAATTTCACTGGCATGTACTCATAAGACACTCAATAACTGTTAGCTCTATTAGGATATGGCTGAGTGAATGGATCATGGTATAGTGGGAGAAAGTGCTGGACGGGGAGTCAGAGAAATTGAAATCTGGTTCTTGGCGTGAGTATAAATAAATCATTGACTGTCTTAGTTTCAGTTTATTCATTTGCGTAATAAATAAAGGAATCTGATGATTTCTGAGATGTTTTTGGCTAGCTCTGTGTTTCTCGGACTCTGTGAATGGTGAGTACCACTTATTATCTTCAACGCTTCAGAGTGAAAAGATAGAGTCTTGCTCTGTCGCCCAGGCTGGAGTGCAATGGCGTGATCTCGGTTCACTGCAACCACCGCCTCCCAGGTTCAAGCGATTCTCCTGCCTCAGCCTCCTGAGTAGCTGGGATTACAGGCGCCCGCTACCAGGCCCAGCTATTTTTAGTAAAGCTATTTTTAGTAAAGCCGGGGTTTCACCATGTTGGCCAGGCTGGTCTTGAACTCCTGACCTCAGATGATCCACCCACCTCGGCCTTCCAAAGTGCTGGGATTACAGGTGTGAGCCACCGCGCCCAGATGAAATAACTGTATTTTAATTTAATGATTGCAATAGAGTATATTCTTCGACATCCAAAAGCCAGTTACCTGGCATTTTTCTCCTACAAAATAATAACAGGTACAATTTATGGAACCATCAGTACGTTTCAGGTGCTATACCGAGCACTCTACAAAGATGCGCCCATTTAATCCTTAATTAATTGTTATCGCCATAATGATTTTATACATGATAGAACTTAGGCTGTAAGAGTTTGAGCCACTTGACCAAGGCCCAGAACTTGCTTGTGATTGGTAAGACATGACTTCAAGTCTTTTCTATATTACTCCAGAAGCCATGCTCTTAACTACTGAATCTGAGTGCAATCTGATATAACACAGGATTATCAGGAGAAAATCACTGGATCAAGACAGGAGGGTCTAAAGTGGCTGCAACCTTTAAAACATTGTTTTATTTCAAAGGTAATATATGTCATATTCTTTTTGTGCACAATTACAACAATACATGGTAAAACATGATATTTCTTCTTTCCCTCTGCTTCCACTCCCACTCCCCTTCCCAAAAGTAGAATCACCATCCATAGTGTATAGGTTGGTGTTGGTGTTAGTGACTGAAAGTAAACACAAGGGGCCCTCTGAGGTGACAGCGATGTTCTGATTTTTGACCTGAGTGCTGATTATCCAGATATGTTCATTTTGTGAAAATATATCAGGCTATTCAATCCTGGTTTGTACACTTTTCTGTATGTACCTATTTTTTAAAAAGCTTATCAAAGAAAATGAATACCATGACACACAAGCATATTACACTGTTAGTCATCCCAACTTTCCCAATGGAAAAAGTTATGTAAAAATTAGGTTGCAAAACCACTTTCTTTATTCTTTGAGGATTGCCAATACCACATTGTAATTTCTAGAACCCACTTGAGTTATTTATTGGAAGTCTTCTACATATTTGGCAAGCTCTATACACTGTATTTCTCCACATGAGGCTGCCCATGGTTTCAGATGTATACCTAACTCAAATTATGCTTAATGTTTAATTTCAATTGAACCAAACGTCACATTTTCACAATGGGTCTTGTCAAAGGGAAATACCTCTTCCCCATTCATCTGGCTTCTGTGAAAAAGGATTTCATCTAAAGAAGCCCTATTCTTCTCCATGAAACTCTTGGTGGCAAATGTTGGTATATGTAGTCTACCTTCTACTCACATGTCTCTTAGGCGGATGACATACCTGCCGAGAGCACCTCCTCACAGTTTCTCTTGGCCATGGAGATAGTCATTATGTTTGCTCTCCCAACATCACATTATCTGGGCACATGAAAGGCTAAATTTACTGGTGGGACAATTTTGTTCGTTCTGGCCACTGGACTGGGATTGAAAGTGATGTGGTTCGCTTCTGGAGGAGAAGCATGTGATCGCCAGAAAGACAGACCTTCCAAAACCCCGTTTATCGTTCTGCAATGGTAACACAGCCAGGTTTGAGATATGCTCCTGACTGGCTCCTAGAGAGAAGGGGATGTGGAGGAGAATCCCAGGTGACTTATGATGGACATGTTATATGAGTAAACAGTAAATCTTTGTGGTGTGAAGGCACTGAAATGTTGAGATCCTGCAGCACTGCAGCTGACTGCTGACAGAATGCAATGAGTTAAACTTAGCAGCAGAGGCTATGTCCACGGTCAGGAGGAGAGCTGTTCAGTGCTGCCTGGACCTAGGTGGATAAATCTAATTCCGGAGTTTAGCCTTCAAAAATTCCCTTTATTTAAAAGTGATATTCTCTGGTATAATCTTTACATGTGACATAGGTAAAGATTTTTATTTATTTATTATTATTATTTTAGGTCTCATTTACCTTGCTCTTTTGCCTAAACAGGCAGAACATGTGTAGGGAAGAGAAATATTATTTTCTGGACCTGCTCCCTTATAACTCCATCAGGTTACTGAAGGGGGTCAAATGGCCTTAGAAGGAACTGGAGAGGCAGATGGGGATGAGATCATGCATAACCCTATGGACAATGTTAAAGACTTCGACTTTAATATAAATCCATTAGGAAGTCATGGAGGGCTTTCAGGGAGATGTGTGATAAGATGTACATTTTTCAAGAAGCAGACTGATTAGTGTGTGGAGAATGCATTAGAGGGATATGAAAATGTATATGGGAGAACAGTTAGGTGGACATGGCAGAAAGTCCTGACAGGATGATAGCTGAATAAACAAAAAGAAATTTTGGGCTGAGTGTGGTGGCTCATGCCTGTAACCCCACTTTGGGAGGCTGAGGTGGGAGGATAAAGCCCAGGAGTTTGAGACCAGCCTGGGCAACATGGTGAAACCTCATCTCTACAAAAAATTAAAGAAAAAAATAGCCAGGCATGGTGGGGTGCACCTGTAGTCCCAGCTACATGGGAGGCTGTGGCAGGAGGATTGCTTTAGTCTAGGAAGTCGAGGCTGCAATGAGCCATGATCGTGCCACTGCATTCATGGGTGACAGAGTAAGACTCTCTCTCAAAACAAACAAACAAATAAACCAGAAAGAAAGAAATTCTGGGATGGTTAAACTGATGAAATATATGTGTCCTTCCCTCATAATCTACCTTGATCTGGGGATACATTTGAGAACATTTAGTGGAATTGATGCATGGCATAACCGTTAGGCAATGCTTCAGAAGCATTAGTCCATCTCTCTCTCATATATGCTTTTGATAAGGATTGTACAGAAGAGATTTTGGATTACACTTTTTGGTAACAGCTTTAAGTGCACAAATTCTGTATGTGCTTCAACAATTAATTGATATCTCTTCTGACATTTAAACATTAACGAATACCACATCACCCTTATTCTTCCAAGAATGTCCACAGCCCATTCTATGTCACCTGTTCAGAGCACTGCTGTTTTACAAAGTACCCTAACCACAGCCTTTCCTGTTTTAGGAGGAACTCTGCCACACACATTCTTCTGTCACAAGAAGCCTATGACCATGGAAAAAGAAAAAAGTCCCCCAAACAGTTCTTAGAACCAGAGATCCCTAATCACAGATAAAGTCAGTTTTCCTAAAGGGATTCCTGACTGCTTGCTCAGGCCGGGAACAGGTGTATAAAATGGCAATGAAAAGGTACCAAATGGCTTGGGGAGGTGATGCTGCATGGACCTCTGATCTCTATTTGCAACATACAAGTCAGCAAGAAAAGGAGAATCTTCTTTTCCACATAGCACACATCAGAGGCGAAGGTCATGTGATCTCTCGCGGATGTG
This sequence comes from Macaca fascicularis, assembly GCF_037993035.2. Lineage (NCBI taxonomy): Eukaryota > Metazoa > Chordata > Mammalia > Primates > Cercopithecidae > Macaca > Macaca fascicularis. The sequence continues at coordinate 188,512,009 of NC_088376.1, read as the reverse complement.
TGCCTGATGAGATTCTGTGCACAAGGCCAAGGTTTTCCTAGGAAGACAATTTGATCTTAATCCAACACTTACATGGGCAATTGATGTACAAAAGTTATACATCACAGAACACAGGTGTGGTGATTTCAGCCTGGAAAGATTTCAAAGGATAGTTAATAGATCTTCCATTGGGGCAATTAAAATATTTCTCAGTGAGATATTTCTTAAACATCTACTTTTGAGCTATGTAAATTCCTGGAGACTTTTGATATTAACTAGATACAGAATGCATACCAGAGGACAAAATTTTATTTTTTATATAGGAAGGCTTAGAAATAATCCCATTAGATATTGGAGAGTCTGTATCCACAAAAGGTGAATTTTGTTTGGTGGTAGCTATTTAAAAAGCTAATAATGTTCGGGCCTGGTGGCTGACATCTGTAATCCCAGCACTTCAGGGGGTCAAGGAGGGTGTATCATGAGGTCAGGAGTTCAAGACCAGCCTGGCCAAAGTGGTGAAACCCCGTCTCTACTAAAAATACAAAAATTAGCCACGTGTGGTGGCAGGTGCCTGTAATCCCAGCTACTTGGGAGGCTGAGGCAGAGAATTGCTTGAACCTGGGGGGTGGAGGTTGCAGTGAGCCGAGACGGCACCACTGCACTCCAGCCTGGGCGACTGAGCGAGACACCATCTCAAAAAAAAAAAAAAAAAAAAAAAGCTAATAACAGAGTGGAAACCATTGTATGTTGAAGCTGCTCTTATTATAAAAATAGGGAAGATAAAAAAATAGGGTTATCTATATAATGAGTTTCTTCTTTAAGGCAAGCATATGGCTCATTCAGAACTGGTACTGAGTTGTTAAGTTTCACATTAAAAAAGGGATCATGGTCATCTCTACTTTGCCTCCTCAAATTATCTGAGTGTCCAATAGATGGCGCCCTGATCTTGATGCTGATGGAGGTTTAATGCTGCAGAGTGTAAACCTTAGATCTTTATTGAGTTAAAGGAAATTCACTCATGACTCGTTCATTTAATTATTTCACAAGGTCATTATTGAGTGCCCGCTATGTGTTAGGACTGTATTGTGTTTCTTTTCACGGGGTCAGAGATTACTGTAAGGCCAATAAAAGCTTCAATGTACTTCTTCACAAAACAGTGCTGTATCAGTTTATATTGCTATACAACAAATCTCTTCAAAGCTCAATGGCTTACAATAACAATAAGTTATTATTTCTTACCATTTGGTAGGTTGTCCACGTGGCTTCTCTTCTGATTTCATTCTCATCTGGATTCATTAACTCACGTAGCAACATTCAGCTGGAGGGTCTACTGGACTAGAAGGTCTGAGATGGCCTAACTTACACATCTGGCGGTTGCTGTTCACTGTCCTCTGGGGCGCCTAGGTTTGCCTCCACATAGGCTAGACCACTTTCTCACATGGCTGTCTCCAAGCAGCGCTCCAAGTAGGGGAAGCCAGAGTTGTATGTAAAGCCTATTGCAACCTTCTTAGTTTTGTAAGTTACATTATGTCACTTCTGTCACCGTCTATTGGTCAAAACAAGTCCGAGACTGGCCCAGATTCAACAGATAGGGAAACAGACGTCAACTCTGAATGGGAAAAGTGATCCATCACATTGCAGAAAGGCACACACACTATGATGGGAAGACCATGTGGTCATATCTTTCAACTGATAAAAAACAAGTAGAGAAGTGAACAATAGTGGAATAGCCCTGCCTAGATTCTTTTTTTTTTTTTTTTTATACTTCAAGTTCTAGGGTACATGTATACAACATGCAGGTTTGTTACATATGTATATCTGTGCCATGTTGATTTGCTGCACCCATCAACTCATCATTTACATTAGGTATTTCTCCTAATACTGTCCCTTCCCCAGCCCCCCCCCAACACCGGTCCCCAGTGTGTGATGTTCCCAGCCCTGTGTCCAAGTGTTCTCATTGTTCAATTCCTTTCGATGAGTGAGAATACGTGGTGTTTAGTTTTCCGTCCTTGTGATAGTTTGCTGAGAAAGATGGTTTCCAGCTTCATCCATGTCCCTGCGAAGGACATGAACTCATCCTTTTTTATGGCTGCATAGTATTCCATGTGCATATGTGCCACATTTTCTTAATCCAGTCTATCATTGATGGACATTTGGGTTGGTTTCAAGTCTTTGCTATTGTGAATAGTGCCACAATAGCATATGTCTTTATAGTAGCATGATTTATAATCCTTTGGGTATATACAGAGTAAAGAGGTAGCTGGGTCAAATGGTATTTCTAGATCTAGATCCTTGACGAATCGCCACACTGTCTTCCACAATGGTTGAACTAATTTACACTCCCACCAACAGTGTAAACGCGTTCCTATTTCTCCACATCCTCTCCAGCATCTGTTGTTTCCTGACTTTTTAATGATCACCATTCTAACTGGCATGAGATGGTATCTCATTGTGGTTTTGATTTACATTTCTCTGATGACCAGTGATGATGAGCATTTTTTCATGTGTCTGTTGGATGGATAAATGTCTTCTTTTGAGAAGTGTCTTTTCATATCCTTTGCCCACTTTTTGATGGTTTTTTTTTTTTTCTTGTAAATTTGTTTAAGTTCTTTGTAAGTTCTGGATATTAGTCCTTTGTCAGATGAGTAGATTGCAAAAATTTTCTCCCATTCTGTAGGTTGCCTGTTCACTCTGATGGTGGTTTCTTTACCGTGAAGAAGCTCTTTAGTTTAGTTAGATCCCATTTGTCTATTTTGGCTTTTGTTGCCATTACTTTTGGTGTTTTAGTCATGAAGTCCTTGCCCACGCTTATGTCCTGAATGGTATCACCTAGGTTTTCTTCTAGGGTTTTTGTGGTTTTAGGTCTAACATTTAAGTCTTTAATCCATCTTGAATTAATTTTTGTATAAGGTGTAAGGAAGGGATCCAGTTTCAGCTTTCTGCATGTGGCTAGCCAGTTCTCCCAATACCATTTATTAAATAGAGAATCCTTTCCCCAGTTCATTTTTTTCAGGTTTGTCGAAGATCAGATGGTTGTAGATGTGTGGTATTATTTTTTAGGCTTCTGTTCTGTTCCATTAGTTTATATATCTATTTTGATACCAATATCATGCTGTTGTGGTTACTGTAGCCTTGTAGTATAGTTTGAAGTCAGATGGCGTGATGCTTCCAGCTTTGTTCTTTTTGCTTAGGATTGTCTGGCTATGGGCTCTTTTTTGTTTCCATATGAACTTTAAAGTAGTTTTTTCCAATTCTGTGAACAAAGTCATTGGTAGCTTGAGGGGGATGGCATTGAATCTATAAATTACCTTGAGCAGTATGACCATTTTCATGGTATTGATTCTTCCTATCCATGAGCATGGAATGTTCTTCCATTTGTTTGTGTCCTCTTTTATTTTGTTGAGCAGTGGTTTGTAGTTCTCCTTGAAGAGGTTCTTCACATCCCTTGTAAATCTTATTCCTAGATATTTTATTCTTGTGTTAGCAGTTGTGAATGGGAGTTCACTCATGATTTGGCTCACTGTTTGTCTGTTATTGGTGTATAGGAATGCTTGTGATTTTTGCACATTGATTTTGCATCCTGAGACTTTGCTGAAGTTGCTTATCAGCTTAAGGAGATTTTGGGCTGAGACGATGGGGTTTTCTAAATATACAATCATGTCATCTACAAACAGGGACAATTTGACTACCTCTTTTCCCAACTGAATACCTTTACTTCTTTCTCTTGCCTGATTGTCCTGGCCAGATCTTCCAACGCTATGTTGAATAGGAGTAGTGTGAGCACATCCTTGTCTTGTGCTGGCTCAAAGGGAATGCTTGCAGTTTTTGCCCATTCAGTATGTTATTGACTGTGGGCTTGTCATAAATAGCTCTTATTGTTTTGAGAAACATTCCATCAATACCTAGTTTATTGAGAGTTTTTAGCATGAAGGGCTGTTGAATTTTGTCGAAGGCCTTTTCTGCATCTATTGAGATAATCATGTGATTTTTGTCCTTGGTTCTGTTAATGTGATGGATTACTTTTATTGATTTACGAACATTGAACCAGCCTTGCATCCCAGGGATGAAGCCGACTTGATTATGGCGGATAAGCTTTTTGATGTGCTGCTGCATGTGGTTTGCCCATACTTCACTGAGGATTTTCACATCAATGTTCATCATGAATGTTGGTCTTAAATTCTCTTTTTTTGTTGTGTCTCTGCCAGGCTTTGGTATCAGGATGATGCTGGCCTCATAAAATGAGTTAGGGAGGATTCCCTCTTTTTCTATTGATTGAAATAGTTTTAGAAGGAATGGTACCAGCTTCTCTTTGTACCTCTGTTAGAATTCGGCTGTGAATCCGTCTGGTCCTGAGCTTTTTTTTGGTTGGTAAGCTATTAATTATTGCCTCAATTTCAGAGCTTGTTGTTGGTCTACTCAGAGATTCAACTTCTTCCTTTTTTAGTCTTGGGAGGGTGTATGTGTCCTGGAATTTATTCATTTCTTCTAAATTTTCTAGTTTATTTGCGTAGAGGTGTTTATAGTATTCTCTGATGGCAGTTTGTATTTCTGTGGGATTGGTGGTGATATCCCCTTTATCATTTTTTATTGCATCTATTTGATTCTTCTGTCTTCTTTATTAGTCTTGCTAGTGGTCTATCAATTTTGTTGATTTTTTCCAAAAAACCAGCTCCTGGATTCATTGATTTTTTGAAGGGTTTTTTGTGTCTCTAGCTCCTTCAGTTCTGCTCTGATCTTAGTAATTTCTTTCCTTCTGCTAGCTTTTGAATGTGTTTGCTCTTGCTTCTCTAGTTCTTGTAATTGTGATGTTAGGGTGTTGATTTTAGATCTTTCCTGCTTTCTCTTGTGGGCATTTAGTGCTATAAATTTCCCTCTACACACTGCTTTAAATGTGCCCCAGAGATTCTGGTGCGTCGTGTCTTTGTTCTCATTGGTTTCAAAGAACATCTTTATTTCTGCCTTCATTTCATTATTTACCCAGTAGTCATTCAGGAGCAGGTTATTCAGTTTCCATGTAGTTGTGTGGTTTTGAGTGAGTTTCTTAATCCTGAGTTCTAATTTGATTGCACTGTGATCTGAGAAACAGTTTGTTGTGATTTCTGTTCTTTTACATTTGCTGAGGAGTGCTTCCAATTATGTGGTCTATTTTAGAATAAAGGATGTGGTGCTGAGATGAATGTATATTGTGTTGATTTAGGGTGGAGAGTTTTGTAGATATCTATTAGGTCCACTTGGTGTAGAGCTGAGTTCAAGTCCTGGATATCCTTGTTAATCTTCTGTCTCGTTGATCTGTCTAATATTGACAGTGGGGTGTTAAAGTCTTCCATTATTATTGTGTGGGAGTCTAAGTCTCTTTGTAGGTCTGTGAGGACTTGCCTTATGAATCTGGGTTCTCCTGTATTGGGTGCATATATATTTAGGATAATTAGTTCTTCTCATTGAATTGATCCCTTTACCATTATGTAATGGCCTTCTTTGTCTCTTTTGATCTTTGTTGGTTTAAAGTCTATTTTATCAGAGACTAGGATTGCAACCCCTGGATTTTTTTTTTTTTTTTTTTTTTTTTTTTTTTTTTTTTTGCTTTCCATTTGCTTGGTAGATCTTCCTCCATCCCTTTATTTTGAGCCTATGTGTGTCTCTGCATGTGAGATGGGTCTCCTGAATACAGCAAACTGATGGGTCTTGACTCTTTATCCAATTTGCCTGTCTGTGCCTTTTAATTGGGGCAGTTAGCCCATTTACATTTAAGGTTAACATTGTTATGTGTGAATTTGATCGTGTCATTATGATGTTAGCTGGTTATTTTGCCCATTAATTGATGCAGCTTCTTCTTAGCATCTATGGTCTTTACAATTTGGCATGTTTTTGCAGTGGCTGGTACTGGTTATTCCTTTCCATGTTTAGGGCTTCCTTCAGGAGCTCTTATAAGGAGGCCTGCCTCGATTCTGCAGTCTCCCTCCCTCCCTGCCAAGATCCTTGCAAGCTTTAAAGAAGCAAAGTAGTATGTGCTTAAGACAAAATGTCTATTAGGCTAATGAGGACATTGTTTGGGTGGAGAGTAAAGAGCTATATAGATTTGCATTATCTGTTACATATACTGAGTAGATCCCTTCATTATTTGCCTTTTCCAGTATTCTTAGATATTTAGTTTTCTTTAGCAGTTGATGAACTTTGTAAGAGTCTGTTAATTCCTAATCAGTACTTCCCCAGAGGTAAGATAGAAGTAATGGAATGAGATGGAATGAAGTAATTAGCTATACTGGCAAGGCAGTGTGATGTAGTTCCAGTATTTAATGGTATTATATGTGACTAGATAATTAACCTTTCCTATAACAGCATTCAATAAGTGCAAAAACATATTTTAGAAGTTCCAGGTATTTTTGGTAAATTGCTTCATTTACTAAGTCTCTACTGTGTATCAAGTCTTTTTCATATGCTATCTCTTAAACATTATAATAATCATGAAAATTTTCAGTTCCTATTTTACATATGAGAAAATGGAGGTCTGTGGAAGATGAATAAATTTTCCACAGCCAAATATTAAGTATATGACAGAATCTGAACTTCTAAGTCATATTTAATATCTACTCTCTGGTCAATGGAGCCCCGACTTTGTTGGAGACTGCCATGCATTCAGCCAAGACTACATTTCATAGAGTTCTTTGCATGGGTAGTAGAAACTATCTGGCTGCTGAAATGTAGCTGAAGATTGTCACATAGGGATCCTGGGAAGGGGCCTTCAAAAGGGGACTGACTTGGCTGATAGGTATTGGATCTGTTTCCTGAAACAAAGTGTGATGACTGGAGCTCCAGCAACCCTGATGTAAGCACAAGTTCATAGCGGGACTATCAAGATGGTACAGCAGAGACCTGGAAGAGGCATAGGTCCTGGAAGAAGAATAACTGCTTTATCAGCTCTTATGTGAGAGGAAACTAACACTCTCATCTTGCTTAAGCCAGAGTTACTTCTCTTGCATAGGCAGTCCTATAAGAACTGTTAAAGACGGGCGCAGTAGCTCACGCCTGTAATCCCAGCACTTTGGGAGGCGGAGGCGGGTGGATCATGAAGTCAGGAGATCGAGGCCATCCTGGCCAACATGGTGAAACGCTGTCTCTACTAAAAATACAACAAATTAGCCGGGCGTGGTGGTGGCGCCTGTAATCCCCGCTACTCGGGAGGCTGAGGCAGGAGAATGGCGGGAACCCGGGGGGCAGAGCTTGCAGTGAGCTGAGATCGCGCCACTGCACTCCAGTCTGGGTGACAGAGCGAGACTCCATCTCAAAAAAAAAAAAAAATTATAAAGACAACAAAACACACCCTCTCATATTGCTATATTGCAGTGTGCTTTATGTTAAATGAAAATTTATAAAATTAGTCATAAAACAAATAAAATACCATTACAGGTCCAAGAATGTCTCTGTATAGCCTCTACCTCAGCAGAAAATGGGAATAACCTTGTTTGTCTGGAAATGTCTGACCTCCTTGATGATCAGCCCCAGCAAACTTGTACCTTCAAGGTTTACATCCTTCCCATTCTCTGCCTCTGAGAACAAGAGTCGCTTGCCTTGCTTGAACTTGTGGCACTAAGACGCCTGTAATGCACTGATCTTCAAATCCCACACCCTAAGTCAGTGAGTCTTCAAATTTCAGCTGCATAAGAACCATATGGGATGCTTGTGAATTTTTTAAAAATCATATTTTTAGGCCTATCATGGGGCTTCTGAATCAGTAGTTCTGTGGAAGGGCCCAGGAATTGCATTTTTAACAAATATTCTGGGCAATTCGTAGGCACATGATTCACAGGTTGGCCTTTGAGAAACCCTGTGAAATCTTTCTCCTTAACCAGTGCCTTTTGCTGCTTTATCTGACCCAGACCTGCAATGTGCAGGAAGGAGAGGAAAGTGTATTTTGGTGTCTTTTAACAGAAACTGAATGAAGTGTATACAAGATAGGAAAAACAAAACAAAATACAAAAACAAAAACAAAAAAAAAAACTGCCCCTGGCTTAAACAAGATAGGGATTACAGTTTCCTCTCTCCTAAACCCTGCATGGTACAAATACCAAAGATGATTCCTGAAATTTAGCAAGCTAGGTTAGGATAATATAGCTTCTTTTTCTACTTATTATAGAAATTTTCTTGTAAGTGTTAAATTTGTACTAATTGGTATAACTGGCACAAATTATACCAGATGGATAGGTAAGTCTCCTACTTTTGCAGAGTTCCAAGTTGCCTTTCCTATTCTTAATTATTAAAGATTAATTTTACTTTGCAGAAAACTCACATAGGATTGCCAATACCTTTCCTCGGAGGACATAATTTAAAACTTTAAAAGATCAAAATTTTAATAAAAGTTTGAAAACATTGCCAATATTTTTACAGAAGCCACTTAATGATTTTAATTCAATGCCGCCTATGAAAGGTAGCAATTAAGAGGAAGTAAAACAGGCCACACGTGGAAAGAAAATATGAGTCCATCTGCAAAGTAGCAACATAGGCTGTCTTCTACTTTCAGTTTTTTTTTTTCTTTTCTTTTTTTTTTTTTGAGATGGAGTCTTGCACTGTCGCCAGGGCTGGAGTGCAATGGCTAAACGATCTTGGCTCACTGCAACCTCCGCCTCCTGGGTTCACGCGATTCTCCTGCCTCAGGCTCCTGACTAGCTGGGATTACAGGTGAACACCATCACACCTGGCTAATTTCTTGTATTTTTAGTAGAGATGGGGTTTCACCATGTTGGCCAGGCTGGTCTCAAACTCCTGACCTCGTGATCCTCCCGCCTCGGCCTCTCAAAGTGGTGGGATTACAGGCGTGAGCCACTGCACCTGGCTCTCTTCTGCTTTCCTAAGAGGCTGTGTTCCTTAAATGTGTGACAGAATGCAATGTGAAAATTTAGAACAATCCATTCATTCATTTATAGAGAGAACTAGATATTTTACAAAATCTGAAATTTTACCTGACTACTCAATTATCTATTACTAATATTTCATACATGTTCTTATGTTCTCTAATTCCTTCATAGTCTTTTTTTTTCAGCCAGGTTTATGTTAACTCAATATCTTCTATAATGCCACCCTCTGTGCTGCTGCTGCTACTCTTACTACTACTATTTTATCTCCAACTTTCCCCCCAGCTATTTGAATAGCTTCTCAACATAGTGTCAATTTTGCGGTGTGCTATCAATTTCACATTTTGAAAGAAACATCTCCGTGCTTTCATGTAGCTAGGTCAATCTCTAGGCCTGATTCACAATCCCTGTCTTGAGATCTCTGTTCTCCATTATCCTGAGGATTCTGTTTGTTTCTCTCTCAGGCTGGATCCTGTTTTCTCCTTTAGCTTCCTTTTTTTCAGTTTATTCCTCATTTTGGTGGCACACAATTTATAGTAGCATCCTGAAAAGGTTGCAGGGAGGTAAACTTTTCAAGGCTTTGCATGTTTGAAACTCTTAATTATACCATCATTTTTAATTGTTAGTTTGGCTGTGTCTAGAATTTGAATCTGGTAACAATGCCTCTTTGTAATTCTGATCACAATGCTCCCCTGTCTTCTGACTTCCATTTTAGTGTTGAGAAATCCAAAGTCATTCTAATTCTTGATCATTGTATGAAATAAGAAATATGATCTTTTGCCCTTAAAGCTTTTAAAGTTTTCTTGTGTCCAGTGATCTTAAACATCATGTCATGTATCTTAGTATAAGTCTATTTTATCTACTATGTCAGACCTTGGGTGAAATCTTTTAATCTGGCAACTCATATTTTTCAGTTCTCTGAATTTGCTCTGAATTATTTATTTGATTTTTTTTCTCTCTCTTTTTTCCTCTTGTATTTTTCTTTCTGGAACTGTGATTATCTGGATGTTGAAATCTATGGAGTCACTTATAATTTTATTATATTTCTGTCCTATTTTCTATCCCTTTGTCTTTTAGCTATACTTTCTGCCAGGTTTTATCAATTTTTATCTTCCAGCTCTTACATTGATGATTTAATAACTGCTATTATATTTTTAAATTTTCCAAGAGCTGTTTTTTCCTCTGGACGGTCTTTTTCTTCTTTCTTTTTTTAAAAATGCGGCACATGCTTTTTCACAACAGTGTGGCACATATATAGGTTTTTTTGGTTGTTGTTGTTAAAATAGAGTTGTTGATGAAAAGTGGCTACTCAGTTTGGGGGCACATTTTCAAGCTCCTTTTGCCTTGCAAGTGGAAACTGAACAGGAATAGCATATGCATATTTTTCTAGACTGAAGCATTAGGATCTAGGTACCCCTCCTTTCCCATTCCTTTCATTGTTTGTTAGATGAAAAGATAGAACTATAAGGACCAAAGAGATGGAGAAGTCATACAATGGAGGAAACCTGCAACCCTGAACAGAGAGGAACAGAGCACCCACCCCATTTCAGTCCTAACTGAACTTTACACAGGTGGGAAATAAATACCTCTGTTGTTAAGCCACTGAAGTGCCTAGTTGTTTCTAACAATTAGTATCACCTTAATTAATGCAAATATCCCTACTTGATTCATTGATGCAATATCCTTTTTCTCTGAGAATATTAATTCTATCTTTAAATTTTCTTTTCTTCTTCCAATGTAGACTTATTTTCCTTCAGGTTTCTGTTACAGATATTTACTCTGGCAACTGTCTGTCATTTAGAGGTTGGCCTGAAGTATCTCTGCTAGCCATTCATATGTGAGAACAGGACAACAAAAAAATTACCTTTGGAAGCTTTGTGCATGTGTGGGATGTATGTGAACAGTGAGCTTCAGAGTAATTTGACGGGTGTGTTTCCTTGGAAAAATCCTTTAAGAGAGCATTGTAAAAACTTTTCTCTTGGATTTGCGGACTTGCCCAGGAGAGGTGTTTTTGTGTCTTGGTTGGAGGGGGTAGACCTCAGAGCTGGTATTCTAGGCGTCAGGTCGGGGAAGAACCCTGGGGGCTCTCAACTTTTGTATGAATTACTTCTCCTGGTTGTGTTATGGCACCTCTGCCTGCCACTGTGCCTGGCGCTCCTCTGGTGGATAAAAACCTGTTTTACTCTCTTTAAGTAAGCAGTTAGTCTCCTGCCAGAGCGAGACAACAGTAGTTGTCCAGCTTCACAAAGTTGATGAGAAGCCAGAAGGTCTAATTTTTTCTTTTAAAATGACTTCCAAAGAATCCTGCTGTTTTAGTCATCATTTCTCCACCCCAGTTCTTGTAGAGGTACCCGGTCTACTAAATCATGAGTCTCTGGGGGCTTCTGTCACATGTATCAGGGAACCGCTCAGCTTTTCCTACTGCTGGCTGCAAATCCAGCTTTCTCACATTTGCCAAGTAATTTACCACTCATCCAGCTGCTTTCTAGCTTCCAAAGCTGTGTCGCTTTTGTCTCTTTTCCAACACTCTTTGTCTATGTGAGTTTATGCCTTTATTTAAAAAAATACAGTCTATTGGGCTTTCAGAAGACAGCAACGACCCTTTACATACTTTCAATTTACCATTTTTTATCTGGAAACTTAACAATTTAAAAACTGAAATCAACTCAATTTTATACTTTCAAAAATAGCAGGATATCCAGTATCTTCTAAAATTTTTCTGTCTTCTAATGATTCAACGGCTCCAGGGGATAACACAGTATAAGATGCAAATCTTGCTTACGATGACCTCACTGGGAGAGAAAAAGAGGATCGACTGATTCACTAGTGGGATTTCTTTTTCCACTGCCATGGTTTCTGTAGCTGCTGCCCAGCATCGTTTTTGTACATCCGTTTGACAGAGTTCACTGTGGCATTTATGACTTTGCTGGTCCAGATCTTTGTACAGGTTCCTTTGTACAGGTGGAGGTCATTCTCACTCCTTCAGCAAAGGATGGTCCAGGTTTTCCCTTAGAATTGCATCTTTTTCGTTCATGCTCACATGCTCAGCTGTTCTTTCCAGAGTGTGACCCAGTTGGCTGGAAGGAGCTTCCAACTTCAGCTACACTTTTTGTGAGAACCAAGCCTCACCATATAACCTCTTAGGTAGTTGTAGTCAAGCCTGGGTCACCAATTCAGATTCCCTGGTCCTTAACCATAAGTGCTTCTTAGAGGATCCTAGAATCTTTTTCTGCCACAAGTCTTTGGTGATTGGAAGCCTTGATGCTGCTTGGAAACTTCTAGTCTCTGACACAGAGGGGAAGACGAAATTTGTTTCACATAGAAGATATGAGATTTAGAAGGTGAAAGAGACGCAGATATCCATTATTGCTCCTCTTGGCAGTGGTGGTCAGAAATGTGGGCTTCAACTCCTGTCAGATTTTTCAGGGGCTTCCAGGTATGGCCCTGGGAATCATCCACCTCAGTGCTAGAGGCAGCTCTGATTGCTGTCAGTGTTTTCCTGTGGTTACTGCAAACTTCTGAATCTCTGAGAGGTAATGGCCATCACTGATGACAGGAGTCTGTATTTCCTGACCTCTATTCCTCCAGCATGTCTGATAGTTTGATAAGCAAGAATTAATACTCTTTGTATTAATTCTCCTTCTGCTTAAACTACTAGAGTGATCAAATACTAATTGCTAATGCACCTATCTTCTACTAAGAAGTAAGCTGACCTGCTAGAGGGGTATTTGAGGGACATCGTTACCAAGTCATAAAAATGTATTGGTATACATTCCTCTCAAAACTTCCAGTATCTGTTTGCTTACACTGAGACCATGGTAACTTTCAAATGGAAGCTCCTTTTCGGGGTATGGTTGTGGGCTGGAAGTTGAGCTCCAGTGTGTCAAGCATCCTCCTCCACATGGAAGTGTGGGGGAAATCCAAAAGTCAAATGTAAGTTATTTCAGGACTATTTTTATTCTCTAAAACCATGAAATTTGGTTAAAAAATCAAATTCTATAAATCAATTAAAAAATGAAAACATTTGATATTTTATCTGGAAATCAGAGTTGTAGTGTTAGGGACGGTTTAAATACTGTAACAACCAGAACTGACATTCAGTGGATCCCAGCCTATGTAATCTAAAATTACTATTGTCCACACTTTCATCCTATGAAAACACTAGGAAACATTTTTTGGTCTCTTTTCCTCCAAGGAAGCTTGATGATTAAATTTCTCTACTTGTTATGAAAAAATAAGTCTCTTTTACATTAAGTATGCTAACAAATTTCTTAGTGACTCAGCCATTATTTTCAATTCTGCTTATTTCTATCTCACTGGAAGTTTAGACTAAAAGTCTACGAAAGAAGAAAATGCATAATTCTAAGAACATAACCTTGTCACATCAAGTCTCTTTGGCATATGCATGAATTTGTAAATTCACTCTACATCGAAAGAGATCCATCAAGGCCAGATAATTTAACCTTCAGAGTATTCTTTTCAAAGCAGTTTAAAGTATTATTTATTTCTCATTATTTTAATGGAACTTGTCTGTAGATTGTGAAACAATCCCTGATTGGCCCACATAGATTCTGCCCTCAAATCATTAAAAGGTTATTTTCTAAAGGCTCATGCAAAGGCCAGTTGTTTGGAACTTGTAACATATTTTTCCATAGAAGTATAATTTATTTTATGTAGTATTTATCTTCCACCTACTCTAGAAAAAGATTGGAAGAAGCTGATGTAATTAAGCATAAAGTGAAGTAAGAAAACTTTAAAATTGGAAAGGGCAGAGGCATAGATGTCTCTGAAGACCCAGGGTTGTTTTTGTGTTTGTTTTTTGTTTGTTTGTTTATAAAAGGGAGCTAGGTCACTATAAGTAAAAGAGAAATTAGTATCACACAGATCTATGTTCTAATCTTTCTGCTAGAAAAAAGCTACTCGTGTGAATTTGACCAAGCTTCTGAATCTCAGTTTTCACATCTATTAAATGGTTATAAACTGTAACTTGTTTGGCCAGTGAATATGTTTCATGACAAGTCCTTGACAGAAGATTTCTCCCTGAGCGCTCCTTTTCTATTTCCTCTGAGATCTGTGACTGGATAGAAACGAGGGTGATTCCGGAATGTTCTGCCTGCAGAGCAGCAATCTCTCTACTCTTATCTTTGTTGGACTAGCAGGACCAGTTGCTGAGCCTCTGCCTGTGCTGGTGCTGAGCTCTTCTGTTGTGCTGACCTCCAGGACACCCGTAGACCTCTGCTATGCTGCTGTCAACCTCCCTTATCTCACTGACTCTTACTAATCTTCTCTTCAACTAGCCACTGGCCAGGAAATCTTCACTTGACATTTTAATTGTAAAGCTGTTACATCCCTAGTGATACTGACTACCTCTTAATATTGCACCCTTCTCTTTTCCAGAGGACAGAACTTTCAGGAGGCTAAAGTTAAGGAATGATCAACCCTAGCAGGATCTTCACCTGGAACTGCTAGTTCCTCCGCAATCGCCACTCTGCTGCTCCATCTGTACCACTCTTCACTTACAGTAAGTTTTTCTCTGGATTCCAGGAGTTCTTTCTATTCTAATACAACTTTGGGGAGGTTTCAGGCCTCAGACAAGATAGTACTTCAATTGCAACACAAGTTCAGATTCACTCCCATCAATCCGTGGATCCCAACGAAGAGCAAGAATGCCGCTGAGTAACAATTCCAAAGTCCGCCAATAAGACTTTGCACAGAGCAGACCACGAGGGGGCAGTGTTGCCTTACCTCACATTCCAGCATAACCCTCATGGTGAATGCAGCCCCAAACCTTTCGTTGCGTTCAAGTTTAGATAAGCTGTGAAGCCTAAATGAGATAATATAATAGCTGCAACTGTTGTTTCTTAGATGCCTTCTAGGTGACAAGTATTTTGTGTATTATTTCATTTAATTTGAATGTGTCTCAGATAACGTTTGTGGGTTTTTCTAATCATTGAGACTTAGATGACATTGCTTCCGTGACTCTTCCCTACAAGTGTTGTTCGTTTCTCTGAGTTAAATGTTCATGGTTTCTTCTGCCCTTGGGTCCTGAAATTTTGCATCATGCCTCTGTTTGCACAAATCAATTAGTTTTTTGAAAATAAATTTCCATGGAAAACCCATTGCATTCATACTAAGTCCTTCAGGAAACTCACAAGAAGGGATCAAGTTATCTTTTTATGTCCCTCTGAGTTCTTTATTCTCCTTTAAACCTATTCCACAGAACCAAAATCCTCCGTTTCTAACTCATAACAAGGCAATGAATCTGTTAGTTGTTTTAGCTTCTTCCTCACCCAAGTTACTTATTCTCAAACAATGGGAAAGAGAGAAATTTGAAAGTGCAGTCTTGGTGAGTTCTTTGTCAATGAAATGTTTATGATTTAGGAACTTTGAGCATATGCAAAAAGGCTTTTATACTAATCAGAATTTCATAGGGTTGTTCTCCAGCAGTTACATGTGGAGTGGGTTAATTATGAACTACTGCCTAAAAAAGTTTAGCACACCAAGAAGATATCAGAAATATCTCAAATGAATATTAATGTTTTGAAATGTCTATGTAATTGAAATCAATTTAAATGTAGAAATAATTTGAAGAATGCTAATGCAATGGCAGAGTCCCACAGATAAATATGTCAAAACACATTAGGATTTCTCTAAGGCTATGGGAGAAACCTGCATTGCGATCAGACTGCGAGATACACAGATTTGATTCCATTTTTTTTTCTGCTTTAAGTCTACTTTTTTGAGTTTTCTTATTTGCATCATTAGTCACAAGATTTTTTGTATAAGGACAAAGATAAGTTTACTTCTCCCCTCTGAAGGTTTGAGTCTGTTGAAAAGAACTGACAATAGACAAATTAATAGGAGAAAAGGCATACACATTTATTAACACTCATAAACATGGGAGTCATACAAAATAGGAGACACAAAGAAGGACCAGATGGTTGAGGCTTAGATGCCCTCTTCGTAGGGGAGAGGGAAATGGGGGATGCAGGGAATTGTGAGAAATAGTAAATGATTTTCAGGGGAAATGAATAGGCTCAAATAGCAGACAGTAATTTGTAAATGATTCTTTTAGGAAGCTGAATAGGACTAGCCAATTACAGGAAGGTGAGGGGCTGAACTGTGTCATCAACAAAGGTTATCTTATACAAATAAAGTCTTTTAGGTAATATCTCAAGGCTGCCCTCAAAAGAAGTAGAGATTTTTAATCTCTTATTTTCTGATTAATTCTTCCTGGTTATTTAGTGACATTTCTATGGAGGGGATTAAGATAATTGCATTTCTTTTGTAAAGAAGTTTCCTTATTCAGATCAATAAATTCCAGAGAATACCCGTTCCTGTGCTTGAAGGGGAGAAAGAACAGAAGGTTAGCAAGTCCTTGGTTCTGAGGCAGCTTCTGAGGTCTTCCCATTTCTTTTAATTCATTTAATTCAAAGTACTCAACGGAGCAAAGCACGATACTTTGGGGTATTGTTTTCTGAGACCCAACATTTGGCCTTGTTGATTTTTCTGGGATGTGATACTTTTTTTTGTTGTTGTTGTTTTTGTTTTTGTTTTTGTTTGAGATGGAGTCTCGCTCTGTCACCCAGGCTGGAGTGCAGTGGCGCGATCTCAGCTCACTGCAAGCTCCGCCTCCCGGGTTTACGCCATTCTCCTGCCTCAGCCTCCCGAGTAGCTGGGACTACAGGCGCCGCCACCACGCTCGGCTAATTTTTTGTATTTTTAGTAGAGACGGGGTTTCACCGTGTTAGCCAGGATGGTCTCCATCTCCTGACCTGGTGATCCACCCACCTCAGCCTCCCAAAGTGCTGGGATTACAGGCGTGAGCCACCGCACCCGGCCGGGATGCGATACTTTTATTTTTATTTTAGCTTTGTTAAAGTTGAGTGACATACCTAAATACCTATGTTTTGGTTTGGGAGTCATAAGTAAATTTCAATTTTAAAGAGATTAATAATTAAAAAATAAGTTGACCTAAGAAATACTTCATGATTTCACTTATATAAGGTCTCTAAACTAATCAAGTTCATAGAAGCAGAGAGCAGACTGGTGGTTGAAAAGGGCTGGGGAGAAGAGAAAAGGGAAGTTGTGGTTGAATGAGTGTAAGTTTCATTTATGCAAGATAAATAAGTTCTACAGATAAATGAACTGTATTGTGCACTTAAAAAACTTGTTAAGAGGGTAGATATCACGTTAAATGTTCTTGCCACAAGATAAAAACAGAAGCAAAGGAGCATGAGGAAACTTTTGGAAGTGATACATATGCTTATACCTTCATTGTGGTGACAGTTTCATGGGTCTATATTCATAGCATTGTATACATTAAAGATATGCCATTTTTAACATATCAGTTATACCCTCAATAAGGCTGTTAAAAATATGTATGGCTAAAAAAATAAGTTGCTACATTTTCTTACAGAACTGCTACAAAAGTCATCTGGAAAGGGCAGAGAAAGCATGACTATTCCCATCTTAGAGTTGAAGAACCAAGGCCCAGAGGCATTACGTACATTGACCCAGGCCTCCGTATACACCTTTTCAGTGGTATTGTGTTTAGCTATTTTCAGAACGATTTAGTTAGAGTAGGCAGATAGCTAGACATAAACAGAAAGGGGGAGCCCCTTAGAAAAGGGAGGTCTGGAAAAACTGTAATGCCAAAGACCACCCAAACTTACATACTAGATGTGAGCAGAGAGAAGGGGAAATATCTAAGCAGAAAGGAATACCCATTAAGATAAGATGCCCAGAAGTCATGCACTCTGCATTTAACCTGTTAGAATGTAGCTAGCTGCGTGCTGATAAGGAGAAGAGGGTAAAGGGAAAATTCCTAAGAGATGCCAGGGGTAATTCCTAACCAACACTGGGTCCACACATGCGCACCAACTAATAGTAAGGGAGGGTCCCACATGCCTCGGGAGGGAACCGGGAAGGGGAAAAGGATGGGACTTAAGGCAAGAGTGGGAAAGCTAGACAAAGGAATGAAGTGGAAACTTAAGACAGAGGCTGGAACTTCAAGAAAAATCCGACATCATAAAAACCCAACTCAGAATTCTCAGGCTGCTGCAGGCTCACTCCCTTTCAGCCTGCTCTTCCTCATCTTTCAGAGTGTACTCTTTCTCTCTATAAACACTCTACTATCTATTTTCTTTCAATAAATTCTCTTTTTTTAATGTGGCTTAATCAGTCACTTGGCAGGATTCTCCAAGTAAGACTAAGAACTGAAGATTCTCACACTTCTTGGTAACAATTTTAGATACATTATCTCATTTGAGACAAACTTCTACATTCTTTCTATGCAGTGAATTATCAAGTTTTATCTCTTTTTCCTCGTGTGCTTTTCTACCTGTCAAAGTTTTTTCATTCCTCAAGACTCAGAGTATATCCTCCTTTTTCTGACTTCCCACCAGAGAGGATCCACCCCACACTGAGCCTCCAGTAGCCCTTAATTGTATCAGTCAGATGACCCTTGCTACATGTTTCCTTCTCTGCACTATGTTCTGTATCTGATACTTCTTGGTGAAAGATCTGAGAGATTAGTAATCTTTATATAATTACAAAGGCTACCATAATGTTTTGCCTATAGTAGTTATTCAAGAAGTGCCTATTGAAATAAATGAGAAAGATATTTCCCTTTTCTTTCCATCATCTGTCACCATTGAGCCCGTCCTTTCTGCCCACATTTTAGCTACTTGTCAATGTTACTTCTCTGCCCCGGCCAAATTGGTGACACAATGGACACTCTGTAGTTTAAAAACAAGCAAATAAAAACAAAAATAACCCCCTATAGCTTTATTTAGATTAATTTCTTGTCTTGATATTCTCTTAGAAGTTTTCCACAGCTATTCCGATCCAATTTATCTTTCTCTTCAATTTCTTATGTTTAGCCCTTGCATATCTATTTCTGTTTTCTAATTTTTCATGGGCAGTTAGAGGGCAAGTCAAAAATGATATCTAACTTCCAAGCTGATTATGCAAACTGAGTAATATGATTGTAGAATGCTGCATTATTATTTGTTATTTTTAAAAGTGTCTCCCAGGGTATCTAGCATAGAACTACACAAATGCTAGAAATAAGCAAACTAACAACAACAAAAAAAACCTACAAATCTCCCCCACCCCCAAAACCTGTTGAATAGATTCACATCAGTCCTTTCCTGGTGAGTCTGACTTTCAGGATTACATTATTCTCCACAGATATCTTCTTTTATATGTTCCTCCATCTTATCACATTACAAAGCAGTTTTCATTCATTGTTCGGAATATTTAACACAGCAGTTTATTGACTTTGGTTTTATTTCCCGATCAAATTGAAACCCTTTGGAGTATAAATTGGGTTGTAAATCTGATATTATTAAGTTTCCTATTCCAAAAATTACATTATTCTTATGTCCTAAATAGGTGAGCTATTTCAACAATTCTAGCTGTCTTCTGAGAGATTGCTACTGTATATAATCTGAGAAATTTACTTCGTGATTCCTAACAAAAATCAGGAAAATGAATGGACTTCTCTATGTTCTAATATGGTCTTAGTATGATAGAATTTAATATCAACTTTCCTTATGGAAATGAAACACTGCATTACTTTTAGACATAGAGTGTTTCTGTGGTCGGGGCGGGGGGGCACTGGTTTTGTGTAATATTCTCTGCTCATATTTTCTTTCTGAGTTAACGTATTCAGTGCCTTCCACTCTGTCTGACACATAGTAAGTTCCCATTAAATGCTTGTGGAATAAGTAAAATATTATGAAGATGAAAGCTTTCATGTGTGCACTCATTTTCTGTTTACTCTGCTTGGTTCTCTGATTCATGAGTTTAACGTGAACATGTAGGGAAAAGAATATACCAACATTTTTTAAGCAAGATTTGTGGAACATTGATTTTATAAGAAATTCATAGGAGTTACTAAAACAAACAAACAAACAAACAAGGTGAAAAGGTTCATGGGAAAAAAGAAATAGGCCAGGCACGGTGGCTCACGCCTGAAATCCCAGCACTTTGGGAAGCTGAGGTGGGTGGATCACTTGAGGTCAGAAGTTTGAGATCAGTCTGGCCAACATGGTGGAGCCCCGTCTCTATTAAAAATATAAAAATTAGCTGGGCATGGTGTTATGCGCCTGTAATCCCAGCTGCTCGGGAGGCTGAGGCAGGAGAATCACTTGAACCTGGGAGGTAGAGATTGCAGTGAGCCGAGATCACGCCACTGCACTCCAGCCTGAGAGACAGAGCGAGACTTTTTCTCAAAAAAAAAAAAAAAAAAAAAGAAAATAAGATATAGTATGACAAATGCCAACTTAAACAAAATTAAACTTTTCTCTCTGTTTCTCTCTCTCTGTCTCTGTCTCTCTCTCTTTTTTTGTTTTTTTCCAGCAGGGCTTCTTATGGCTCTAACAGGCTAATTGACCCAAGTCTTATCTGGTATAGTATGCACTATTATCCAAATTCACCTAACCCAGGTATGAATAGGACTCTTTAAGTGACAAAAACACAACTTGAAATGACTTGACTTAAAAATGAAATTCACCACTTAGATGACCGAAATATCCGGGGGTAACTTGGCTTCAGGCATGCATAACTACACAGAGGTGCTCAAATGGGGCATCAAGACGAAATGTTAGCTGGGTGGGAGGAATAAGTTCAATTGATCTATTGTACAGCATGGTAACTACAGTTAATAATACTGTATTACATACTTCTAAATCACCAAGAGAGCAGATCTTAAGTGTTCTCACTACAAAATATGATTAAGTATGTGAAGTAACACATATTTCAATTAGCTCGATTTAGCCATAAGATAATGTATACATATTTTAAAACATGTTATGCATCATAAATATATAACATTTTCATTTGTCAGTTTAAAAAATAAATGGAAATGGGTCATTAGAGGATCAGTGTTGTCATCTTTCCTCTGGAGTGAGCTTATTATCAAATAGAATTTTACAGAGACGAGGATGGCCACTGCCACTTTAGTCTTGCATTGACCAAGTTTATCAATCACAGCTCAAGGACAGCAGTCCTTTCTTGATAGTACAGAAAAATTCCACTTGTATATAAACTCTTCCAAAAAAGAATCTTTTTTTGTTTGTTTGTTTTGCTTCCAAATATATTTGCAGCTGCTAGAACAGTCCCTATTTGTGGTTGGTGTTCAATAAATTGAGTCTCATTTACTTAGCTTGAGCTTGAACCAACTGCTGTGAACAGGAGGATGGAATGCTCCAAATAGCTAGACTAGACCATGTTTCTACTTACAGAGTTAAGAAGCAAAGGGGTTCGACACACCTGAACCACATGAACTGAGAGTGGAGGGGAGAAAGAAAAGAGAGAAATGGAAAGGAAGGAAATAAGAAAGGAAGGAAGAAAAGAAAGAAAAAGAAAGAAAATCCAATAAAGAAACCTGTGCTAATATGCTAATAGATTTTTCCTTCCTTATTTTGCCAGTGGTTTTCTGGGTATGTATAACATGAACAGATAATACATCTTAGTGTCAGGGTTGGAATTTGAGTTGACTCTCTTACAAGCTAATAAGTTATCCTGTTAGTATTTCATGGACGCTGGCAGAAGACATGAGACTCCTTTGTCAGAGACAGAGGACTTTAATACTCATGACACAGCAAGCAGCATGACTATCAGTATGTTTGCATCAGTTCTCCTTGCTTCAAGTTCCATGTGCTAGGGGACAGATGGATGTCTCACATGCAGTGGGTTCGCATCGCATCTGAGGAACAATAACTTGGGCAATTCAATACTTTTATAGCAAGTAGTAAGCAAGCCTGCCTTTTGTCTGGAGAGAGGTGTTACCTCATTTCTCAAGGTTGCTCAGTGAAACACAGCCCTGATAAAAGGCAGAGTGCAAGGAGCAGTCATGGGCTTTCATTCCTGGCACACCCAGCAGGATGTATAGAAGCATGAGAGATATGTGAAAGACTGACTCTCAACACTTAGCTTGAAAATATTATTTTAATTCCATTTCATCCAGGTAAGCAGGTGAAAAGAAAATTTTGGAGTTTGCAGGACTTTGTAACATTTCTGAAGCCATGTCACATAAGCAATTGCCTTCTTGTACCAGGTGCATGTATTAAAATTTCAGAAAAAGTGTGCATGGGACTGGGGACAGTGGGGTTTATGGGAAAAAGGAGACAATATCTTTACCTTTTATGATTGCAGAAAATAATTTCTTTGGTATGAAGAATATGATAAATGGGATTATTGAGCTTTCAGGGAGAATACTTAGCTATGCTTTCTTTTAATACATTTGATTTCCAATTACTAAGAAATTGCTCAACATGCCCTGTGAAGAGTCTTTATGAAAATGAAGAGGCCAAAAGGTCTTCGGTGGGCCTTGTTCTAAATGTGGCCTCTCTGGTTGTTTGGTAGCTTATCAAAAGCCACATGAATCCTCAGAAATAGTGCTTGACTGTCAAAAGACAGCCCCCTTGTTTTAGCATTGCAGATTGAGCCACGCTTATTATTTTTCTTGACTTCTGGTGCACAGGCGGCATGATTACCAAGTGATCTTGTGTAAACAAAAGGCTGTTCTGTGCGAATAAATGGATTCCCACTGTTGCACAAGCCCCTAGGAGTCTGCATTAAAAACAAGTTGAGATGCAGAACAGAACATAGCATTTATTTTAACAGCAGGCACTTATCATTGGTGACATTACCTGATACGGCTGATAATCTAAAGCATTATAACTTTTGAGCAAAATTTGGTTCATAAAGACATACAAGGAGATAAACCATGGCTACTAATAGAAATTGCAAACAATCATTTGAATAGAACAATCTTATCTACATTCATCATCCAGCCAACTCTCTCCTCCCACTGAAATGAGACAAGGTAAATTCACAACTCCCATTAATGCAAATAGCAGCTTCAGAAGTAAATCCCTTGTTTCTCCACAGGAGAGGACGGCTGCCCCCTCTTGTTTCAATATATCACAAACCTGTGTCAGTCTGAGTTAATTGGTGGGAATTTGGAATACAAGCAATTTGAAACTAATCCTTTAAAATGGTGGCCAGTACGGTGGTTGGTGACAGCAGCTACTGGCTAAAAAGCAATACCATTTCTCCTAGGAGTGTTAATTCTGATCGATTGATGCTAAGTCTTCACTGTTCCTGGGCCAGGCTGATTTGTTTGTGCCCATTCCTTCTTCTGACACTAGCCTGACAGGACACACCTGGGTGAAGCTGGAAGGAAGGTTGCGGGCCAGGCTATCACATGAGTTTTATTGTTTTATAATAAAATGCACCTCGACGACATGAAAAGTAAATGTAGCCACTCCTCTACTTTGTGATGTTGGCCAAGTAGCTTAAGACCTTGCACCCCAATTTCATCATTATAAAATTATCTTTTCTAATATTCCGTTCACAGTGTTTTTCCTGAAAGCTAAATGAGATATTGTCATTACAACAATAAGGAGTAGAATTAATAAGCATGTAGGGGCTTCTATTCAATTTTATTGAGAGACAATTGTTAGGAAAAAGCTGAACCTCCAGGAACTTGATGTCTTCTAACAAGTTCAAGTTGCCTGAAGAAAATTACTCTGCATGATAATGGAGAGAGGGATTTGGATCCAGAGGATTGAGGGAGGGGAAAGAAGTGTTGAATCCAGTGGCAGGAAAATGGTAAGAGATGGGGACCTCTAAGTTGACGGAGACTTAGGGAAAAGGAAATGGCTGAAAGAGGTTATCATGTGAGGCATCGGTGCAGGTGACAGACGCACTAAAATCTACACTGTTCACAAGCATTTGCAAAAGTGAGTGGTCTGGAGAACACAAAGCCTTGATGCTGGGTATTGCAATTAGTCTGGTTCAAGAGGATACAAGATTCTAATTGTTACAAGATGTTTACATTGAAATTTTTGGCTGTAGCGCCCAGAGAGAAAAAACGTAGAGAATTCCTAGTGAGATGCCAGACAAAATGCAGACGTTCAAAGGGCATGATTGCATGTAGGAAGGCTCTAAGCTTGTGAGAAGGAAGTGGAAGGAGGAAGTAAAGCAAAGAAAGAGGACAAGGATGTGGAAGATTCCTTTTGTGGAGAGGATCTTTTAGGACAAAGTTGTGCTGTGAGCCCTTTCCTATCTTATTACTTCTAAGGAGTACTAGAGATGGTAGTGGTTCCCTCAGCTTGAGGCCTGGTGAGGAGGCGGCACCACAAAACCAGCCAGAACCTGACATGCATTCTTTGTCATGGTTGTGACTGATTGGGGCTGGTGTCATGGTTGGTAAAATAATTTACTGAAACAGCAGTGAGTTAAAGCAAGTTTATTAGAGAGAAAATACATTTCAAGGGGGCAAATGGGCAGCACAGCAGAGAAGGAGGCGTCTGCCAGGAGGCAGGGGTTGGAGGGAAGTTTTATAGGGTCATGTTGGAGGGGCTACCTGCAGAGTGAGGTATTTGGGAACAGGATGTTGTGCAAGCAGATTGTTTGTGGTTAACTGTCTCTCAGAACAATTGTTCTTCCCCACCTGGGGCCCCTCCCTCATTGTTGCTAACTTGTCAGGACTCCACACTTTACAGGTGGGGTATATTTTGCACTGGTGACTGGGTAGTCAGTGTGGTCTGTAGCAGAGTAGAGAGCGAGCTTGTGTTCACCGACAGCTGGATTTGGGAAGTAAAAACATCCCAATGACATTGGGGCAAGAAATGTGTGAACATTGTCCAGGGCCAAGGTCTGGAAGGAGAGACCGGGCCTGGAACTGTTTCAAAGGCTGCCCAAGAGAACCCTGAGGTGATAACAACAAGAGGCAGCTAAATGCATAGGCAAACAGGAGTGAGTCCCTGGTGAAACCCCACCTTTGAGGCAAAAATAGCCTGAAGGCTGAAAGACTGGACTGCTGGTTCCAGATGAAACCCATGACCCAGAGTGAGAACTTCTGTTCCTGTCTGACTGCCCTTTCCTGACTGATTCTTTCTGAATACTGCCTTTTAACCAATCAAATGTTGCCTTTTCCAATACCTGCCCCTTCCCCATTCTGAGCCTATAAAAGCCCTGAACTCAGCCATAGTAGGGGGACTTTCCTGCCTTTGGGTAGGAGGACCATACCTGAGTCCCCTCTCTGCTGAAAGCTGTTTAATCACTCCGTAAAACTCCCTGCCTTGCTCACTCTTTGATCGTCAGTACATCCTCATTCTTCTTGGGTGCAGGACAAGAACTCAGGAAGCAGTGCATGGGCTGATTCGGCCCGGGTGGGTCATCTCCTGCAATAGGAAGTGTGGCCGTGTGAAGCCCAGGTGGAGCATCACTGGCTGGAGGTCCCTGGCTTGCAAAGTGACTAAGAAGAAAATCCTGCTTCACAGGGAGGGTAAGCACATTCCCTTGGTGAGAAACTGTGAGCGAGTGGACTTAGAGAAGCAGAGGCTTAGAGAACAGCCACCAGTCAAAGAAGGGACACTGCCCTGACCACGGGGGCTTTGGTCAGATGGGTTCAGGGTGTTGGGATGCTGGAGTGGAGGGGGACACCAAAAGGACCCACAAAATTACCCAGGACAAAGAGTTGGCTTTCCACATTTGCCAGGCTTAGGGTGCGCAAAGCCAGCTTAAGATAGCGACAAGTAATAGCCAATTAAGAACTTTCTAATCTTATTTCCAGCTAGTAGCCTATGCATGAACAGTTTGCAAGTGGGGCAGGACATAAGTGGAGGGAAAGAGCAGAGGCACTTCTCAGAAGGCAGACAGCCTACCTCAGCACTAGACTGTAATGGGAGAACACTGGAGAGCTCTTATATTGAACTGAGATTAATGGTTTGGCCTGGATACCTTTAATATTTGTATGGAGAATGTGTTTTGTGACTTAAAGTGACTGTAGAATGTGTATAACATTAGAATAAGCAGAAAAAGCCGTGAGGCCAGCAGTGGTTCTCAAAGCCTGCTTTCTGGGGTGGCAGCAGCAGCAATACCTGGAAACACATTAGAAATGCAAATTTTCAGATGCCACCCAGACCTCCCATATCAGAAACGCCAGGGGTGGAGCCCTGAAAGCCCTCTAGGTTCTTCTGCTGTGTAGGAAATTTGAGAACCAAACTCTGAGCTAGAGAAGAGAAAACTCCAGTTTTATAGGTGCTTTGGCTGTCCTGCTAGTGATAAGCTATAGGAAAAATGTAGAGAAATGCAATCTATACTTCATGATATAATCACTTGAGGGTTACAGGAGGAATTAAAGCAATAGTTTTTCATGATATATTTTGGCTCTCAAACACGTTTCTCTCACAGAACATCTGCTTGGATTTTCTGGGTGGCAAACTACGAAGTTGGGGTGGTCTGATCACTGCTTAGCTTGGCAGGATGTGCAACTGTACTGAAACTGGGAGCCCAAAGTAGAGGAGAAGCCCCCCATACCTGCTACGACCATTACCTGATGGGTTCCTTAAACTGATATTGGGCATTTAGGCATGTACAGCTTAACCACAAGCAATACCCTAGTGTGGTAAACACATCCTGCTATTTTAATATCTCCATCTTGTACAGGGAACAAAACTTAAGTAAAGGGAATTTTAAGAATAGAATCTAAATACTTTTGTGAATTAAAAAAAATAAGGACTAGCTGCTGTTGGTATGTTAAAAAATATGAATAAGTGAGGAACAGATTTTCAAGCCTGAACACTGTGCCAACCCCTTGTCATTTGCTAAATAAAAATACATGGTGCTGCTCAGAGGTATTACCAGGTGACGTGAATTATCACGTTTGTAGAAATGTGAAAAACAAAACCAAACAATCCTCAACTCTTAAAAAATGAGGTCAAGTGAAATATTAAAGTGACTTAGAAGTAAATGTCAATTCATAAGTAAAGTCATTCAGAACAATAACAAATTTATTCAAAAGTACTAGTATTTTAAAGAATACTTTGAATATAAACAACACGTGGTAACCGTAATATGACAAAGTTTTGCATACTGTTCATATGTTCTCTTACAGTATACTCATCTTAGGAAGTTGGTATCCAACCTCATAGTTATTAATTTGCTTCAATTTTGTAAAAAATCTGAGTTTGAAGGGGTTTGTTTTATTCTTCAAGTACAGTTTTCTTTCAGAGGTCCAATGTTTTCAATTGTCCCATTGCATCAGTGTGTGTGTAGAGAGGGAACGTTTAACAAAGGGAAATCACTGATTTACACAAAGCTTCTTAGGAGTTTTAGAAATCATTGTCTTCTTCTTGTCATTTATTGTGTTCCTTCTTTCTAGTGAGGTTGTAAGCTCCATTTTGCATTTTCCCTGTTATTTATATGGTGCAGTAAACACAGTAAAGGCTCAATAAATGTTGATGTAATAGCTGGATAAGATAGAAAAGAAAAACACTTTTTTTTTTTTTTTTTTTTTGCCAATGCCGTCATCTGCCTATTGAAGTTTTTCTTGTCAGACCTTCAGCAGATGATTAAATTAATTTGAATCAGATTGAATTAGGCTAGAAATAGCCCAATATCTGAAACAATTTCACCAGGAATAATCAGTATAAGATCATTAGAAGGCGCAGTTGTTATTAATGTCCCCATTTTGTTTCTTTTACAATACTGACAGGGTCTCACTGTGTTGCCCAGGCTGAGTTCAAAATCCTGGCCATATGTGATCCTCCCACCTTGGCCTCCCAAAGTGCTGTGATTATACGTGTGAGCCACCACACTTGGCCTGCCCCCAATTTTTTTTTTTTTTTTTTTTTTTTTTTAGTACAGCAAGGCTCTTTTCTTTCTGAGCAGTGATTTTGAAAATTACTAAAATTCTTATGTAAAAAATTTCTAAAACAAAAATTTCTGTAAGAAAATCATCGAAATATTATTTTTGGTACTGCACACTGTTCCTCTGTCAACTAGGTATCCAGTCATGTATTTGGGATTTGAATTTATCTTATGAGAGCTGGATGATACATATATTGATAGCACAGTCTTCCAGATCTAGTTAACTTCTTCGATGCAGTTGGCTTCACAGTGCTTCATTAGGGAAAAATGAATAATGCCATCCCCTGGGAATGTATGGAAACAGTCCTATTGAGGAGCTGTTTGGCTTCTTCAGAAGAAAGACTCTGCCCGTTGTGGTGGCTGCTTTTTGCCAAGCTTGTGATTTGAGAGGTTGACCTAGCAACAATCTGAATAGCAAAGCATGTTTTTTCTTGGTGACCATTTTCCTGCAAAAGCATATTTTTGATTGGACTGCAGTCGAAAGCGTAATTAAATGTTACAGAGACTCTCAGAACTTTAAACCATTCTCTTTTTCCTTTTTAATTTGACAACACAAACAAGTCTAATGTTTCATTTTTCTGGCTCCAGATGTCCATTGTGAATGTAAATGATGAGCCAGTAGAGCTGATGCTTCCACAGAACTGATATTCAGAATAAAAATGAATCGTTGCACATCCTGCAGGTGCCTCTGCTGAGGGAATCTTTTCACTCCGAAGACATTTAACAGATAGAATATGCAGCTGGTCAAAGAAAGCCTTTAGGCTATTTCAAAGTTTCTATACAAAATAAAATGCCTCATAAAGTTTGCTTGAAAGTGAAATTTTATAAAATACGGTTATATACACTCATTCATTTTTATTCCAATAATTCCAAGCTTTCTTTTTAAGGCTGAAAATACTATTTTTAAGAATCAAATAAACTCCAATATTTGGAGTTCTGATAGAGAGAACTTCACATTTGGCTTGCATTTGGCACTTAATTTGGAGGTTGTATTCAAGTTAACAACAACAACAGCAAAAATACAATGATTCTTCTATATTGTCAATAATTACTGCTCACAGCTTGATTATTTTGCAATTATCAAGATCTCTGATGCCACACATATGTGCCAAAGCCTTTCAAAGGACATCTAATGAGAACTGTAGATGGAGATGGCATTGATGTCTGATTGGGGAGAGAGCTGTTCATGTACTTAGCCTTTGAACTACAATTCACCATCTAATTTTCTCAATCAAGGTCTGAGACTTGAAAGAATCTATGGCAGAGTCTAGATCATCTACTGAAGAATTTAGAGTGAGAAAATGTATCCTGAGCATGTTCCCTCTCCTGCTTCTCAGAAGCCCTGAACCATTAGACTGCATAAGTCTGCCCACTTTGTCCTGTGATGATTCAACTGGGTTCCTCTTCCCTCAAAGATCCCTGTATTCTAAAACAATTTTCTCCCTTCCTAACCCTCTGCTAAGAAATCGATTCTTTTAGCACAGCTGACCACAGCAAGAAGAAAGCAAACAGATGGAGTTAATTCATACTAAGATGAAAAAGTCTGCTAGCCTCCATGGGGTATTTGCCTCATAAAAAAGATTGCTTGAGAAGTTAAGTTTATCTCTAACTTGCAGAACCTAAGAAATGAAGTAAAGCATTTTAACTATGGGGAAGAAATGTGATCTTTTGTATTTTTTGGTCAGTATTTGAGTGATAAGACATGTGAAAAGAGATACACAAGTCATCTCATGCTGACCAAAACAAAAACAAAACAAAACAAAAAACAATGTAGATTGAACTGTGATGGAATGATTAATGCATCAAAGGAAAAAAGTATCATTCAGACATTGGTCATTCACTCCTGGTCATATTGATAAAGGTATAGAGGCACACTTTGGAAAAGTCTGTCTTAACGTAGTTCAGAGAATAGAGTCTTAGATTACAGTAAACTGGCAAGAAGATGCTATACGAAGACATCTATTTTACAATAGATGTTTCATTCATTTCATTAATGCTCAGTTCTGTTTCTAAGTTTTTTAACAAAACTTCTGGTTATTTTTTTTTAAATTTATTATTATTATACTTTAAGTTCTAGGGTACATGTGCATAACGTGCAGGTTTGTTACATATGTATACTTGTGCCATGTTGCTGTGCTGCACCCATCAACTCATCAGCAACCATCAACTCGTCATTTACATCAGGTATAACTCCCAATGCAATCCCTCCCCCCTCCCCCCTCCCCATGATAGGCCCCGGTGTGTGATGTTCCCCTTCCTGAGTCCAAGTGATCTCATTGTTCAGTTCCCACCTACGAGTGAGAACATGCGGTGTTTGGTTTTGTGTTCTTGTGATAGTTTGCTAAGAATGATGGTTTCCAGCTGCATCCATGTCCCTACAAAGGACACAAACTCATCCTTTTTTATGGCTGCATAGTATTCCATGGTGTAGATGTGCCACATTTTCTTAATCTAGTCTGTCACTGATGGACATTTGGGTTGATTCCAAGTCTTTGCTATTGTGAATAGTGCCGCAATAAACATACGTGTGCATGTGTCTTTATAGCAGCATGATTTATAATCCTTTGGGTATATACCCAGTAATGGGATGGCTGGGTCATATGGTACATCTAATTCTAGATCCTTGAGGAATCGCCATACTGTTTTCCATAATGGTTGAACTAGTTTACAATCCCAGCAACAGTGTAAAAGTGTTCCTATTTCTCCACATCCTCTCCAGCACCTGTTGTTTCCTGACTTTTTAATGATCGCCATTCTAACTGGTGTGAGATGGTATCTCATTGTGGTTTTGATTTGCATTTCTCTGATGGCCAGTGATGATGAGCATTTTTTCATGTGTCTGTTGGCTGTATGAATGTCTTCTTTTGAGAAATGTCTGTTCATATCCTTTGCCCACTTTTTGATGGGGTTGTTTGTTTTTTTCTTGTAAATTTGTTTGAGTTCTTTGTAGGTTCTGGATATTAGCCCTTTGTCAGATGAGTAGATTGCAAAAATTTTCTCCCATTCTGTAGGTTGCCTGTTCACTCTGATGGTAGTTTCTTTTGCTGTGCAGAAGCTCTTTAGTTTAATGAGATCCCATTTGTCAATTTTGGCTTTTGCTGCCGTTGCTTTTGGTGTTTTAGACATGAAGTCTTTGCCCATGCCTATGTCCTGAATGGTACTACCTAGGTTTTCCTCTAGGGTTTTTATGGTATTAGATCTAACATTTAAGTCTCTAATCCATCTTGAATTAATTTTCGTATAAGGAGTAAGGAAAGGATCCAGTTTCAGCTTTCGACTTATGGCTAGCCAATTTTCCCAGCACCATTTATTAAATAGGGAATCCTTTCCCCATTTCTTGTTTCTCTCAGGTTTGTCAAAGATCAGATGGCTGTAGATGTGTGGTATTATTTCTGAGGACTCTGTTCTGTTCCATTGGTCTATATCTCTGTTTTGGTACCAGTACCATGCTGTTTTGGTTACTGTAGCCTTGTAGTATAGTTTGAAGTCAGGTAGCGTGATGCCTCCAGCTATGTTCTTTTGACTTAGGATTGTCTTGGAGATGTGGGCTCTTTTTTGGTTCCATATGAACTTTAAAGCAGTTTTTTCCAATTCTGTGAAGAAACTCATTGGTGGCTTGATGGGGATGGCATTGAATGTATAAATTACCTTAGGCAGTATGGCCATTTTCACGATATTGATTCTTCCTATCCATGAGCATGGAATGTTCTTCCATTTGTTTGTGTCCTCTTTT
The DNA here is from genome assembly GCF_037993035.2 of Macaca fascicularis. Lineage (NCBI taxonomy): Eukaryota > Metazoa > Chordata > Mammalia > Primates > Cercopithecidae > Macaca > Macaca fascicularis. Next base: position 188,480,779 of record NC_088376.1, on the reverse strand, counting down.
ATTTCACTGAGCAGTGGTTTGTAGTTCTCCTTGAAGAGGTCCTTTACATCCCTTGTAAGTTGGATTCCTAGGTATTTTATTCTCTTTGAAGCAATTATGAATGGAAGTTCATTCCTGATTTGGCTCTCTGTTTGTCTGTTACTGGTGTATAAGAATGCTTGTGATTTTTGCACATTGATTTTGTATCCTGAGACTTTGCTGAAGTTGCTTATCAGCTTAAGGAGATTTTGGGCTGAGACAATGGGGTTTTCTAAATATACAATCATGTCATCTGCAAAGAGGGACAATTTGACTTCTTCTTTTCCTAACTGAATACCCTTGATTTCTTTCTCTTGCCTAATTGCCCTAGCCAGAACTTCCAACACTATGTTGAATAGGAGTGGTGAGAGAGGGCATCCCTGTCTTGTGCCAGTTTTCAAAGGGAATTTTTCCAGTTTTTGCCCATTCAGTATGATATTGGCTGTGGGTTTGTCATAAATAGCTCTTATTATTTTGAGGTACGTTCCATCAATACCGAATTTATTGAGCGTTTTTAGCATGAAGGGCTGTTGAATTTTGTCAAAAGCCTTTTCTGCATCTATTGAGATAATCATGTGGTTCTTGTCTTTGGTTCTGTTTATATGCTGGATTATGTTTATTGATTTGCGAATGTTGAACCAGCCTTGCATCCCAGGGATGAAGCCTACTTGATCATGGTGGATAAGCTTTTTGATGTGTTGCTGAATCCGATTTGCCAGTATTTTATTGAGGATTTTTGCATCGATGTTCATCAGGGATATTGGTCAAAAATTCTCTTTTTTTGTTGTGTCTCTGCCAGGCTTTGGTATCAGGATGATGTTGGCCTCATAAAATGAGTTAGGGAGGATTCCCTCTTTTTCTATTGATTGGAATAGTTTCAGAAGGAATGGTACCAGCTCCTCCTTGTACCTCTGGTAGAATTCAGCTGTGAATCCATCTGGTCCTGGACTTTTTTTGGTTGGTAGGCTATTAATTATTGCCTCAATTTCAGAGCCTGCTATTGGTCTATTCAGGGATTCAACTTCTTCCTGGTTTAGTCTTGGAAGAGTGTAAGTGTCCAGGAAATTATCCATTTCTTCTAGATTTTCCAGTTTATTTGCGTAGAGGTGTTTATAGTATTCTCTAATGGTAGTTTGTATTTCTGTGGGGTCGGTGGTGATATCCCCTTTATCATTTTTTATTGTGTCGATTTGATTCTTCTCTCTTTTCTTCTTTATTAGTCTGGCTAGTGGTCTGTCAATTTTGTTGATCTTTTCAAAAAACCAACTCCTGGATTCATTGATTTTTTGGAGGGTTTTTTGTGTCTCTATCTCCTTCAGTTCTGCTCTGATCTTAGTTATTTCTTGTCTTCTGCTAGCTTTTGAATGTGTTTGCTCTTGCTTCTCTAGTTCTTTTAATTGCGATGTTAGAGTGTCAATTTTCGATCTTTCCTGCTTTCTCTTGTGGGCATTTAGTGCTATAAATTTCCCTCTACACACGGCTTTAAATGTGTCCCAGAGATTCTGGTATGTTGTATCTTTGTTCTCATTGGTTTCAAAGAACATCTTTATTTCTGCCTTCATTTCGTTATGTACCCAGTAGTCATTCAGGAGTAGGTTGTTCAGTTTCCATGTAGTTGAGCGGTTTTGATTGAGTTTCTTAGTCCTGAGTTCTAGTTTGATTGCACTGTGGTCTGAGAGACAGTTTGTTATAATTTCTGTTCTTGTACATTTGCTGAGGAGTGCTCTACTTCCAATTATGTGGTCAATTTTGGAGTAAGTACGATGTGGTGCTGAGAAGAATGTATATTCTGTTGATTTGGGGTGGAGAGTTCTATAGATGTCTATTAGGTCTGCTTGCTGCAGAATTGAGTTCAATTCCTGGATATCCTTGTTAACTTTCTGTCTCGTTGATCTGTCTAATGTTGACAGTGGAGTGTTGAAGTCTCCCATTATTATTGTATGGGAGTCTAAGTCTCTTTGTAAGTCTCTAAGGACATGCTTTATGAATCTGGGTGCTCCTGTATTGGGTGCATATACATTTAGGCTACTTAGCTCTTCCTGTTGAATTGATCCCTTTACCATTATGTAATGGCCTTCTTTGTCTCTTTTGATCTTTGTTGGTTTAAAGTCTGTTTTATCAGAGACTAGGATTGCAACCCCTACCTTTTTTTGTTTTCCATTTGCTTGATATATTTTCCTCCATCCCTTTATTTTGAGCCTATGTGTGTCTCTGCATGTGGGTCTCCTAAATACAGCACACTGATGGGTCTTGACTCTTTATCCAATTTGCCAGTCTGTGTCTTTTAATTCAACCATTTAGCCCATTTACATTTAAGGTTAATATTGTTATGTGTGAACTTGATTCTGTCATTATGATGCTAGCTGGTTATTTTGCTCGTTAGTTGATGCAGTTTCTTCCTAGCATTGATGGTCTTTACATTTTGGCATGTTTTTGCAATGGCTGGTACTGGTTGTTCCTTTCCATGTTTAGTGCTTCCTTCAGGGTCTCTTGTAAGGCAGGCCTAGTGGTGACAAAATCTCTAAGCATTTGCTTATCTGTAAAGGATTTTATTTCTCCTTCACTTATGAAACTTAGTTTGGCTGGATATGAAATTCTGGGTTTAAAATTCTTTTCTTTAAGAATGTTGAATATTGGCCCCCACTCTCTTCTGGCTTGTAGAGTTTCTGCCGAGAGATCTGCTGTTAGTCTGATGGGCTTCCCTTTGTGGGTAACCCGACCTTTCTCTCTGGCTGCCCTTAAGATTTTTTCCTTCATTTCAACTTTGGTGAATCTGGCAATTATGTGTCTTGGAGTTGCTCTTCTAGAGGAGTATCTTTGTGGCATTCTCTGTATTTCCTGGATTTGAATGTTGGCCTGCCCTACTAGGTTGGGGAAGTTCTCCTGGATGATATCCTGAAGAGTGTTTTCCAACTTGGTTCCATTTTCCCCCTCACTTTCAGGCACCCCAATCAGACGTAGATTTGGTCTTTTTACATAATCCCATACTTCTTGCAGGCTTTGTTCATTTCTTTTTCTTCTTTTTTCTTTTGGTTTCTCTTCTCGTTTCATTTCATTCATTTGATCCTCAATCGCTGATACTCTTTCTTCCAGTTGATTGATTCGGTTACTGAAGCTTGTGCATTTGTCACGTATTTCTCGTGTCATGGTTTTCATCTCTTTCATTTCGTTTATGACCTTCTCTGCATTAATTACTCTAGCCATCAATTCTTCCACTTTTTTTTCAAGATTTTTAGTTTCTTTGTGCTGGGTACGTAATTCCTCCTTTAGCTCTGAGAAATTTGATGGACTGAAGCCTTCTTCTCTCATCTCGTCAAAGTCATTCTCTGTCCAGCTTTGATCCGTTGCTGGCGATGAGCTGCACTCCTTTGCCGGGGGAGATGTGCTCTTATTTTTTGAATTTCCAGCTTTTCTGCCCTGCTTTTTCCCCATCTTTGTGGTTTTATCTGCCTCTGGCTTTGATGATGGTGATGTACTGATGGGGTTTTGGTGTAGGTGTCCTTCCTGTTTGATAGTTTTCCTTCTAACAGCTCAGCTGTAGGTCTGTTGGAGATTGCTTGAGGTCCAACCTCAAGCTGTAGGTGTGTTGGAGATTGCTTGAGGTCCACTCCAGACCCTGTTTGCCTGGGTATCAGCAGCAGAGGCTGCAGAAGATAGAATATTCCTGAACAGCGAGTGTACCTGTCTGATTCTTGCTTTGGAAGCTTCCTCTCAGGGGTGTACTCCACCCTGTGAGGTGTGGGGTGTCAGACTGCCCCTAGTGGGGGATGTCTCCCAGTTAGGCTACTCAGGGGTCAGGGACCCACTTGAGCAGGCAGTCTGTCCCTTCTCAGATCTCAACCTGCGTGTTGGGAGATCCACTGCTCTCTTCAAAGCTGTCAGACAGAGTTGTTTGCGTCTGCAGAGGTTTCTGCTGCTTTTGTTATTGTTTACTGTGCCCTGTCCCCAGAGGTGGAGTCTACAGAGACAGGCAGGTTTCCTTGAGCTGCTGTGAGCTCCACCCAGTTCGAGCTTCCCAGCAGCTTTGTTTACCTACTTAAGCCTCAGCAATGGCGGGCGCCCCTCCCCCAGCCTCGCTGCTGCCTTGCCGGTAGATCACAGACTGCTGTGCTAGCAATGAGGGAGGCTCCGTGGGCATGGGACCCTCCCGGCCAGGTGTGGGATATAATCTCCTGGTGTGCCTGTTTGCTTAAAGCGCCGTATTGGGGTGGGAGTTACCTGATTTTCCAGGTGTTGTGTGTCTCAGTTCCCCTGGCTAGGAAAAGGGATTCCCTTCCCCCTTGCGCTTCCCAGGTGAGGCGATGCCTAGCCCTGCTTCAGCTCTCGCTGGTCGGGCTGCAGCAGCTGACCAGCACCGATTGTCCGGCACTCCCCAGTGAGATGAACCCAGTACCTCAGTTGAAAATGCAGAAATCACCGGTCTTCTGTGTCACTCGCGCTGGGAGTTGGAGACTGGAGCTCTTCCTATTCGGCCATCTTGCTCCGCCCCAGCCAACTTCTGGTTATTATTTCATTCTCAGTTAGTTCTGTCTATAGAGAAGAAGTATGCTTGTTACATGGGCCTGAAGAACTCAAGACCCATAATAGCTATCTTTTAACTAGCTTTTTTTCTTTTTTAACAGTCAGGGTAGGATCAGAGAAACAGAATCACTAAGTTTTTTTATACAGATTATACCTTATGCAATCATGGGAGATGGTTAATCAGCCTCTGCAAGGCTGTTACCTTTGCATCTTTTCTGGAGCTTAAAGTCTATAGGACAGGTATTCAAGAAAAGAAGACAGATTTGGAGTGGGGAGAGCAAGGAAAACTATAACCCATTCACTCAAGCTGCAGTCCAAGAGGACGCACTGAAACTCTGGTCTCACTCTGCCTCCAACTTCAATGGTGCTGGTGGCCTGCAGGGGAAACTGATGCCCTTTGTCACAGAGCTTAACACACACCTGGGCCAAGAAGACAGAGAACCTGAAGGGTAATTGAGGGTAGCTTGGAACAGCTGCAGGGCTAGGTGTTGCCCCATGTTAATCCAGTGTCAGCTGAAGTGTCAATGAGCATGGGTTGGAACTGTGCCTTGTGCCCCTACACTAGCCTGAGCATGAAAGCAATATGGCCACTGCTTCAGCCTAACTTCCAAAACTCATGCAAAAGGGCTCTCCTGAACCACTGGGAAGTCAATTATGGGAAATGTAGTTCTAACTTAGCTAAATTGCTATGATTCAAATCCTTTGCATAAAAAACCACATTGCCATCCAATGTGTTATCCAATTCTGGGTTTATAAATTCTTTTTATAAACTTGCTAATAAGAATTTGGCCGTGAAAGGTGGATTTACTCTTGATGTCCTGACAAAATAAGGGACCTGGCTGAGGGCCAGAGCCTGGAGAGAAGTTTATTCTACAAAACTAATGAGTGACACCCTGTGTGTGCAGTCTCTTATTCCACAGCCTACTTCATCCCCTTGGGCATTGCCTAAGCAATCTCTCATCATTCTTGTAGCATTGGCCTGGTAATCCTCTCTTTCTTTTAGAATTTCAGTACTTGGAATGTCTGAAATTGCCACCTCAGAGGTTACCATGGTCAGTGATTTTGTGTGTCTGTGTGTGTCCAGAAGACAGAGAGTGAGAATAACAGTTTTTCTTTGTCTACCTTTCTATTCTGCTCTGCTAATTATCAAAAGAGTTCTTCCATCGTTTACCCTTATACTTCTTTTTCTATCAAACTTCTAAGTAAGCCAAATATCCAAAAATTATATACAGATAGAGCTGTAGAAGAACTTTGCTAGATATGTTGACACAGATGACCTTACTAGCGTCACACAGCACTCTCTCAATCTCATATGAGAACTTTGGTTTCATCTAAAGCTTCTAGATTTGCTACTATTGTAAGAAAATTCAGATTTAACCTAAATGTAGTAAGTTGAACTTGATTGTATCGACAGATTGATATTGTACCCTAGTCAGTGATTTCAAGCAGGGCATGGGATCCGGTGGAAGAGGGAAAAGAGTGTCGATGAACCAACACTAATCCCTCATTACCTTTTACAGATCCTCTTTTCCAGAAGCAGATTATTTAGAAAAAAAAATGTGAATAACAATGTATTAGGCTAGAAATTCTTCCACATTCTCCAGCTTTCTTTCTCTGGTGGTTTACAGTAAGCTACTAAACTTAAGAAAATGCTAGAAGGAAAATACTAGCAAAATAGCTCACTCTTAAAAGGATGAATTGCATTGATGTAGGATTATTTTTCTCCTTGTAGACAATTATTTTGGCCCATAATTGTCCAAAAGTTCTGAAGCTATGTTATCTTGTCAAATGTAGTCTACTTCAGCATTACCTGACACCTCAGGTGTTCCAACACTAGATAGTCAATGACGTCGGGCGAAGGACCATTGCCAGGGAAGATAACTTGAAGTACTGGTGAGAAGCAGGTGTCAGGATGAGGAATGAGCAGTTCATAAGCTAGACACAGCTGCTGCAGAAAGGACTCCAGCTCTTGCAAGTATGTAAGAGATGTGCAACGAGAGAAGGCAGGGCAAGGCGATTAGGTGGAAGCCCCAATGCAAGGGCCAAAGATGAGTTTTATTCTGAGCTGCCCCTTTGCTTTAGCCAGGAAAAGCTAAAGCTTCCTGATTAACGCAGAAACTTCTCCAGAGTGACTAGACTGGGGCATGTAGGTGGAATTAAATAGGGGATTTCTGGGCAAAATGAAAGTGGGGAGGAGAAATCAAAGGACAGTTGTTGATAGGAAACTGTAATACTCACATAGACTCACACTTCTGGAAAGAGGAGTTAGAAGAATGAGTGTGAATCAATCAGTGGCAACTACCAAATCAGGTAAAGGTGTCCTTTCTTCCAAATCTTTATGTAGCGTTGATGGTCTCTTTAAGGATCCCCCTTCCCTTCCCATCTAGCCTTAGGTTTCTGGGAGTTGGCAGCAGGACAGCCAAATCATAGAGAATGGGATTTGGGGGAGAGCAAATCATTGAAAAGCTTACGTGCTTATTAGGCAATACATTATGTCCTGGGATTGATGCCAGGGTGGTTTTGGAAGGGCCAATACATACTGACCTCTGAAAAAGAATGGATTTACTATTGAACATCTTCGTATGAAATCTTAACTAATGAGGGGCATGTCAAAGCACTGTGGTTAGGCAGCTCCTGTGCACAGTTGCAACAAGGTTGGGAGGTTGGATTCTGCTGACATCTGTCGGGCAGAGACACCGCTGTTTGGAACCTCCGGCTAATCAGAAGCTTGTCCAGAGCATTTCTTGATATAGTAGATCATCCTCTACTGAACTGTAATGCAGACTGGGGGGAAAGCTGCCGAAATTTAAAAGGCGCTGTCAAATGTAGTGGCAGTTGTCTACGCTGTGAGTGTTTCTAAAACCGAATATGAATTTTTGAATCAAATATTGTGTTGTAATCAGAGAGATAACTGTTGAGTTGAATGGCAAATGTGCCTCTGTTCCTGGTAAACAGGCACAGACCAAGAATATTTACCTTACTTTGTTAAAAAAAAAAAAAAAGGGTTACATGGTAACTATCTATACTTGACAAAATGCTTAATTAGTGTCTATGATTAGGTGAGTTAGAAAAACCCCAAGCAAGTGGTTACATAAAGGCAAAACCCATTAGTTAAAAATAAATTGGTCAATATTAATAAATATCTGTAGAAGTGTTTACGATGTCTAATCTCGTTTAATTAACAACATTTTGACAGAGATATGATCTCTTCGTTTTACAAAAGAGGAAAAGCAGAACTGTCTCATGAACACAGTGACTGTCTCGTGAGCACAGTGGTTCTCGACCATAGGTGATTTTGTCCTCCAGGAGACATCTGCAGTGTTTGGACACATGCCTGGTTGTCTTAGCTGGGGAAGGGGGTGCTACTTGCATTTGGTGGGTAGAGGTCAGGGATGCTGCTAAACATGCACAGCCCCCACAATAAACCACCCAGACCAAAATGTCAATATTGCCAAAGGTGAAAGCCCTTACAGTAGGGTAGCACTATTACATGGTAGTAACAGGACTAGAACACAGATTGTGTGGTCCTCAAATGTGCTTATTACAGCATGTCACACTTCTCTCCCTACATCAGGCTTTAGAACAGGAAAAGCTTTTGCAACAACAGGAAAACGTTATTTTTTTTTTATTTTTTATTTTTTTGATTTCCTTTGCCATCTAGTGCAGAAAATGTTGAAACTTGCTGTGAAATCTGGGGAGCCAGCACATCCCCATGGGGTATACAAAGGGATATGTATAGATGTCTATGAAAGGTGGCCGGGCGTGGTGGCTCACGCCTGTAATCCCAGCACTTTGGGAGGCCAAGACGGGTGGATCACCTGAGGTCAGGAGTTCGAGACCAGCCTGCCACCACATGGTGAAACCCCATCTCTACCAAAAATGTAAAAAAATAGCCAGGTGTGGAGATGGGCACCTGTAATCTCAGCTACTCAGGAGGCTGAGGCAGGAGAATCACTTGAACCCAGGAGGCAGAGGTTGCAGTGAACTGAGATCGCGCCACTACACTACAGCCTGAGCAACAGAGCAAGACTCCATCTCCTAAATAAATAAGAATCTATGAAAGGCACCTGCCTCTGTGTCTTCTAGTGGGCCCAGGTTTGCTGCTGGCCAGAAGGTTCACCTGATGGGAAAGTGAACTCGATGTGATCAGGGAGAGCAAGCTGGAACCATCAGCACCTGCATTTCTGCCTCTCACCTCATCCAACCAAGATGACCCTCAGAGAGTTAACGGCTGCTGCTTCACCCCACCTTCCATGTCTCCGACAAATTCTGCTTTGGACGGTCTCTAACCAACATCATACAGGGAAAAGCAACTTGAATATCATATAGTTTACTTATTTAATATGCTTGTTAGATATTGTGTTACAGAAAATAAGCACCTCCCAGGTGAGAAATCTGCCTGGATATTGATTGATATTTATTCAATCGTAAGTCCAAACCATTGAGAATAGTGACAGGCACAACAGTATGTGACCTGTAACTATTTGTTGAAGAAAAAAAGAAGAAAAAAAAGAGAAAAGAGAAGGAATTTAGAAAGGAAGAATTGAGTAAGAAATTATATTTGTTTCTCTACATCTTAAAATTCAGAAACTTTGGAAATTGCCTTACCTTTGCAAATGCATTGGAAGTGCATTTTTGTGCATAGAAAACACAGTAGATTGCATTTTAATAACTTGAGGAAATTCCATCTGCTTTCAGATGTTTCTGTTTTTCCACAGAGACTAATGGTAAATTCTGTGGAACTCACTTTGACATTAATGAGGACTTTCAATGTGTCAAGCACTGAGCTGGATTTGCAGATATTTAAAAGTGTAAAAGCATCTTTCAAATTAGAGTTGTTCTTTCATCTATAGGTGGTTGCTATTGGTGTGATTTGTTGACAACTGAAATTTCTTGCCAGGTGAAATTTTCCACCAATTTCTTGCCTCAGAAATTTTTATCGTTAGAAGTTGGTTCCTTAAGATCATTTTAATAGGTCTCAGTTTAAAACGTAAATACACACTATTCTCGTATATCCACGAATATTTAAAGGCAATTAGTTTATTATATTTATTCAGTTGGGAGGGAGTCTGGCAGGGAATAGGGCAAATGAACGGTAGGTTCAAAAGGCGGAACGGGAAGGGAAAGGGAGGAGATCAGAGCGGGTGGCTCTTCTGGCAGGCAGTTAATGGTGGAAGGAATGGGCTCCGTGTCTGCATGGAAGGACTGAATACCATTCACTAGTGGGGTGTCCCGAGATTTCACCATCGGCTTTTCTCTGGCCTGGCCCCATCACTTTGGGGAAAAATGAGGTTCAGCACATACTTATATGAAAACTATATAATCCTATAGAAATATATTTTAGCATTCATTCAGAAAAGTGGATCTTAAGGTGGTCTGTAGACTCCTAGGGGTCCTTAAAACACGTTCAGGGAGTTTGCAAGACTAAAACTGTCATTCTAACAATAGTAGAGCATTGGTTGCCTTTTTCACCCTCATCCTCACACCAGGCCACAGCAGAGATTTCCAGAGACTACATGGTATGTGATGATATCGTTACTCAGACAGCTAATGGAATGTGTGTTTGTGCATTCAAGTGTTTTAATAACATCTCACTTTTAATTTTGGAGAGATATATCCCACATAAATAAAATCTCTTTTAGTCTTCAATAATTAAGAATGTGAAGTGACTCTGGGACCAAAAAAAATGAGAACTGTTCATTTTGGACAGCTGCTTCTAAAACTGGTTGGAATAGCTCTAAGATAAGTTTCCTGGGGACTTTTTGTTTTCATTTCTGCTAGCTTCCCTTCCTCTATTTCAGAACTCATAGGATTAGATCTCACTGGAAAAGGAAGGGAACATCTTGTTAGACTATTTTATATCATTTAAAGACTTTTAAATATAAAATCAAATGAGAGGAAATGGATTTTTCCATGGCAGAATCAGCCTTTTACAACATTAATCTTCTGCATCCTTAATTAGTTTATGCTACAGAAGAGGATGAGGAACTAGCTAACAGGCAACATATATTTATGTCTAACTTACAGGAAGGTTACAAGAATCCCAGTCCTCCAGCCAATCAAGGACAGAATGATTCCCCTATCTCTTGTTAAGAATTGTGCAAATTCTACAAAGCTGTGAAGATCCCTGTGATTGAGTGTATGAACCCCAGAAACAATAGTGGTAGCCAGGAAAAGTAACTCAAAATGACCCAACTTAAAGATGTCACTGCTAAAAACTCTATATCCTGAATTATACTCCTGTTCACCATAAAAAGATCAACAAATACTGAGCAGTCATTCCAAGAATACATACACACAGACTTATCTCTATTTGGAAGGAACCACACAATTGAATTTTATGAATTAGAAAGGTAATTAAGACTCTCAGCCTATAGTTTTTTAATAATTTAAATAATAGGTTTCTCTTTTCCTTGGGAGTAACTGGGACCTTCCATAGAGGAGAGGGCAATAATTTATTTACGTCACTTTAGAAAGAGGTGTCTCCACAATAAATTTGCACCGTAATTGTGGAAATAGCTAACATCCACCTCTGAGAAGTGGACTCATTTTCTATCCCTCTGTTCTATCTGCATGGAACACGGAAGGCCCGCTCTATGCAATGGTAGCTTTGAATTTAATTTTTGGCCGGTTTCTCACTTTTTTTAAAAAGGAGAAAACTGAAAATACATGATTATGTTATTGAATATTTGAAATGTACATTTATTGTTAAGTCACAAAGTGAAAATGTGATGTGAAGTAGGAAAAGATGCCTTTCCTTTCTTTTTGTTCTCGGCACCCGGAATTCAAAAAAGGTAATCAGATTCCTAAGTCCTTGACTTCCTGTTAACAGGTTTTGTAAAGTCTAACTTTTTGTTTGGTTTTATGGTTGTTTCCCTCTTCATCTTTGATTCTCTGTCTCTTTTTTTGAGACAGGCTCTTGCTCTGTTGCCCTGGCTGGAGTGCAGCGGCACAGTCTTGGCACTCTGCAACCTCTGCCTCCCAGGCTCAAGTGATCCTCCCACCTCAGCCTCCTGAATAGCTGGGACTACAGGTACTCACCATGAAGCCTGGCTAATTTTTGTATTTTTTTGTAAAAATGGGGCTTCACCATGTTGTCCAGGCTGGTCTTGAACTCCTGGACTCAAGGGATTTGCCTAGTTTGACCTCCAAACTGGTGGGATTACAGGTGTGAGCCACTGCGCCCAGCCTCATCTTTGATTGTCTTTCTCATTCTCCTTCTCTCAGAGTGCTATGATTTGAATGTGTTCCCCAAAGTTAGTGATAGAAACGTAATCCCCAGAGCAAGAGTGTTGGGAGGTGACCTTTAAGAGCTGATTAAGTCATGAGAACTCTATCTTTACAAATGGGTTAATGCCATTATCTTGCTCTCTTGCCCTTCACTTTCTGCAAGAAGGCCTTTGTCAGATGTGGATCCCTTGACCTTGACCTTCTCAAGCCTCTAAAACTGTAAGAAATGTAAGCAATAAATCTGTCCTTTATAAATCAGTCTCAGATATTCTATTATAGCAGCATAAAATGGACTAAGACACATAGTAATCAACTCTAATCTGTTTGAGATGGATATGTTTAAATCCTTGTAATATATATAGTGTTGTTTTATGTGGGAGTTATTTTTAATTTTCTTTGATGGTATTATGTTTTAAAGCCTAGTTTATATCTTACTCTTCTTATTCAATACCATGTTTTAAGAAATCTATCCATGTTTAAATAAAACATGTTTATTGCTTGTAACTGCTGCAGAGTATTCATAGAATGCATCTGACTCATCTCAGTTATTTGCTTCCTTAGTAATGAGCACCAAACCCCACACCATACTGGTAAATTTTTTGTCTTTTAGTATGGAATTTAAATTACATGGGGGCTGGGATTTTGTCTGTTTCATTTACTGTTGTACCTCTGGCACTCAGACAAGTTCCTGCCACATATTAGAAGTTTGGGAAATTTTTGTTCAATCAACAAATAAATGTATTTGCATTTGGTTAATGTGTGTAGAATATACAAATAAAGCTGCTTGAGTGTTAATTTCCTTACAGAGTCCTTCCCTGACTCACTAGTATATCTTAAGTCTTCTTGTTACATATTCACTATATCCTGGACTTTTCTATGGAAGCACCAATTGCAGTTGTCATTATCATTGTCCCACTTCATTGATTCACTGTCCTGCTTTGTTCATCTCTTGCTAAAACAGACACTTAACTTTACTATGCGTTTACTCTGTCATTTGGCAATCTCTGTCACAGGTTTTCAGTGACATATGATTCTCAGAGTTGGGTGGTAGAGGTGTCAATAGCAGTGGTTTTGACCAGTGGAGAGTCCTGAAATCTCCATCGGTTATCAGTTGAGTCAATTAAAACATCAACCTCAAGATTACCCAAATACATACTTAATGGCTATATAAATACAGGCTTAAGGCAAATCCTCTAGTCCGTCTTCAACTGCCCTTTTCCCGCCATCTTGCTTACTCTGTTTCTATGTAGAAATTCTGAAGCCTCTGACTGAGGCTGAGAAACATTGATCCTGAAGTCTTCAGATGCCTTTAACTATGCATAGCATCATGCTTTCCTCCATCCTGTAGACCACAATTTTGAGTCTTCCTTACCTTAGGAAGACTGTTCAAATGGAAGGAAATTGAGTGAGGAAAGGAGGGGGAAATCAGAAAGAAAAAATGAATAAGAGGTTTACAAGAAGGAGTTCAGTGAGGATTTCAAGTATCAAAATTATTAAACTACACAGTCTTGTTTCACTAATGATGGAGATACTTTTGAGAAATGCATCATTAGGTGATTTTGTCATTGAGTGAACATCATAGAGTGTATTTACACAAACTTAGATGGTATAACCTACTACACACCTAGGCTATACAGTATAACTTATTGCTCCTGGGCTATGAACCTGTACAGTATGTTACTGTACTGAATTCTGTAGGAAATTGTAACTCAAAGGCAAATATGTGGGTATCTAAACATAGAAAATGTATAGCAAAAGTAGAGTATACAAGATAAAGAATGGTGCACCTGTATAGGTCACTTACCATAAATGGAGCTTGTAGGATTGGAAGTAGCTCTTGATGGGCCAGGGGGTGAATATGAAGGCTGAGGACATTCCTGTACACTATTGGGGACTTTAAAAACACTGCACATTTAGGCTACGCTACATTTATTTAGATTTTTTTCTTTAATAATAAATTAGCCTTTGCGTACTGGAACTTTTTTTTTTTTTTTTTGAGACGGAGTCTTGCTCTGTTGCCCAGGCTGGAGTCTCTGCTCACTGCAAGCTCCGCCCCCCGGGTTCCCGCCATTCTCCCGCCTCAGCCTCCCGAGTAGCTGGGACTACAGGCCCCGCCACCACGCCCGGCTAACTTTTTGTATTTTTAGTAGAGACAGGGTTTCACCGAGTTAGCCAGGATGGTCTCGATCTCCTGACCTTGTGATCCGCCCGCCTCGGCCTCCCAAAGTGCTGGGATTACAGGCGTGAGCCACTGCGCCCAGCCTGGAACTGTTTTACCTTACACCTTTTTTTTTTTTTTTTTTTTTGAGACGGAGTCTTGCTCTGTCGCCCAGGCTGGAGCGCAGTGGTGCGATCTCGGCTCACTACTGGCTCCGCCTCCCAGGTTCAAGCAATTATCCTGCCTCAGCCTCCCGAATAGCTGGGACTACAGGCGTGTGCCACCATGCCCAGCTAATTTTTGTGTGTGTGTTTTTTTTTTTTTTTTTTTTTTTTAGCAAAGATGAGGTTTCACCATGTTGGCCAGGATGGTCTTGATTTCCTGGTCTCGTGATCCGCCCGCCTCTGCCTCCCAAAGAGCTGGGATTACAGGCATGAGCGACCACATCCGGCCTTACCTTACAAATTTTTTAGTATTTTTAACCTTTTGGCTCTTTTGTAATAACACTTAGCTTAAAACACAAATGCATTGTACAGCTGTACAAAATATATTTCTTTCTCTATACTCTTATCCTGAAAACCTTTTTCTATTTTTAAAGATAAAAAGTGTAGTATAGTAAATATATAAACCAGTAATGTAGTCATTTATTATCATTTCAAGTATAATGTGCTGTACATAATTGTTTAATATACTGTACATAATTGTATGTGCTATACTTTTATATGACTGGCAGTGCAGTAGGTTTGTTTAAAGCAGCATCACGGCAACATCAGTAGGTGATAGGAATTTTTCAGTTCCATTATAATCGTATGGGATCACTGTCATATATGTGGTCCATTTGTTGATCAAAAAGTCATCATGTGGCACATGAGTGTACTGCAAAGATTATATTTGGAAAGAATTGTCAGTTAAATTATTCTCAGTGCTCTTGGTTGCTGTAGAAAAATATATGGATTTACACAGTGAGAGAATCTGGCTCATTTGATAGCAATAACCTGATCAATGAAATCAAGTATTCTACAGGGCTGAATGTAATCTTTACTTATCTCACTAACCTGTAATTTATTAAAAATAAATTCAAGATCCATATTGCTAATCATTACCCAGCATTGCAGGGTTAATTTTATAAACTTGAAAACCTGGCAGAATCTTTATAGGTAACTTAGTAGCTGGCATAAAATCTAGTGGTAGAAGAAATATCCTCATGGGCTGACAATTTCTAGTAGTCAAGTGTACATGGAAAATGTAGTTTAAACATTCGTCCTCTAGTTTATACGCTAATTGATTTGTAGTTTGATCACAGATGTTGATATTGTTGACCTCATTAACTTCAGTGTATCTTGATGTGTTAAAAAATGCAGAGGAAAAATAAGAGCATAAAATAGAAGTCAGGCTTTGAAAACGTTCTGTTTCTTGAAAGCTCAATTAAGAATGAAATGTCAATTTTGTGGTGTGAGCTTTTTAGGAACTGGTTTTGCGGCAGTCTGACATCCACTTTCAACTAGAAATCATGTAGTATCTGACAGTCGTTTTCACATGGTTCTCTTTTAAACGTTATCAAGTCTGTTTTCTTTCTTCCTTTCTTTTGTTCTGCATTTTTTTGATTTTTGTTTTTTGGCTAGGCTTGAAGGGCCGGGTAGAAACGTACTCTAAATTGCTATTGCTTAGAAAGTGTGAGTGTGTGTGTGTGTGTGTGTGTTACTATTAAAATATGTGGTATTTAAAACTTTTTATTTTTTATTTTTTTGAGACGGAGTCTTGCTCTGCCGCCTGGGCTGGAGTGCAGTGGTGCGATGATATTGGCTCACTGCAACTGCCGCTTCCCGGGTTCAAGGGACTCTCCGCCTCAGCCTCCCCCGTATCTGGGATTATAGGCGCCCGCCACCATGCCCCACTAGTTGTTTTATTTAGTAGAGTCAGGGTTTTGCTATGTTTGCTTGGCTGGTCTCAAACTCCTGATCTCAGGTGATCTGCCCTCCTTGACCTCCCAAAGTGCTGGGATTACAGGCTTGAGCCACCGCATCCAGCCAAAATTCTGAAATGTGATTCAGACATTAACTAAATATAATGTTGAGAAGTGACTGTTCAGCATTCATCATACTTATTCCCTGCTTTGTACCTAGAAGGTAAGGATGACAAAACTCTGGGTATCTCTCTGTGCGCCCTGTTTTTCACGCATCACAAATGCTGTCTCACTGAATCTAGAATCATTTCAGAATTCTTTAAAAAACATTTCAGAATACATCAAACATTACAAGCATAGGTCAATCCTTTTTGTTTCCCTGGGTAAGATATTAGAACAATTCCTAGAAAGGATGCTTAACTTCCTAGTCTCTACCAGGTTTAGAAAATATTAGCACTCAAATAGATCTTGGGGCTTGATAGTACAAATCTGTATTTTTTTCCTAGCACAAAGGTTATAAATATTTAGAAGTATGTTATAAGTATCTGGGCTTGCAAATCTTCTTTGGAATATTTTAATCTCATCTAGTTCTCAAGTTCGACCAGGTTTAGTCACCTCTCCCATAATCTATATTAACACATATTAATGGGGAATTTAGCTGTCTCATGTTTTGTTCTTCATAATTTGTATTTTTCTCTTCTTCCTGGAGTGAGTCAGAAGGCATGTGTTACTATACCTTTGCTCATTCTTGCCATCAGCATATAAACTGAAGCAGAACTTCTTGTATATGTAGACTATGAAAATTCTTCAATTTTATTATCTTATTATTTTCAGTTCCTTTTGAATGTGGTTTTAATGGACTTATCCTAACAATATTGTATCATTGCAGAAAAGGATATGCACAGAATCAGCAACATATACCATTCTAGGCGCTTCTTAAAAAGTTATTTTAAATACAGTTGTTTGGTTGTTATAACACATGGCGCGCACTGCCCACAAAAGGGAACTCTAGTTTGTGAAAGGAGCCTGTCATTTTTTAAAAGGTAAAGAGAATAGTTGTTAAAGTGTCATAAGGTTGACAACTTCATCTTAATACTTTTGATAAATAGCAAATATTTCATCCATGTTACAAAGACACAGTACATTTTAAATACCTTACCATTGCTTTGCCTTTTTTCTCTCTAAAAAATCTATCAGGACCTCCTGTTTCAGAGAAAACCTTTAAGGTCACTTAGCTGATATCCCCTCATGTGTGAAATATATCCATTGCATAGCTAACTGATGAATTGATCTAATTTTGTCAGCAGAATTAATTGTTTTCTTTTATCTAGGTTGGTGTTTTAAAGATTCCTGTGATTGCCTGAACTGGGGAGGCAGAAAGTTGCAGTGAACCAAGATCGCACCACTTCACTCCAGCCTGGGTGATAGAGTGAGACTCCATCTCAAAAAGAAAAAAGATTCCTGTGTAAAAACCTCAGCTAATTAGTATTCTCCATAATAGTATGTTTTCTTAGATGATTATTTTCAATTTAATTCCTGCTTGGAGAGCCATATATATGTGTGTGTGTGTATATATATTATATATATATGTATATATATAATATATATATTATATATATTTTGCTTTCTTAGAGAAAATCATTATGTTTAAAATATTTGAGAAAGATAAGCGAGATCACCAAGTGGTAACAGAGAGTGTTAAATTAGACACATAATTTAAGAAAATAAAAAAAACCACTATTGTACTAGAGTCTTAACCTTTAAAGACTTGTATACCACTTATTCTCACTTTTTTGTTTGACAAGAAGCCGACAGGAGGTAGAGTTAAGACAGAAGCCAGGTCTCAGAGTCATTTTTGCATGACTTGTACTGTATCTGTAGCTGTGCGCTATCTGTATAGTCAGACATTTTGTGGTCAGATATTTGCAAAACAAATGGTCTATTAACAACTTGTCCTGGTTTTGTTTGCATGCAATGCAAAGCAGTAGAGTTTGGCGTTTAAATACCTAAAATGTCAACTGGTAATTAAGATTGGACCACAAAAGATAGCTCGTGCAGCTATAACCTGAAAGGCTTAGCCCCTCTCTGAGTAAGTGCTGACCCTTACTTAGAGGAAATCCAGGGAAAATGTGATCGGGAGCCCTGTCCAAGTTCTGATTGATTGTATTTCAATAAAAAAAAAAAATGTTTTCAAACATTTTAGGGCTTGAAGGACCCTAAAGGAAAAAGAAAGCTGGAAAAAAATGTGTGAGTTTGGAGATCACTGCAGGTGACTTGCAGGACAGGACTAGCGAGTGGCGGTTTGAATACAAATCGAATTAAAAATTAACAAGGTTGCTGAAACTTAGTTGTTTTTTTTTTTTTTCATTACAGTTTGTGTGGGAAGTTTTGGGAGAGGACTGACAGAGAGACAGGAAAGGGAATTAAGGGGACAATGGTGGTCGTTAAGCATCTCTGCCACCTTAGGAGTCACTTGGGATGTAACCTCCCTTGTAAGTTAGGAATAGTAGGAATAGGAACTGTTAGTGAATGGTTATTATGAGCCAGGCCCTGTTCTAAATTGCTTTGCCTGTATTCACTCATTTAATCTTCATAAAAACCCATGAAGTCATTATTGTTGTAAGCCCTCCCCTCATTTAAGTTTCCTAAATGAGAAAACTTAAGTGACATAAAGGTTAGAACATTTACCTAAGGTGTCACAGTGACTTAGGGGCAGAGCAGAGATGGAAGCCCAAATGGCCTAGCTTCAGAGGCTACGTTAAACACTGTTAGCATTGTGCTTGCTGTGCTTAAGACATCAACTAAAATAGGGCTATTGGAGCATTCTTATATTAGGTACACCTCATGTAAATCAACCTTACAACAGAAAGTTCTTCACTGTTCCCATACCAGAATCTAGTTTGGATCTAAAAATTTTGAATTCTGTTCACTGAACTCTTTTATGCTCCCAATGACATGTTTATGCCTTGAACAGTCAAATGGCACCATTTCAATCCCCGTCATCTCCAGGCAGGACTTTCTCCATAATAGATTGATGTTTGGCTCCATTTATTCAGCCTTTAAGAATCTTTTGAATACCGTTTTTGACTTTTTTAAAGAACTCATCTGTCTTTCAGATAAGGAATATTTCTTGTATATACAATCTCCTCCTAAAAACATTCATAGAAGTTCTGCACTGCTTTTGGAAGATCTGTTAACAGCAATTTGTAGTCATGATGCCTTTGAGGATGATGAGGAAGGCACATTTTCTACTTTTACAAGGACTCTCACTTTTCTAATTTCCCTAATGCTTTTCATTCTGCAGGTATATGGGTCTAGGTTTACGGTTTGTCTGCCTTCAAGGCACATGATACAAATTCTGTGTGCATTGCTCATGATAAATTCAGCAGGTATCTGAGTAAATGTCATGCTGCATGTAAAGTGACAAGAATTTCACTATAATCTGGCATGAGGTGGAGCATCAATTAAGGAGCAAACATACAAATGAGTTGAGGGAAAACATTTTGCTTTGGGTGGTTTGGAAAATAACCATAATGAACATGGTTGGCATTTTTGTGACCTCTAAAGGCTATATGAAGGCTATATGAAGGTTTGCCAAAAAATCTAGTGAGGTCAGCAGCAGCAAAGCATTAACTAATAGGTAAGTACACTACTGGCAAAATGAATCACATTAAAGCTTCAAAGAATAAATCACTATTTACTGATGCGGAATGAATTACATGATTATTGCAAGTCACAGCATATGAGAATATAACATCATTCTTATAGTACTAAATAAGACACATTTACTTCAAGTTGTTAATTTTTATGTATGTTCTTTTCTAATTAGTGGAACAAATGATAATGGCAAAAAGCCTGGATGCTCAGGTGAGAAAAAAATATCCATTCTACAGAGAGCTAAACTGGGGATTCGAAGCATTAAAAATTTTATTACCCCTCCTCCCAGATAAAAGTTAGTATACTTTAAAATGTGACAATCTAATGCTCTTTGACTGTTCTTGTCAAAACTTCTGAGACTTTGATTTTAATGAATTATTTTCAGGAGAATATCCAAGGGGAAATGAACTGGGCTAATTCCACTGGGTTGACTAATGACTCCTCAATTAGTCTCCGCCTTGCTCTTGAATATAAGCTGTCCTTTGAGGATCACATCATATTCCTTCCTTGCTTTTGTGTCTTCAGCATCAGTACATTCTCAAAAATATAAATTGGAGAAATTTTAGTACCTGTTCCATGTTCCATGAATTTTCTTTCCTCTAACCTTGTCTCTGATTTTTTTCCCTTAGGCTTAGTAGTGTGGTGCTTTGGTTTCTGTCTCTACATCCATCCAGACTTGGCAGGTTAACCCTCACATATAGGTTCAACTGCTCCTCATACTTTAGAACCAGTCTTGATTTTAGGAGTGATTTAAGAGTGGAAGGGATGCTTGATGGTGAAACATTACTGTGGTCTTCTCTGTGGTAACCTAGTTTTCTTCTTGAAAATTCTTCCTAATTTCCATTCTTCTAGAGGCAGCAATTTTATCTTCTGTTTCTTTTGTTTGTTTGTTTTTGAGACGGAGTTTCACTCTTGTCACCCAGGCTGGAGTGCAGTGGCGCGATCTCCGCTCTCTGCAACCTGCGCCTCCCAGGTTCAAGCGATTCTCCTGCCTAGCCTCCCGAGTAGCTGAATTTACAGGCATGCGCCACTATGCCCGGCTAATTTTTGTATTTTTAGTAGAGACATGGTTTCTCCATGTTGGTCAGGCTGGTCTCAAACTCCTGACCTCAGATGATTCTCCTACCTCGGCCTCCAAAGTGCTGGTATTACAGGCATGAGCCACCGCGCCCTGCCTTATCTTCTGTTTCTGTCACTAGGTATCAAGGCCTTGAATCCAGTCATCTCAGTAGGCCAGATCATAATACTGAGTATATATTCACATCTCTTTGCTAGTATTAATCTCTATCCTATTTTGAGCAGAGTGGTTTCCTTTATCTTTTTTTTTTTTTTTTTTTCCTGTCTAGTCTATAAACTCTTTCTAAGAGTTTGCCTACAACAGATGCATAGGCTCCACTGAACTGGGACATATAGGCCAGAACAATTTCCACTACCTGGGTGCGTAACTAAACTATACTTCCCAGGTCTTCACATCCAGAAGAGTGACACAGTCAGTGGTACATAAGTCTAGTTCCAGCTGATAAAATTTAAGAAAAGTTAGGTGCCATTTTCAGTTTGAGGCAATTAAGAGCAGGATGTGCATTCTCTAGATGCTCTCTTTCTCTCTCTCTTTCTCTCCACCCAGGCTGAATGATGCTATATGGATTGTGAAAACATATGTTGAAGAGAGTGAAACTAAAACTTTATTTAGTACTATATATATACTTTTTTCCCCCGAGATGGAGTCTTGCTCTGTCACCCAGGCTGGAGTGGAGTGACGTGATCTCGGCTCATTGCAACTTCCACCTCCCGGGTTCAAGCGATTCTCCTGCCTTAGCCTCCCAAGTAGCTGGGATTACAGGCATGTGCCACCGTGCCCAGCTAATTTTTGTATTCTTAGTAGAGATGGGGTTTCACCATGTTGGCCAGGCTGGTCTCGAACTCTTGATCTCATGATTCGCCCGCCTCAGTCTTCCAAAGTGCTGGGATTACAGGTATGAACCACTGTGCACGGTAACAAGGTTCTTTTCATTCCAGAATGACTGCATGCAGTAGAAACCCTGTTGTCAATCTGCACTGGATTATGATATGCTAAGCCTCTGAGACTTTGCATGTTTTTTTTTTTTTTTCCCCCAAAGCAGCTAGTATTCCTTAATTTATTTACCAGTGGGCTGTGGCTTTAATACAAATCTGAAATACATTGGAGTGGGTTAGCATTTGGCTGTCAGAGTTCAAGGAAACAGATATTGGAGGCTGGAAATATGGCAATCTGTATAATGCACTGATGACACAATTGGTAACGCTATAACCTGCCATATTGGGAGGTAGACCATATACCTGCTCAGCTGACAGGCCTAAGGGAGTCAAGTGAAAGAATAAAACTGTAACACATGTTGGCTAATATTAATTGGGATTGTTAAAGATAAAGGTGGCTTCAGGAAGGAATTGACCAACTTGAAAGCAAAATGCATAGGAATAGATGAATCTAGAAAATTGGTCTTTGAAGAGTTGAAAGAGTTGGTTGTTTCTAGCTCTGAAATGATTAGAAATAAGATTTGATACCAAATATGACTGAGATAACTTGTGAACAGAAGTTAATGTTTAATAATATAATAATATTTTAATATTATTAAACATATTATGTATAATAATTGTAACAATATTTTTAATATATTTTTTAAAAACCTTTCTAGTTAACCCTGTTTCCTCAAGGAATTCTGATTCCTGAAGAAAGCAGCCATTAATTTTGGAATGATCTGTTGACAAAAATAAAATAAATAAATTAGATTTGGGAACTATGGTCATGAAAGAACTTTGGGTATGCTTGCTGTACATCACACTAATTGGAAACAAATAATTTAGAAGCCTAAAAAAAGTAGTAAACCTGGAGTAAAACACTCCTACTAAACCCTACAACAATTATTGGAACTTCAGCCTTTGATGAGCAGAAAGTAGGTTCCCAAAGCTTTTCTGCCCCCAGAGAGGGCATAATTTCCAAAAATTTATTTTAACTGTGCCCATGGAAGAACAAACTCCCTCAACTGAGAAGGGCAGGGTCCAAAGGAGTAATGAATAGATGATGTCCTTTCCAAAGCACAGAATCAGGTTTGTAATATGTGTCCCACAGGATTTCAGAATTGCTATGTACCAATAACTATTTTGTGTTTTCCATTCTTCCCCTTTTTGAATGGGAATGGTTATTGCAGTTTCACTGTTCCTTCTCCATCGTTATGTAGTCAGTGTTAGAGGGAGGCAGATAATTTCTCTTTCTGGTTCATTAGTCACCAGACTGTGGGAAGCAACATGAGGCAAGTTAAAAAGGACTTTATATCATCAGGAGTTTTTGACCTTTCAACCGATTGCAGTGAATGCTTGGGACTTAGAGTTTTCCTTGAGGTATGGATGAGTGTGTTCCATATGTGGGATGAAAAGTGAAATGAACATTTCCTCCACAAAAGAGTAATGTGGCAGAGACAGTGATATACGTCTGCCAAATCCACTTCTTTTTCCTTTGAGGAATATTGGTGGACTAAACTTCTTAGCCAACTTGAGATAGATAAGGTTGTGACAGGATTCTTGTGAAT
Source organism: Macaca fascicularis (assembly GCF_037993035.2). Lineage (NCBI taxonomy): Eukaryota > Metazoa > Chordata > Mammalia > Primates > Cercopithecidae > Macaca > Macaca fascicularis. Next base: position 188,457,729 of record NC_088376.1, on the reverse strand, counting down.
GGAACGTTGGTAGGAGTGTTCTATACAGCTTCTAGGTCTAGTCGGTAAAAATCACCCATTAACGATCATTCATTCCCTTCCTCTTTGAGGGCATCCTTCGAGTTTCTGTGTTTATGATGATGGCCACATAAAATGGAAGAAGCCAAGTTTATGAAGCAGGGCCCTCCTGACCCCATCGCCATATTATTAGATTATGACATAAACAACCAATCATTTTTTAGTACGTGATTGAAAATTTATTTATTTTTCTATGCAACAGTTAGCTTACCCCGACTACTACATTCAATGTGTGCAAGTTTTATTTTTTCATGAAGACAGTGCTTTTGGGTTTATTTTGTTTTGTTTTGTTTTGATACCTCTACCTTTTCCATTTGATCTAAGCTTCACTTGATAATCCATTCTGGCTTCCTTCTATTGATTTCATAAGTTACTGAATTGAATTCTTGGTTCATTTGTTTTTATTCTGTTTATTTGTTTATAGTGAAAACATTTAAACCTATTAGCTTTACTCTGAATATATTTTATTCTGGTTCTCTGAGTACAGCTGTAGCCACATCCCATAAATTTTGACGTATTATTTTATCTTATTATGGTGTCTTTGTTATGATTTTCCATAGGGTTCCCAGTGAAGTTTTTATTTTCTCATTGATGTAAGAGTTTGTGGGGATGGTTGTATATTTCCATGTGTTTCAATATACTGGTTTTAAATAGTGGTCCTCTGCTTACGGCTGAGAAATTTTGAATATTTCTTAACTTTTTGGAATTTCTCTTATATATTTTATGTAATTATTGAAGGTAATAAATGCGAAACTGTAGGCAAAATACTTAACACCATGATGAATCATAATCACTTAGTAAATATTAGTGAATGATATTGTTTTTATTGGTAATATCCTGCTAAACTCTAATGACAGTAACAGTGCGTATAAAGGAAGAACAGTCCAATTTTGCAGTTGAAACTGTTTTTCTGAGTGGTGGGACAAGCAGAGAGAGAAGAACACAATATTTCCAATTCCAATTTAACAACAAAAGGATCACTTTCATTCATGTGAAAAAGTGTGTATCAGGGTCTTTTGGTTATCTATTGGTGTGTAACAAACCACCCCAAAATTTAGTGGCTTAAAACAACAACATTTCTTTTCCTTACAAATCTGCAATTTGGATAAGTTGCATTTGGGTAGCTCATTTCTGCTCCACTCAGCACCAGCTGGGACATCTCGAAGTCTGAGAGCTGGAATCATCAGAAGTCCTCCTCATTTACACATCTAGTGGTTACTGTTACATTGCCAGCAATCCTGGCTGCTGTTTCAGACCTTAGCAGGGATTGTTGCCTAGAAAACCTAATAGTGGCCTTTCTGTGTGGCTTGGGTTTCCCTATATACAGTGGCTGAATACCAAGGGCAAGGTACAGAGAGAGAGAGACAGAGAGATGGAAGTAGTACTGACTTTTCTAACCTAGCCATGGAAGTCACACAGCGATTTCCTCTGTATTTTGTTAATAGCACATAACTAAGGAGGCCTATGTTCATGAAAGAGTGTCAGTGTTGTAAGATCACGTGGGATGGGATATGTTGGAATGACCATCTTTAGAACATGTATCTGTCACTCTGAATTTCTAAGGGCTTTTCTTTTTATTTTCGTTTATATTCCCTACTCTGATGCAGAGTAAAAATTCTTAGCTTCTGATTTGAGGAATGGCTGTAAGTTTTTATGTTTCTTATTATTTGTTCTCACAGAATCTTCTTATGTATTTTAGTGGGAACATTAGAGATGCTGGATATTATACTCTTAGAGATGATTTAGACCTTGGTGGGCCACTTTTGAATCGTTTTCCTAATGCCAAAACACAGATCTCATCAGGAAATACTACCAAATCCACTTAGATTGACCTAAACTTGGTGAAATAATTAAAATGTACTTCCTGTGGATAATTTCGTCCCCATTTTAATTTCGCAGTGTATCTTTGCTTTGTTTGTGGCAATAACTTTTAAGGATGGTAGAATCTTGGCCGTGGGCTGGAAATGTTAGGAAGATTGGAGTGGTGATCTATGCTTTGAACAGCCAAATCTAAATCAACCTTTGAAATATTACTTGGGTTGGCAAGATGCAGCCTGGACTAAGGACATTACTGCAAGCCAAAAACTTTTTGGAACAGTAGGTAAAGCTCTGACATTCATACCAGCTGTGATTTTGATTAAATCACTCTTCCTGCATTCTTAAATATTTGCCTTAACTTTATGGCCAGACCTGCTCATCCCCACTATAGAGCAGCAGAGATAGAACTGAAAAAGCAAGTTATTACTTACTACATTTACTAAAAACTAAGTAGCACCAAATGATGAGCCAGCACAGCCTGAATCAGCTATAGATTCTAGAGCATCTTCAACCCTGTAAACAAAGCCCAATAAAGAAGCAAAAGGTTAACTCCGTATCTGTAAGTAATACTACTTACTAATTATTCAATGCTTAGTGTGCGCCAGGCACTATACTGAGCTCTCCATGTTTATAATCACACACGATTTTCTCAAGCAAGTAAAGAAATAGGTATCATGATCCTCATTTTAAAGATATTGAAACTAAGGCTCAAGAAGTTAAATAACTTATTCAAGTCCATACAGCTAAGTGACAGAGTAGGAATTCAAACCGGAGTCTTTCTGACTGTAAACCCTACACATGCGAACACTTTCCTACATTGCGGATATGATGGAGTTGTAGTTCAACCCCACTAATTTTATGATGAAGTAGTTTAGGCTCAGATGTCATATGACCTTTCCAAGGTCACAAAGCTATTTAGTTAGTCAGGCCTTTAGGTTCTATGTTGAATGACTATAATTCTCTACACATCATAGTGCTGCATAGATTTTTAATTCCACTTAGAGGCCCTACATCCCAAATAATTAACAAGCCACAATCTAGATAGTTAAATATTAGAGGTATATTTCTGAATTTATGTTTAGTCAATACTTGAGTTCTTATGACATTATTGTGTGGTAAAAATTTCTCTGTAACAGATAATTGCAATATCTCCACTTGTTTATTTCACTGAGATGTTTTTCAGGATGAAGGGAATATTGTCTGTAAGGTACACAATATGAAACACTAAGTATTATTTAGTAAACTGCAAGACACCCAAGTCGCTGTTGTATTTGTGACTGAGATCACTTCTTGCTATCAGCCCACAGTGCAGAAGTCCAACAACCACAAAACACTCCCTTTCACCCACTCAAAGTGGTTCTTTCCTTCTCTAGTTAAGCAGTGAGTAGCACAGACTGTTGTGGTTGGTGTATTTCTACACGGTGGGTAGCAGAGAGTAAAGAAATGATCATAGCCACAAATTCAGCAACGGAGCAAGCTTTACTGGCATGTTTAATTACTTCCTGTGAGATGCACAAAGTGCCATCTTGCTTTTCCCTGAGGTCCAACCACAAGTACACTAATGCATAATGAAAATTACCAGGATACACCTAACACAGTGCCATCTGGTGGTTTCTATCTAATAAGATAAATATACAGGCAAACCTCATTTTATTGTGCTTCACAGATAATGTGTTTCTTACAAATGGAAGGTTTGTGGCAACCCTGCATCAAGCAACAGTATGCGCTCACTTTGTGTAAGTGTCACATTTTAGTAATTCTTGCAATATTTGAAACTTTGAAATTATTATGTGTATTAGGGTGATCTGTGATTAGCGACCTTTGATGTTACTATTGTAATTGTTTTGGAGTGCCACAGACTGTGCCCAAAGAACACTGCAAACCTAATTGATAAATAGCCTGCGTGTCCTGACTCCTTCACTGGCCAGTCATTCCCTCATCTCGCTACCTCTCCTCAGGCCTTCCCATTCCCTGAGACACACAATATTGAAATTAGTCCAGTTAATAACCCTACGATATGGCCTCTAATGTTTAAGTGAAAGGAAGAGTTGCAGATCTCTCACTTCAAATCAAAAGCTAGAAATGATTAAGCTTAGTGAGAAAGGCATGTGGAAAGTTGAGATAGGCCAAGAGCCAGGCCTTTTGTACCACAAACATTTAGCCAAGTTGTGATTGCAAAGGAAAAGTTCCTGAAGGAAATTAAAAGTGCTACTCCAGGGAACAAATGAATAATAAGAAAACAAAGCATCTTTATCATTTATATGGAGACATTTGAGTGGTCTGGTTAGAAGATCACACCAGCCATAACATCACCTTTAGCTAAAGCCTAATCCAGAGCAAAGCCTTAGCTCTCTTCATGTTCTATGAGGTTCTGTGAAGACTGAGAGAAGCGAGGAAGCTGCAGAAGAAAAGTCTGAAGCTGGCAGAGATTGGTGCATGAGGTTGAAGGAAAGAAGCCTTCTCTATAACATAGAAGTACAAGACGATGCAGCAAATCCTGATGTGGAAGCTGCAGCAAGTTATTCTGGAAATCTAGCTTAGATAATTGATGAAGATGTCACACTACACAACAGATTTTTAATGTAGACAAAATAGCCTTACATTGGAAGAAGATCCCATCTTAGACTATCATAACTAGAAAAAAAAGTCAATGCCTAGCTTTAAGCTTCAAAGGGCAGGCTGATTCTCTTGTTAGGGGGCTAATGCAGCTGGTGGCTTTAAGTTGAAGCCAATGCTTATTTACCATTCTGAAAATCTTAGGGTCCTTAAGAATTATGCTGAATCTACTTGGCCTGTGCTGTATAAATAGAACAACAAAGCTTAGATGACAGCACTTCTGTTTATAATATGGTTAACTGAGTATTTGAAACCCACTGTTGAGACCTACTGCTTAGTAAAAAAGATTGCTTTCAAAATATTACTGTTTATTGACAATACACCTTGTCACCCAAGAGCTCTGATAAAGATGTACAAGATTAACGTTATTTTCATGACTGTATAATTCAATAACCATTCTGCAGTCATGGATTAAAGAGGAATTTTGACTTTTAAGTATTATTTTTTAAGAAATAAATTTTTAAGGCTGTAGCTGCCATAGATGGTGATTCCTCTGATGGATCCGGGAAAAGTAAATCGAAAGGCTTCTGAAAAAGATTCACCATTCTAGATTCCAGTAAGAACATCTGTGATTCATGGAAGGAGGTCAGAATATCAACATTAAAAGGAGTTTGGAAGAAGTTGATTCCAGCCTTCATGGATGACTTTGAGGGATTCAAGACTTCAGAGGAGGAAGTAACTGAAGCTATGGTGGAAACAGCGTGAGAATTAAAGTGGAGCATGAAGATGAGACTGAATTGCTATAATCTCACAATAAAACTTGAATGGATGAGGAATTATTTCTTATAAGTGAGCAAAGAAAATGGTTTCTTGAGATGAAATGTACTCCTGGTGAGGATGCTGTGAACATTGGTGAAATAACAACAAAGGATTTGGAATATTACTTAAACGTAACCAAGAAAGCAGTGGCAGGGTTCGAAGGGATCAACTCCAGTCTTAAAAAAAATTCTACTGTAAGTAAAATGCTATCAAACTGCATCACATGTTACAGATAAATTTTTCATGAAAGGAAGAGTCAATGAATGTGGCAAACTTCATTGTTCTCTTATTTTAGGAAATTGCCACAGCCATCCCAACCTTCAGCAACCATCACCCTGATTTGTCATTCATCCATTAACATTGAGGCAAGACCACTTGGCCAACAAAAAGACTTATTACTTGCTGAAGACTCAGATGATTGTTATTATTTTTTAGCAATAAAGTATTTTTAATCAAGGAATGTGCATTGCTTCTTAGACATAATGCAATTGCATACTTAATAGAGTACAGTATAATGTAAGCATAGCTTTTATATGCACTGAGAAACCAAAAAATTTGTGTGACTTGCTTTATTGTGATGTTTGCTTTACTTCAGGGTTTGGAACCCAACCCACAATATCTCCAAGGTATGCGTGTATAAACCCTTTCTCATCCCAATTTAACCTCTTTTCTTGTTGACTATGGAAAGCCAGCTTAATAGTTGCTCTTAATTAAAAAGTACTGTATATTACAAAAAATTTCAATGTAGTTGGCTATTTCAGAGTAAAAAAATTGCCGTTTGTTTTTTTTTTTTGTCTTGAAATAATCAGTATGCGTTTTATCTGGGGAGCACTTTTAGAGTAGGGAAGAGGAAAGGGGTTCTTAGCTTTACTAGATGCATATCATATGCATGCATGAGTGTCTTCTCTTACATGATCTTCCCAGGAGATCAGTGTCAGGGACTAAATCAATCCTGGTGTGTGTCCTTTCTCTAGAGGGGAATTTATTTAATATAACACCAGCAGATTAACACTTTTCTGAAAAAAAACATTGACGCTTATTAATGTGAAACAACTGATAACAATAATTCAGTGATTGGTATGTTGTCATTGCTTTCCCTAAGACATCAAAGTCTAGATTTTGAGACTGGCCAGCCAAAACACTGCTCACAGGGGATACATGATGATCCTTAATGTTCCTATAATTCTAGTGGGCATGATCCTTAATGTTCCTATAATTCTAGTCACACGTGCCCCTAATCCCAGGAGTGACAGCCAACTTAGTCAGTTCTTACTTCCTGACAATCCTGAAATCCATACACTGCTTGCCAAATACCATTCTGATTTTAGAAAAGACGGGAATTATTACCTTCTCTTGTACTCACCTTTTCTTTATTTGTGCAAAACAATTGTTTTTCTTAGTCATCTTTTTTTCCCCCTCTTTCTCTCTACAACATGATTGTCCTTGTTTTTGGCTTTTTTTCCCTACCTGATGGGCATTTCTTGTCACATTTGGCTATTTCTTCCACCCCACTGGCAAGTTCTCTCTCATGCTCTAGCATAATCAGTTCTGGGCTTGTTTCAATTTACAGTTGCATTTACAGTTCCAATTGTATTTTATTTATTTATTTATTTATTTATTTTCAATTTTTATTTTTGATCCAGGGGGCACATGTGCAGGTTTGTTACACGGGTATATTCCATGATGCTGAGGTTTGGAATGCAAATGATTCCACCACCCAGGTAGTGAGCATAGTACCTATTAGTTTATCAACTCTTACACCCCCTCCCATCCTCCCTGCTTTAGTAGTCCCCAGTGTCTATTGTTGCTATCTTTATGTCCTTGAGTATACAGTTTGTAGCTCCCACTTATAAGTGAGAATATATATGGTATTTGGTTTTCTGTTCCTGCATTAATTTGCTTAGCATAATGGCCTCCAGCTACATTCATGTTGCTGCAGAGGACATGATTTGTTCCTTTTTATGGCTGCATAGTATTCTATAGGAGATATATATCTCATATTTTCTTTATCCAATCCACTGCTGATGGGTACCTAGATTGAATGCATGTCTTTGCTATTGTGAATAGTGCTGTAATAAACATACAAGTACAGGTGTCTTTTTGGTAGAACAATGTATTTTCTTTCAACATACCCAATTTGGAACTTTTATTTCAGCTCTAAATTATGTAACATCAAAAGAATTTTAACTACTTAAAACCCAGGAACAGGAATAGGTAATATATTGTTAATCTATATTCTCCTATGATTTAAACTACTTCTCAAAGGCTAAACACCTTTGGAAGACTCATTAGTCATCTCTTGTCTATAAGGCTATAAGATGATTCTTACAGTCAATTATTACCTTAAATGTTGTAAAAAGTTGGTATGTTTAAATTTATGGTAGTTTTACTGATCTACACACGGGTCAAAATTTTTAAAAGGTTAAAAAAAGTCAAAAGACGTATTCTTCTTAATAGCTACTCTCTACTTTTGCCTAAAATATAACCCTTTATAAAACCTCAAAGTAAGCTTATTTTACGATGAAAGAAAATGAAGGAAAATGAGTTAAGGATTACATTAAAAAATGTCAGGTAGAAAGAAATCTTCCCAAATTCCAGTTTGAGATGGGCCTAGGCCTATGGAGGTAAAGGATGTTAATGGGAGTGTGAGGAGAGGATACTTCCTGCTCCCTGGTTGGCGTCCCTGGGTTTTATAAGTTTTTACTTTAAGTTTCCTTTAATTCTCATATCTTATCTTCTTCTGTTTCGGAGCTCAGCCTCCTGGTCCAGGGACTTGAAACTGAAGTATTCCTACTCTGATGGGAAATATGCCCCTGCCATTCCAAGTTGACACACTGAATGCATTTTCTCACAGGAGTATTATAACATGCATTTATTGTTCACAAAACCCTCAGGACAGAACTTTGTTCCTGCCACTTTAGCTATCTGGTTGTGTATCAGAAAAATGCAAATTGAGTTTTGATAAACTTGCAACCTGAACTCTTGGAACACGTCCACATGGAAGTTAGAGGGTACCTTTATACTTAGAAATACCAAAAAAAAAAAAATCTTTGTTGGTTTCTCTCCAAGCTCTCCTGAAAATCGTCAACATTCTAACAACCCCAGCAAAAGTCAGCAGGAAGCTTAAATGCATATGCTATTGAACTTTTGAACTCTGAAACAGCATCTATTTTCTTAGTTCTGTTTGTTGACTCTTCTTTGATCTCATCTTATTAGAAAGATAATACCCTAACATTTTAGCATATTTAAAATAAACTGCTTTAACAATCCTCCAGGGAGCTCAGCTTAACTTTAGCCTTTCCCAATCTCTAAAGCTCTTTACTGCAGTGTGTACTCACCTTCATAGAAATTGTCTGCTAAGTAATTTTCCCTAACAGGGAGTTTACTTTTCTGAATACACTCTAGGCAGAAATATTTATATTTCATTTGAGCATTTGAATGTGAACCCTATTTCTAATTTAGTGAGTATCTTTGAAAGCTTGCTAATAAAACTAGAAGATCCAAAGAAGTGGAAACTGTGTCTATAGTTGAGCAGTGGTGGTTGTGGTGGTGAGAGCTGCCTAGTAGGGTTATTTGGCCAAAGCTTTACATTTAGAAAAGGTCTCAAATTTAGACTTTCTATAATGTTAAAATAAGAAAATAACATGCAGATACATACATAATGTATTGAAAGATGATCATTGTACAATTCAAACTTGCTGTTCCCAAACCACATCAAAATAATACACTGTGAATTGATAGAGACATCAATTAGTTTATTGACATCTTTTACTTAGTTTATTAATTTATTGATATGTATTTCAAAATATCTATTCTATATGTATCTGGCAAATGGCAAAATAGTAGCATTATAATTTTTGCTTAAAATATGTAATTTTTAAAGGTAAATATTGAAAATCTAACCACAGTTGTAGATAGCTTTAGTAGCATTTCTGGAATTCATTTTCTGCCTTCCCACTTCCAAATATTACCCCAAATTTTCTTTCAGCTTTATTCATCTCTCATCTGTTCACTCTGCCCTCAATACAGAATGCTTCTGGTTTTCTTGACAGCACGTTTCATTTTTGTAGCCCCAACCACTGGTTAAAGGATAGATGTGACTTCTGTAGTGTAGCTTGGTTGAGTTCCAGGACTCTTTCTTGGAAAGCTGTTATATTTCTTCTCTCAATAGATTTGAACGAAGAAATGTGGACTTTATACTAGGAGAAGAATGAACCTTATGACAACAGAGAGGAAGAATTGGGTCCCTCCATTATACTGTGAAAGTTGTTCCTACTAATTAGGTCATTCCTGTCATACCCAGCTAAATCAGAGTCAAGGAGCCAGGGGGAAAAAGCACTTGAGATACATAACATTGCTCTAGAAATATAATTCTCTGCAGGTCCAGCTGCCGAACTTGCCGAGTTCAGCAAATATTACTCAGATTTTCTTTTTGCTCTATTCATCTCTCATGTATTCACTGTACCTTCAATACAGAATGGTTCTGGTTTTCTTGACAGTCAACGTGTTTCATTTTTGTAGCCACAATAAACCTGAGGCCAAATACACAATTGTAACCTGAGATCAGTTTTATCTATAGCTCCTGCTGAGATAACTTGCTGAAAGTCTAGGACTAATGTTACCCACTGATATCACCCACTATTGAAGCTTACCAGCTCCCCAAAGCTTTACTAATGCCAATGAATTTTTTCTCAAGACCACACATAACATTCCTCTTTTTTTATAAAACCCCCAACCTTCTCTTTGTTCTTAGGACATACTGAAGACCATCTAATCTACATATATGCCTTGAATTACAATTCTTGCTTCCCAAATAAAACGTTAAGTTTAGAGATTCATCTCTACATTTTAACTTTGAAATACATGGTGTCAGAAGTGGGCTCCAAAGCTGATTGACTTCGAGGAGCATCACTGGCCCTTGGGATTATTATGTGAGGTACCTAAAATGGAGATCTTTGAGTGCCCGTTTTCCCCCGATGAGTCTCTCTTGGACAGAACTCCTGAATTTGGTTTGAGTTCCATTTTATTTGGGATTTGGTTGGGAGAGGTCTTTCTCCTTCCTGTTTGAAGAGAAGTCTTTCTCTCTCTTGTCTGGGATATCTTTTGTTGAGGAGGGTTATTTTCCTCATGTTGACCTCAGCTGTGAGGTTTTGACCTCCAGATTTGGATGAAGGGATTTTTGCCTTCATTTGGAGAAGGCTTACTGTCCTTCCTAGTATGACTTTATCTTCCCTTGGTGCTTGCATTTTAATTTGGCTTTTGGGAACTGGAGCTTGCATTGCATTGGCTTTTGTGTATTTGGCATTAAACTAGATCACAATGGGTTCTTAAAATTTAAAATTCTTAAGACATACCAAAACAACTCCCCACTGGGCACTCAATAGAAGCTGGATATACATTTAAGCATTATGGTCCATCTTCACACGTTTTCTTGTCTTGATGGGCCAAGTATACTAAAGATGACCTGGAATTACAATGGCCTACCTGAGGTTCTTTTGACTTCTCTAAACTAGTTTGTCTCAGGAATAAACTAGAAAGTAAGGCTCTAAAATTAAGCAATCTTAATGAAATGTGTACCTTAATTGGTACATTGAGGCATCTAAATGCAATTGGGAATCAGCATTTTTCTTGCTCCAAAATATTATCAAAGAAAAATAAAAAATTAAAAGAAGAAAAAAAGGCTTTAAAAGTCCAAAATCCTTCTGTCTCTCAGGTGCCATCTACTACCTCTCCTCTCAATCTTTCACTTTCCAAACTTTCTTCCTTTTTAATACATCTTCCTGTGCTAGTGCCCTACCTCCTGCTTTTCAGTCTCAACCTATGAAAACTTGTTCCTGTTCCTTTAAGATCAGGCTCTCTAACAATCCTAAGTTTCCCTAGATTTCTTATGACTCTTGGACTAAATTTGAACTTCATGCTATAGCCAAGGATTTTCCTAGTTACTGAAGACTCCCATTATTTTTTCCATGAATTTTACATTACAGTTCAGGCTTAAAACAGCTTGGCTTCTCTGGCCTTTACTGACTTGTTTGTGTGCTTGTAGAAAGCCAGGCCCATCACCAAATGCAAAAGCGGATTGGACACATCTCCAAAAGGATTTAGTGAGACCTGTCCCTACTTCCTCAGCGTATGGTCTGCAATATTGGGAACAGGCTCAGCAACTTGCAAGAAATGTACATGGGGCCATTATCAAAGCATTTCTCAAAGCCACAGACTGGAATAAAATTCAGGCTTGTACCCAACAGCCAAATGAATCAGTTCACAACTATGATATCAGGTTCCAAGCTATACTTAAAGAAAATTCTAGTTTTCCTATGGATTTTGACTCCACTAGAGTCACCTTTAATTCTATGTTTGCTAATGGTTTTTACTAAGAACTTCCTCAACTAATAAAAATAGGAGACCATATAAACTACTAATCTTGTTAAGTTGTCAAATTAATGGCCTGGAACCTTAGATAATACCAATAAAAAGAAGGCCACTAAAGTTTTAAATGTCCAACTACACAGATGAATGCTTCCAGAACAAACAATTGGGGCTTGGGTGCCGTGACTCATGTCTGTAATCCCAGCAATGTGGGAGACCAAGGCAGTTGGATCACTTGAGCCCAACAGGTTGAGACCAGCCTGGGGAACATGGCAAAATCCCATCTCTACCCAAAAAAATACAAAAATCAACAGGATGTGATGGTGCATGCCTGTAGCCCAGCTACCTGGGAGGCTGAGGTGGGAGGATCACCTGAGCCTGGGAGGTCAAGGCTGCAGTGAGCCATGATGGCACCATTGCACTCCAGCCTGGGTAACAGAGTGAGACTCTGTTTCAAAAACAAAACAAACAAAGAAACAACAAACAGACAAACAAAAAACCCCATCATTGAGACCCTAAATGGTACAACTTGAATCCACAAGGGCTATTTCCTGGTAATTGTCACTATTGTAAATAGCCAAACCATTGGAATAAGAACTATCCTAAGCTTAAATGAATTAGACATCCTTCTTCAAATGAACTTCCATTATCTCCCCCACAATGTAGGGGATGTGAGGACTCAGTGTTTTGTTTTCTTCAATCCTCCCTCTTAATCACTGTGAGGAGATTACTCTTCAAATTGGCAATAAGATTCTAACAGTTCTCAGAGATACAGGAGCAACCCTATCAGTTGAACCCCATCAGCCTCAATCAGCCCCTGCCTCAGAGTGATAAAACATTCAAAGGGTGGGAGTCTCTAATAAGCTACCGATAGCCTTTCTGTCCCAGTCTATTACTTTCTGCTTGAGATTTTTACAGGCTACTCATCTTTTCTTACTGGTGGAGTCTGCTCCAGCTTATTTACTGGGATAAGATTTTTTAAAGAGAAAAACCATGATGGCATCTGCTTCTCCCAAAAGAGGGAAATGATTCTAGAATTTCATGATCCCAATAGTTCACTGGACTGTCAAAAAAATGAAAACCTAAAAAAAATATGTTTTTTAAGCGACCCAAGATTGCTTCAGTTTGGACATATGGGTAATAAAAACTAGGCCTATAAACTAAAGTTAATCTCTCACTCACAATGATGAGGTCTGTCAAATATTTACTGACATGTACTGATTACCTCCTTTCCTATCAGATAAAGCACAAAGACAGGATAAAGGCAGTTATCTCTCTCCAGACCTTAAGACTTCTATATACTAGTTAACATTTTACTCTGTATAAGTTAACCACCTATTTGCTTTGTCTTATATATAAGGTCACTGAGCATTAATCAGAATTGTAAGAATGTCACCTTTGCTTTACTGTCCCCCTTCTTTCATTTTCTAGATAACAAAATGTATAAATTTTGAGCTGATGTAGCCCAGTCTGGGACACATTCTTGGTTTGTGCTAATTCTGCATTTCTGGATTGCAATCCTCAAATTTGGCTCAAAATAAAATTAAGTTCATAGTTTAAGTTTATAGCCTCTTATTTTAGCCTCCAGTCAACAGGACTCTACTAATGATGTTTCAGTTATTTGTTACGCTGTCTCATGTGCAAAAGACATCTCTGCTGCCTTCCAAAATTCCTTATTGGAACAGATACCTGTGTATTTATGGGCCATATCATCAACAGAGTACACTCCTAATAAAAATCCAAATTGACCCCCTTGCCTAATACCAAACAGTATCTCTTTAGTCAATTTGCCTGACAATGCATAAAACCCATAACTGAAAAATACAAGACTCAAAGTTTAATAATTCCTTGTACTAGTCTCTGTAAAACTCCCATTCTCCCAATAAGAAAACCTAAGAGCCAAGGATGAAGATGTGTTCAAGATAAATAATACCATCATATCCCATCATCCCATAGTTCCAAATTTGCACACTTTGCTGACATGAATACCAACTGATAGTAAATTTTTTCACTGTAATTAACCTCTGCAGTTCCTTCTTTAGCTTCTTGTTGATTAAGGCCATCAATACAAATTTGCCTTCACCTGGGTGAAATTGTAATATACCTGGGTGGTCATGCCTTAGGGATATACTGAAAATCCTTTTTACATCTCCCAAGTTCTGAATGCTGATGTAGGAGATGTGGCTTTTTTCCTAAAACTTGTCTTCATTACATTATGTAGATGAGTTATTTCTTTGTTCTTCCTCATAGGCAAGACTGCAAGGAAGACAATCACCTCCAAGGGTCACATGGTTTCTAAAGAAAAACTACAACTAGTTAAGTCCCAAGTTAAATATCTGGGTCATCTGATTTCAGAAACAGAGCTGCATTTGGATCCTGAACAACTACAAGGTGTTCTACAATTCTGTAAGCCCAAACTAAAATAACAACTTTGAGGGCTTTTTGGATTCACTGGATGGGATACTGCCATTAACTGGATACCAAACTTCTCTTTGACTGTCTGATCCCTGCATGTCCTACTTAAAACCTCTCGACCTGATACCATTATATGGAAAAATTCTGAAGATACTGGTTTTTTAAACTTAAATGAAGGGCTTTTAAATACCCCTGCCCTAGACACCCTAATTATCAACTTTATTTTCCTTTTTGTTTATGAATAGAAAAGAAATGCCTTGGACATCCTAACCCAGAAACATGAATTTCAGCACCACCCCCTTGGAGATTACAGCCGGCAACTACAGCCAGTAGTAGCTTGAGAATTACTCTCTTGTTTGCAAGCAATTCCAGCTAGCACCCTATTAATTAACTTCCACTAAATAAATTATCATGGAATCTCCCTTAAGCATTTTTGTTCCCCACACTATGGAATCTATTCTAAATTCACATCACACCCAGCATTTCTCTGAAGTCATTGAAGATGCTCCCTTACCTATGGCTACTTCTGCCCAACAGACAGAACTTTTTGCTGTTGCTCAGCTTTGCCTCCTTGCTAAAAGAAAATGTACATATATATATAAATATATGTATATATAAAATAAATATATAAAATTTATGTTATATATAATATATATGCACACATATAATATATATATATACACACACAGGCAGTAGATAGGCTTTTGGGGTTGCTCAGGATTGTGGAATGCTCTGGAAACAAAGGAGTTTCCTCACTTCTACTAGGGATCAAATTAAAGATGGATTCTATGTACAGGACTTCCTGAATACCATCCAGGTCCCAGATGCCTGGGCTATTACCAGAACTCCAGACATTCCAGGTTAGACTCTATGGAAGCTAGAAGAAACAACCTTGTTAATAATGCTGTAAAGAATGATGCTATTTGGCCGGGCGCGGTGGCTCAAGCCTGTAATCCCAGCACTTTGGGAGGCCGAGACGGGCGGATCATGAGGTCAGGAGATCGAGACCATCCTGGCTAACCCGGTGAAACTCCGTCTCTACTAAAAAATACAAAAAACTAGCCGGGCGAGGTGGCGGGCGCCTGTAGTCCCAGCTACTCGGGAGGCTGAGGCAGGAGAATGGCGTGAACCCGGGAGGCGGAGCTTGCAGTGAGCTGAGATCCGGCCACTGCACTCCAGCCTGGGCGACAGAGCAAGACTCCGTCTCAAAAAAAAAAAAAAAAAAATTAAAAAAAAAAAAAAAAAGAATGATGCTATTAAACTTTCGTTTAATCAAATCTCTATTGTGGCCCCACTAAAAGAACCCTCAAAAGATGACTGGAAAATAATTACGAAAGACTCACAAAATGGGCACCAGAAGATGAAAAGGAAAAGATCATTGCTGCTGGTTTGATGACAAAAAAGAACTATGGTTTGAACCTGATAGTAAATTAGTTTTCCCAAATTTAGTAATATACTCACTGTTAACCAAAGAACATAATTTGACTCACTAGGCAATTAACAAATTAATTTCTTTTAAAAAAACAGTATTGGTGGGGTGACATTTAAAAAGCTGCGAAACATGCCTGTTTGCCTTGCACCACCTGCACTAAGTTTAATCTAGGAAAACCCATATGTACCAATCCTGGACATTTTAGTTGACCTAATGGGCCTTTCAAGGTTTGGCAAATGGATTTCACCCAACTACCTCTTCCCTCGGGCATATATTTATATACACCAGTAATGGTTTGCATGTTCTCCCATTGTGTAGAGGCTTTTTCCTGTAGATAAGCCAGTGCTTCAGTTATGGCCAAAATTCCTCTGGAACAAATTATTCCACCCAGGGAACTCCTCTTGAACTACAAAGTGATTGGAGATCCTGTTTTCCTGGCCATGTAATAAAACAAGTGTGTTCAATTTGGACAACTTCATAGCATTTCCATTGTGCCTATCCCCAATCTTCTGGCCCAGTAGGATGAACAAATGGAACTCTACAAACCCAGTTGGAAAGATTTATGGAAACTCTACACCTTCCTTGGCCTAAAGTTCTTTCTTTGGTATTATTAAATCTAAAGGCCACTTTTTGGGGGGGCTCATAAACTTTCACCTTTTTAAACTGTCACAGACCATCCTATGCACTTAGTTCCTTCTGCTTTTGACAGTCAATGAAAGGAGACATACTTCAATATTGTAAAGGCATTGTTAAAGCAATGAATGGCAATCATACTTTGGTAGAACCTCTTTCCACAGCACAGTCCCAGGAAACAAAGACCTAAATACCAAGATCTGCAGCCTGGCAACTTGGTCTCCTGGAAAAGACACCTACATAAGAATTCTCTTCAGCCTCACCGGAAGGCCCATAACCAGTCCTTCTCACCAATCTCTGCGCTGCCAAACTAAAGGGCATTGACTCCTGGATCCACATCTCTCATTTTAAAAGATTTCTACTTCTCACCGAACCAGCACCCAAACAGGGAATTTAGTTTTAAATTCATCAATGAGATAAAGCAGATTCTATCTGTAGTGGACTGTGGACTAAGTCAGTATACCACTTAAAAAAAATGTTTGATCTCTTCTCACATGCCTACATTTTCCTGGAAAGATAATGCCCTAGTGCACATTTTCTAGTCTAATGCCAAAGGTGGAAATGTAACTGTTGGATCTGTCACTCAAAACTCTGATCTGTTCATGAGGCAAGTGAACTTTTAGTTTACCACATAACAGATTTCAGTCATGTTACTAATGTAACTGTTTGTTCAAGTTGTGCATCTGGTCCTTTTTATTAAGTCAAACTTTCAGACTCACATGTTCAGATTCCCTATTTCACCCTAACAGAGCTGTCTGTAGAAAATACTTTGAAAATAGATTTAAAAATTATAAAAATTAAAACTTAAAAACTCGTAAAAATATTTATGATCCAAATTCCTTTATTGTTCATAGTTTCCAACAATGTAGTAACATGATAGTAAGACCTTGAATAACTATTGCTGATAATTCTCTATGAATACTCTACATGGGATTGCCTGCTGTGCCTCAATAGGATACATTTTTATTTATGGGGGATTTGGTAATCAATCGTATGCACAGGCAACATCACACCTCAATAAATGGAAAGGAGAAGGCCAATGTGACTTAGGGTATTTCTGGATTCAAATTAAGTTAACAAATTTTGAACATTGTTGACACCTATTACCTTATGCTTTAATATTAACAGAGATACCCTCCTAGAAGGCATACATCCAGTCTGATGGGTCTCAGTTGCCAGAGTTTTTCTGCTTTGTATCAGTTGCTTAGAAACAATGGTTGGAAACCTATGCTTAACAATTGGAGCTGACTCTAGAGCTAAGGTCATTGTGACCCAACAAATTTCCCTAGATTTTCTTGCTAAAGTAGTGTTAGTTAACAGAATTGCTTTAGATTACTTACTAGCTACGCTAGTGTTTGTGCAATAGCTAACTTAATTAAGTAGAAACACAATTACACAAGATAAAAAAAATGGCTTCAACAATTCTCACCAGATACTTCTGGACTTTTTGATCTGTTTAGTTGGTTACTTTGAAAATTAGGTCATGGTTTAGAACTATTATTCAAACTGGATTTTTTATACTGTTGCTGATTTTTTTTTTTGTATTATGATTTTTAAAGCTTTGTCCTTATTGCCTGTTTAATCTTTGTAAAGCCAACTCTTCCAACAGGATAATGCTACCTCACTACCTGAAGATGGTTGTTGATGCCTATGGGACTGATAAGATAGAGCTTGATACTGTACTCCAAAAAGACCTTTCCTGAGGACATATTTCATTCTCTGACATAGATCCCTGTCCTTTTTCACTGATATGGGACAGAGAAAATTGGGACAGGTCCATCTTGGCACAGAGGGACAGTTAAGCTTAATTGCAA
This sequence comes from Macaca fascicularis, assembly GCF_037993035.2. Lineage (NCBI taxonomy): Eukaryota > Metazoa > Chordata > Mammalia > Primates > Cercopithecidae > Macaca > Macaca fascicularis. Next base: position 188,439,819 of record NC_088376.1, on the reverse strand, counting down.
AATAGTTGATTAGTGATAGCTGCAAAGAAAGAACTTGAGCAAAAGGGAGAAATGGGCCAAACACAGTGGTTCATACATGTAATCCCAGAATTTTGGGAGGCTGAGGCAGGAAGATCTCTTGAGGCTAGGAGTCTGAGATCAGCCTGGGAACATAGTAAGACCCTGTCTCCACAAAAAATAAAAATAAAAAATTAGTCTGGCATGGATGCATGTACCTGTAGTCCTAGGTATTCAGGAGGCTGAGTTAGGAGGATCACTTGAGCTCAGGAGGTAAAGGCTGCAGTGAGCCGTGATGGCGTCACTGCACTTCAGCCTGGGTGAAAGAGCCAGACACTGTCTGAAAAAAAAAAAAAAAGGAAGAGAAATATGAAAGTCTGACCCCAATCGGAAGGACCAGGAGAAATAGCACTCAGGTACATAACATTGCTCTAGAAATATAATTCTCCACAAGTGCTATGCAAGTCTGGCTGCTGAAACTGCCTGTTGTAACCTGAGACCAGTTTGATCTACAGCTGCTGAGATAACTTGCTGCAACTCTAGAACTAGTTTTGTCCACTGCCATCGCCCACCCAGCAGATCTTGCCAGCTCCCCAAAACTTTAATAATACAAAATAACTTTCTCTCAGCCGCACACATCATATTTTTCTTTGGTATAAAATCCCCAACCTTCTCTTTGTACTTCAGACATACTGAAGACCACCTGGTCTGCCTGTATGTCCAAACTGCAACTATTTCTTCCCAAATAAAATGTTAAATTTAGAGAGTCATCTCTACATTTTTATGTTGACTCCAACAATATCATTATAGATCTGCCAATTCTGACGTCTGACGTAGCTGAGGAACTTTCATGTTTATGATAAAAAATTCTCCCCTCTTTTGAAATCAGGTTTGAATTAAATTTTTGATTATTTATCACATAAGCAGGCTTAATGTTTTTTCTATTATCCTGATATGTAATTTGTTTTACCTTCTTAATATCCAGAGGTTCTCAGAATCTTGAAGGGCAGAGGCCTCTCTCAGTCTTTGAGTGCCCTGATTCAATCTAATGATTGCCACCCACTGCAGCTTAATCCAGTCCACGTTTCCTGGTGAGTCAGAGGTCTGAGCTCAGTAGAGTGGTCCCCAGTTCTTAGGAACGGTTTAATGGGCTTAAGAGGCTGTGATACTGAGGATCCAATATCTTCGATAAGACCAGTCCTCTGCTTTTCATTCTTAATTTCATCACAAAAATCAGGGTGAAACTCAAAAAGATCTAGGAACGACTGTTCTAGGGAATGACTGTTCTAGGGAAACACATTAAGTCCCAGTGGCTTTAGCTGTAGAGTCAACTGTAGAGCCAATCATTTAGGATAGGTTTCTAACTATTATTTCTAAGTGATTGGCTGAACAATATATGACCCGGACATAAAATATGCTGGGTAAAATCTATTGTCCATTTTGTTTCTTTTGGGAAGTTCATCCTAAGTACTCAAGTTAACTTCAGAAGATCAGTGATTCACACATGGCCAACTGTGCCCTGGGGGGACACTTGGCAGTGTCTGGAGGAAGCTGTTTTTTGGTTGTCACAACTAGGGGGAGATGTTACTGTTATTTAGTGGGTAGAGGCTGAGATGCTACTAAATAACCTATTAGGTTGGTGCAAAAGTTATTGCGGTTTTTACCATTACATTCAATGGCAAAATCACAATTACTGTTGCACCAACATAATATAATACACAGGACAACCCATAACAATAAATTTTCTAGCCCTAAATGTTGTTAATACCAACCTTAAATAAGGTAGTAAAACACCGGTGGTCTAGCTGCAATCATGTGTTACACTCCCTCTCAGTCTTCTATTTTCTCTCATGTGTGCTGGGTAAGCTGGATGTTTACAATTATTTCTACTACTTCCTAGTTAAGGTTTTCATTTTTCTTTGTTATTCGGAGAAACAGATAAGTTTCAAAATTGGCATGATAATTTTTCTCTGGTGCAGTTAGGTAATTTAAAAGGACTATTACCTAAGCAAGTGGGAGCAGGTTTTACTTAGCTGTTTCCCGACTCCTTTTAAAGTAAGTTTCTAAGTACTGCCATTAATGTTTACAAGGTGCTGCTCAGTTATTTATTATTATTATTATTTTTTAAAGATTCAACACTGTGTAAGATTTTTGCTGCTTTACAGGAGCTCACAATCTAGTAGTGGAATTGGGAAAAACATTCAAATTACTTTAGTACAAGGGAGCACCTCTCATGTATAATAAGTTACTGCTGGGGCCCAGAAAGATAATACCCCCAAATATGCTGCTTTGTCCTTCAAACTGAGAGCGTCTGGGCAGCATCGCATGTAGGAAAGGGCTTTCTCTGAAGTTGCTCTACCTGCCTTAAAGGCTGGGCCCTCCAGAAGCTCAACTGTTGTAAATCCCTTTCCCAGAGAGCTCATCAACTAGGAGGGAGGATGACACATGTGACAGGAAGAAAGAGCAGAGTTGACGCCACACCAGAGCCCAGATAGACTTTGTCCCATGCTGTGGTTGGTTCTTTGGGCCCATTCATCTCCCCTAAAAAGTATTTATTCTTCCTCTACAATTGCCTTCATGTCCCATTTCCTTTTCCCTATGAAGAAGGCCTATAAGCTTCGAAATCTCATTGGGTTATTGGGTCCTCACTCTCCTGAGTTGCTCCCATGCATGTTATGTATTTATATGCCTTTTCTCCTGTTAATCTGTCTGTTGTCTGTTTATTTCTCAAATACTGAACCCCCATAGAGCAGAGAATTCTCTTGCCCTAATGTCACCTACTCCTGGGGCGAATGAACACTGCTGGACAAACATAACTACTCTCAAGGGCCACTCCCAGCTTGCCATTTTCCTCTGGTGGCATCTCTAGGACCACAGACTTCTTCAGTGCTTTTAGAAGCTAACAGGCAACTGCCTGTGGTGAGGCTGCCAGCTTTAATCATTCAGCTTCCCCTGTGCAAAGACAGCGAGGAGAAAAACGCAGCTCAGCAAGGCTGAGAGGGCATGAAATTGTGTTAAGCAACATTCATGACAATGACTGGATTTGCTATTTTAAAGTAAGTGACTAAATGTTTTTTTTTTTTTTTTTAAATTGTAATTTTCCTGTGCCGTTAAGTGTAAAGGTGACCGCTCTGTGGTGGGCTCTCGGCAGTTTGTGCTCGACAGCTAATCAGGTTGATTCATTTGGTGAGGTAGGCAGTAAGCTCAGTGATAAAGCGGAATTGAGTTCTTACCTCTCTGAGATATAACACCACACATTTTTTTTTCTTTCTGCTCTTTGAAGGAAAGAAATAGTCATGCAGACTTTTCAGAAGGACCTTGTGAAGACACAACGAGGTTTTATATGTGTAGCAGGAAACATAATCATCCGTGGAACAAAACTGGCCCCCTTATTGAGTTTGCTAGCAGCCTTTCAATAAATGATTTAGGCAGCTATCACTAACGGGAGCTGGAGGTTTTGGTAGGGACCATCCTGGGCTTATTTTAGCTCAATCTCAGGGCTTCTGAAGTGTAAAATGCACATTTACCTGCTGCTAATTACATCAGAGCTGACCAGAGGCAAGTTAGCAATGGCTCAGTATTACCCAATTTCCCCACAGGATGGCATCCACCAGTTAAAAACAAAATTTATAGTATTAGCAGAATTCATAAAAATAGAGATGGATTAAATTTTCTATTAGGCTTTGCGATGTTTAGGGTTTATTTCGATACACACTCTAACTTGATCATAGTGAGCTAGGGCGGTGTGAGTGCTTGCCAGGAGCTGGCACAGACGCAGAGATGGAATTTGTGGTATGTGCAAAGGGAGAAAGGGACTCATGCTAAGAATGGAGTTGCTACAAATAAAGCTTAGCTTCTAAGATCCCCCGATCACCAGAGGGCCATTTACGGAACTAATTTTTTTCCTCCATCAGAAGATTAGCGAGTTTCAAGAGATCAAATCAGAACAAGCAGAGCCTCATGCCAAATTAAGGAAAAGCACAAGAAGATTTTGGGTTCTGGTTTGATGAAAACAGTGTTCTAATATTTCTAATATTTTATACCTGGAGAATAATAACAAATAGAGTGTTTTAGCTACATGAACATAGAAATCACATAGGCCAATCCTGAATGTTGCAGAAAAAGTTCCAAAGAGAATGAGTAATTTTTCCAAGCCAGGACCCGAACAAAAGCAGTAGTTGCTCCATTATTCCTATTTAGGGAGGAGTTAGCCAGTGGGAAGGTGAATGAAGAAGCTTGGTTTGTGTGCCTAGCAAAAATGTTTTCAAAATTATCTTTATGTTGCAGACCCATATAAATAGCAAAGTTTTCTAAAGATAATTTATTACTCTGAAAGATGGAGAAATGCTAATTGTTCACATTAAAGGATGTTGTTATTACTAAAAACACTTTGGGCAGTTTAACAGGGTGGTAGAAATTGGGTAGAGGCACTAATACTCCCTCAGGCTGTGCTGGGAATAGAAGGATCTCAATCTTCTGACCCTTCCTGAGATCCCGCCCAACTGTGGGATGTTTCCCTGCACCGCTTCCTGTCCCATCCAGGGAAGAACTGCTGTGTTCTCTGGAGATTATCTCCCTTTGTCCACCTTTTGAGACTCTTTCTGTGAGCCTTCTGTCCTGTCCATCAAATCTTGGAGGCCTTTTAATGGCTAAGCCTGTCAAGCACACTTCCACATGACTTTGGAAAGGACACTTAAGTACTCTTGGGGGAATGAGTCCCTCATTAGGGAAAGTAAAATCACAGTTCGTTTTTTTCCACTACCAACTGCCAATTCTTTTCAGTTACAGTGTCTGTGAGTTTCACTATTGCATGTGGGCAAATGCAGCTCACTTTGTGTTCATGAACATTAGAGGCATCTACTATAAAGCTTCTAGAAGGCGAGGATGCTGTTTGCTCACGTAGGTCTTGCAAGTGTAGGCAATTTATTTTTAAAAATGCAAAACAAACAAACAAACAAACGGAAAGAAACTCCTAATTATACCATCTTGCATCTGAAGAATCCTTAGGCACTACTCCCAGTTGCAGATACAGCAGACTGCATCTGGCTTATTAAGGAAGACACTTCTGGGGGACTTGCTTAAAATAGTGATAACTACAACCCATCCATGGGAATGCTGATTTACACTGGGCCTGAGAATCTGCATTTTATCCTGTCCCTCCCTGAACTCGGTAATTTTGAAAGGTGTAGGTCAACTGAATCTTAAACCAATCCAGGAACCCTCTGTGCATCTGCAACCACATTGACTGTGACAACATTTAAATTTACCTATCCTATTTCTTGATTGGAAACTGTCAAAATCTTTCTCTACATGCATGTCTGTCCTATTTGTGTATTTCAGTACTGGCCAAAGGAATCTGTGAACATAGTGTGTTTTCAATCACTCTAGAGTCCAGTGTTGAAGAATGTTGAAAAATATTATTATGTGTTGCGAAAGCACAGAAACCCCCAATCTTTTCAGCTGCCAACATTTGTGTATTTTTAAAAGAACATTGCTACCCATGTTTTGAAAGTGGCATATGTCACATCCAAGCAGACCCTGGACATGTCTTAGGTGTGATTATGGACAAAGAGTTAAATCTCCTCAGGCCATGGTGGCAATGCCTTCATCTTCCAGAGCCCGGGAGTTCTTTGATGACATTCTGTTTGACAAAGAAGCAGGGGGAAAAAGCGTCCCAGTCTTTTTTCTGTTGCTTTTTTCTTTGCTATGATCAGTATGTAAAACCCCGGGCTTGAAAAGGACTTTGACATCTTTGTTAGTAAACAAACAGAGTGGTTATAATGCTTTTGACAAGAGGGTAGGGAGGACTGTGCTCTGGCAGGCTTTCTCCTTTTCTCCCGCTTCTCCTCCTCTAACTTGACAAGCGGATTGCAGAGGCCAGCGAAAACACTCGTGTGTCTTTCAGGTTGAGAGCATTTGTTAGGCATCTGTGAGGGTTGCTTTCTTGCTGTTGGGTGTCAAGTCACGCAATATGAGAAGAGGGAGTCTTCGACTGCTCAGCCATTCTTTCCCGTGAAAGGAGCACTGACGAGCTAGCCAGTGGCTCAATTAAAAACTGAAGGAAGCATTCACTGTGCGGGACACCAGCTTACTTTACTGACTGTGGTGTTATTAGCGAGACTGACAGGGGCAGCCGGGAGGGGCTGCAGTGGCTGAGAGGAAAGGGAGGCAGAGTTCTTGTTTCCTCTTGTTTTCTCACTGTTGCTGGCAAGTTGTTGATCTTGAAAATGAGCAACCTCCTCACAGCCTATTTTCCAGACTTTGTTAATATTTAAAATGATTTTGAGAGAAATGCACGAAATGAAACATGTCATGATATGTAAAGTCATACAAATTTCACAACTTACCTCCAGCCTATGCATTTTAGTTGTTCTATTCAGGGTTTACTGCTCAAAACCCCCAGGTCCTTAAACTTCTGCAGCTGTTGCCTTTGGTTATTTCTTGGTGTTCTCAGGAAGTACCTCACATGTGCTCATTAACAGATTCCGTCAGAGCTGAACACCACGGCACCCACCTTTTCTGCAGAGCCTTCGCCTCCTTAGTGGGACATCAGTGTCAGCCTCGTGTTCTGTCAGTGCTTCCAGGCATTGGCATTGACTTACTCATGGGTCTGTCCTATCCAAAGTCAGGAGAATGTCTTTTTCTCCTTATTTTGAACCATTCTTTTGTGCTGGGGACACAGTGGGCAGTTTGGCCCATGTTTCACAAAGCCCCTGTTGAAACCAGATTTGTCATCATTTCCCTTGGGACGGAGGCTCCTGATTCTTCCAAGACCCCTCTTGGCTTTGCCCAATGGGTCTTTGGGCCACAGCAGTTGAGACTTGACAGAAAAAAATATGAAATTCCAGGCAATGAAAACCCAAATGAAAGGAGAACCAGAATCTTCTAGTACAGGCAGAACTCATTATTATGACTTGTCAATGTTACAAAGACATTATTAATAGTTGTCTTTGTAACATTTGAGGTTTCAGGATGGCAGAAGAGAACTGTAAATCTTGTCCTCTCAACCTAGGTCTATTAGCCACTGCCTTGTAGTTTTTGTCCTCCTGACAATTCAGACTTGAGAGAAGAGACCACTGGTGACAAATATACATTTCCTTAGTTCACAGGAAATAGATACAAGACTGTTTAAAGAACATAGACAATCGGTAGCTTCCATGAGTCTGTTAGCTTTTGCTGCATAGCAAGCCAGCCTGAAATTAATGTCTTAAATAAAAAAGTATTTACTTAAGGTTTTTTTGCAGGTCAACAACTTGGGTTGGCTCAGCAGGGAGGTTCTTCTAATCTTAGCTGGGTGCACGCAGGTGTGTGTGATCTGCTGCTGGGTTATCTGGGGCCTGACTCATCTAGGATAACTTCTGCTGCTATGGCTCATTTCTGCTCCAGGTGGTCTCTCATTCCCCAATGAGCTTACCAGTGTTTTTTTTGTTTGTTAGTTTTGTTTTTTTCTCCCATGGTGTCTGGTTAGGATTCTAAGAGAAATTGAGGAAGCATGCAAGACTTCCTGAGGCCTAGGCCTGGAATTGACACATCATTACTTCTGCTGCATGCTATCGGCCAAAGCAGATCCATAGTCTGGTACAAACACAAGAGGAGGAGAAACTGGTTCCATTCTTTTTATTTTATTATTATTATTATTTGGTGCAGTCTTGCTCTTTTGCCCAGGCTGGAGTGCAGTGGTGTGATCTCAGCTCACCGCAACCTCCATCTCCTGGGTTCAAGTGACTCTCCTGCCTCAGCCTCCCAAGTGGCTGGGATTACAGGCTAATTGTTTTGTATTTTTAGTAGAAACCAGGTTTCACCATGTTGGCCGGGCTGGTGTCAAACTACTGACCTCAAGAGATCCACCCACCTCGGCCTCCCAAAGTGCTGGGATTACAGGTGTGAGCCACCACGTCCGGCTGGTCCCATTCTTGATGGAAGAAAGTGCAAATTCAATCACAAAGCATGTGGATTCGGAGTGGAGTGAAAGATTATGTCATTTTTGCATTTTACCCCAAGATATATCTAAATACAGATCCATATAATATTTCTGTGGATTTTGTTGTTGTTGTTGTTACAACAAACGATTCTCAAATTTTGTTGTTGTTTTATTTTATAAGTGTAGACCTGGTGCACTTCTTCTCTCCAAAAGTCCAGAGGATAATTTTGCCTAGACTTCATCTTCCAATTTGCTGTGTTATAGAGTGTGGAGATTATACAGATAAGTTCCAAAATAAATAAGAGTATAAACAATGAGCAAAAGAGAGGGAAACGAGGAAAAGTATTACATATAAAAGTAAAAGTTACGGAATTTTCATATCTTACCTGGGCAAAACTAGGAGGGGAGGAGAGTGCTCTCTTAATTTTGAAAAGGACGGCTCTGGAGAGCCTATTGAATTATACAGATATGAGGCCACTGAGATGTTTAATATTATAATAATGTAAGAAAATGTGGTGTTATATATATATTGATTTTCATGCATAGCTCCTGGTTCATAACTCTCATAACCCTTGTTATAAAGTTGGGTGTGGTAGGTTTCAGGAGAAGGCCTCAGGAAATAGAATTTCTCTGACCTTCTCCTATCCTCCTTTCACCTGCCTCAAGGAATCAAACCTTCTCCACCTTTCTGATTGAAGGTTTTAAGACCAAGAGAGGGCCTTGCCCTTTACCCTGGTGGAAGCAATGCTGATGTCATGAAGCTTCCATAAAAACCAGTGACGATTGGGTTCAGGAAGCTTCCAGATAGCTGACCACATTGGAGGTTCCTGGAAGGTGGTGTGGCCACGGAGAGTATGGAAGTTCTGCTCCCCTCCCTCCATACCTTGCCCTACACATCTCTTCATCTGTAGCCTTTGCAATATCCTTTGTAATAAACCGATAGACATAAGTGTTTCCCTGGGTTCTGTGAGCCATTCCTGCAAATCAAACCCCAAAGATGGGGTTATGCGAATCCCAACTTGAAACCGGTTAGTCAGGAGTTCCGGAGGCCTGGATTTGTGAATGGTGTGTGTGTGTAGGAGGCAGCCATGAGGACTAAGTCCTCAACCTGTGGTGTCTGGCCTATCACCTGGCAGATAGTGATGGACTTAAATTGGAGGCCACCCAGCTGGTGTCCATTGCATACTGTGTGGGGAAAACCTCCCACACATTTAGTCGCAGAAGTCTTCTTCTGTGTTGATTGTAGTTGTCGTGGTGTGAACACAGAGAAAAAATGCTTTGAGAGTTTTCTGAAACAAAATATGAAGTTTTTTTTTCATTCTATCATTGAAGGTATAATTGTAGAAATTTTAAAAAGTCATATTGGTTGTCCATATATGGAGGAAGGGGCCTAGGACTTGGGGGAGAAGAGAAGAAAAAAAGTCTTATTATTTTATGTGTTTGTTTATGAATTCTTTCAAATATTCATTCATCCATTCGATAGGTATTTATAGTGCCTCTCCTGTATGCCAGGCACTATGTTAGGTTCTGAGGTTATAATAAGGTTCAGTCCCCCAGATATGATCCATGCCTTCTTAGACCCTTTAGTTTTACCTCTATCCATGCTTAGGGGTGAAGAAAATTAGAGAACAGGTCATAGAAAGTTAAGTGTTTCAGAGAGAATCCCATGAGACCTTCGTGGGATAGAAGCCAGGGCAGGCTGTCACTCTAAAAGACAAACAGTGGCAGTCAGAAATAAACTATAAAGTTCATCAGATTCCTCAACATCATAAACAACAAAATTGAATACACATGGATTGGATAATGACTCGGACTATTATAATTTGTACATTAAAGGAAAAGTGATGCAGAAAACTGGTAGTTATTAATTTACTTATTTACCTGTTTCTTTCCTCTTTACTGCCCCTCCCATCCAATTAGGAGACTTGGGACAATGTCTTTCAATTCTTTTGTTACACTATTCTAATGGTTAGCACATTGTATGGACAAAGTCTGTGTTAAAAATTGGTTCCTCTAGGAACAAATAAATAAAAGAATTTAAAATCACCTAGGCTAAAGCTTTTGTTTAGCTACTGGATGTCTTTGTATATCAAGGGGTTTTGGGAAATCAGAGAAGAACACATGGCGAATTTGATCATTTGAAAACTGGGCAAGAATTTGAATATTGCAGTGAGAGGGACGGACACATAGTGGGGTTTTTTGAATATGCAGAGAAACTTCGTAGGCCATACACTTTTCCTAGAAAAATCTCTCTCTAACAACAACAGCTAGCATTTATTGAGCATTTACATTGCAGAAGTCACTATCCTAAATATTTTACCTGAATTAACTCATTTAATCCTCCTGCGCATCACAGCCTGGGTTTTGTTCTATTATTATTCCCATTTCATAGAAGAGAAGACTGAGGTATGGGAAGTAGTATAGCTTTTTGAATATAACACAGTTAGCATGCACCACAGCTGAGGTTAGTGTGAAGAGCCCACACTCTCAACCACCACATGTTGCTGCCTCCTTAAACAATACAGTGTGAACCATGGTGGACAGAGTTTCTCATATCATATCATATAGCACAAGAAGTCACAAATACTTCTTGAGGAAGGAAGAGTCCAAGGAAGTAGATCCTCTTAACCCTGAATATCCTTTTCATAATTATTCTAGTTTATGGCCTGAATGTTTGTGTCCCTCTAAAATTCATATGTTGAAATTCTAACCCCCAAGGTGATGGTATTAAGAGGTGGGAAATTTGGGAGGCTATTAGGTCCTGGGGGCAAAGCCTTCATGAATGGGTTTAGTGCTCTTATAAAAGAGACCCCAGAGAGTTGCCTTTTCTTTCCCACCATGTGAGGACCTAATGAGAAGGTGCTGTCTATAAGAAAGCAAGCCCACACCAGACCCACCAGATGCCAAATCTGCTGGTTTATTGATCTTGGACTTCTCAGGCTCCAGAATTGTGAGAAATAAATTTCTGCTGTTTATAAGTTACCCAGTTCATGGTATTTTGTTATAGCAGTCCAAACTGCCTAAGACATAGAGAAAAACAGACTTGATTTTACAAAGATTGACTAGGAGGAATCAAAATATAAATTGACACTACACTGAAAAGACTAGAATTTATAGAATTCTTGGTGGAATCCAGATATTGATTTAAAAGCTGTACGCTGGTTCCTTGGGGGAGAAGGAATGAGAGGAAAAGAAAGAAGGGATGTTCAGTGGCCTCTGGTTTGAAATAAGGAATTAGTTTATTATTCCCATTGGGTTACTCCAGGTCTCTTTGCATCCGATGGTCCCAAATGGCCCCCATGCATATGCTGGGGATCTGCATTTGGGCATTCATGTGCATTTTTAGAGTGACGGAGGCTATATTTATTTCTATTTTTAGTTATTTATTTTTTCCTGGGAAGTAGATGGTACACATTAAGTTTTTTTTTTTTCCTCTGGATTTTATGAATTTGGGCTGATACATCAGTTCAGATGTTATCTTCAGAACATAAGCCCTAAGATGATGAATCATGATGTCGTATTACAAGGTAGCAATAATTTGATCAACTGCTTACAGTTGATTTCTCAGAAGGTGGCCTCTTTGTCTCTCAAGAAAATGACAAAGCTTTGGATGAGGTTTCATTTCAGGGGCTTGGAGGTAACTTGGAGTCTAACGCGAAGTGGCAGGAATGTTTTAAGCTAAGACTCAAGTAAGAGATTCCCCTGAGGCAGATGCTGATGCTTTGTTTAACAAAGCAAACTATGAGTCCAAATTATTCATTACCATATTCATAAGTAATCTATTTAGTAAGACGGTCTGAAGATAATAATAAAAACAAATATTGAATAAAGCTCTTTCCATGTCAACCTTTCCAGCACAAACAGTATGTCAGCTCATTGTTAGTCTGGAATAAACGATTTAAAACTAATGAGTATATCTCCTTATGGCTAGGTGAGATGCTAAGTAATTGGAAATATGTAGCCAGACTTCCCATGAAAGCTGTCTTACAAAAAAAATGCTGGGTAAAGAAAAAGAGTTTATATTGATTTTTAATGGATTTGAGTATTCAAAATTTATTGTATGTGGTTCTCTTACTTAAATGTAATAATAATTTGTATTTAAATGAAAGGAATCATCAGCAATATTTGCCAGTATTTTTCTAATCCTTTCTTACTTCTTTCCATTCTTTGTGGTTTATATCTGCCTTTGTTAATGATATTGCAACTAGAGTCTGAAGGCAAGTTGCAAGCAGTAATCTGGTTGCACTTGCTTTTATATTTTCTTGATTTTATACCCTCCTTTGTATTTCAGATTATTTGAGTAATTATTGTGCATAGCCTACTGCCATTTATAGCTATTCAAGAAGAAATATAAATCTGTTCCATTTTTGTATCCTGATTACTAAGAGTATTTTAACAAGGTAGTAAAGTTCTTGATCCTGACATGTTAACACAGTGAAAGGCTATTTGCTCGCCTTGCAATCATCTCAGAAAAAGCTGAACTTGTATCTCCTTGGGAAGGAATGAATAGAAACATTTGATTTATTCTTCTCTTATGATCTTTATTTTATAAAATTGGGAGAAAATGATGATGTGATAAGGAGGGAATCTCTGCAGTCATAAGAACAAATCTTTATGAGGAAAAGTGAATTGTTGTCTTTGCTCTTGAAAGCACAAAGTGGAAAGGGGTTCAGTAGGCTGCTGAAAGCGGGCCAAGAAACCTCTGTTGGGGAAAGAGAAAAGTCTGCAAAGTAAATTAAGTTCTGTTGGAAGAGCAAAGCATTCCTAATTCTTCAAAGAGGGTACAACTACAATCAAGGCAGAGGGAAACTACTTTTCCTTGATTATAAAGTGAGGGGCAGAGAGAAGCAGGCGTCCCATGAAGATAATGATGCTCTGGGGAGGGACACTAGCAATGCATTTTCATAGACACGTACCTTTTTATTCTTATTCTTAAGAGAGGGCTCTTTAAATTGTATAAACCATATAAAACCGGGATCTGCCTTTAGATTCAGTGTTTGAATGACCAATGTTCTTAAAAAACACGAGCAAACAAGAGTTGACTTTGGATGAGGAGGCCAGACAAACTAGCGGCAAGTTCTAAGTACTGAATATATGCAGAGTACATTTACAAAATTTTGAAGTTCTTGTTTCATTAAAATTTACTTTATCTGTAAATGAATTATTTAAATATGCTCAGAAAGCTTCCCTCTGAAGTAATTTAAATTTTTAAATGTTGTGAATTTGATTAGTCAATCCTTTTATTTTTAGAGCTGTCAAGGAAAAGATTTGTTCTAAGTGCCAAGAATCTGAGCCTATGGAATCTGTATTAAAGGCTGTTTTAACACACTTTCAAAATGTATCTTTAGTTTAGATTTTTCTTTCACTTATATATTCATAGTTATGAAGTACATGACAGAGTTCTGCTGAAGATCATATATTTACATCACACATGCATTAAATCCTAATATAACAAGTTCTTATCAGTGACAAGGTTATTACATGTGAGTTTTAGTGCTAGTTGAGCCTTTGGAGTTTTAAATGGATTTGTTCTGTAGGTTGGACAAAAACACATAAAATTGAGTCTTCTGTTAAGTTTTACTTCTTTCTTATTGAAATTCATTGCATTTTCAATTTTTTCTTTTCTTTTTTATTTTATTTTATTTTATTTTGAGATGGAGTCTTGCTCTGTCACCCAGACTGGAATACAGTGATGTAATCTCGGCTCACTGCAACCTCTGCCTCCTGGGTTCAAGTGATTCTCCTGCCTCAGCCTCCCAGGTAGCTGAGATTACAGGCGCCAACCACCATGCCCAGCTACTTTTTGTGTTTTTAGTAGAGACAGGGTTTTGCCATGTTGGCCAGACTGGTCTTGAACTCCTGACCTCAAGTCATCCACCCACCTTAACCTCCCAAAGTGCTGGGATTACAGGTGTGAGCCACCGTGCCCGGACTACATTTTCAAATTTTTAGTTAGGAAATAGTATATGTTTATTATATAAAAGTTTCATCACTATATAAATATGTATTAAAGAAAGGTCCTATAATCTCATCCCTAGAAATAACCATTTTTAAACAGTGCACAGTTTTCAGTTTTTCTATAATTTTTTAATATTATTTTATAAAAAATTAAATCATGGTATAAATATTAATTTGTAACTTGCATTTTTACTTATATCCTATTTAAGCATAGTTGTTTGTACAGAAGAACTTTAATTTTCTAATGACTATATATATATATATGTATATACCTCTGTTTAACTGATCTTCTGTTGTTGGTATTTCCTTAATTTTTCTCTATTACGTTTTTCTAGTGAATATCATATGCATACACCTTCACTCACTTGTGGGAATATCTCAGTTTTATAGAATTCCCTAAGCGAAGCTGATGAGTCAAATGATATGAACCATCATACATTTTTTGGTAGATAATGCAAAATTGCCCTTCAAAATGGTTTTGTTTTATACTTTTAAAAACAATGTATGATAGTGAGTATGAGTATTTTGTTTTCCCCATTTCAGTGACTGACAATTGGTTAGATTTTTAAAAACTCATTGTTTTGATTTGATATTTGTGTGTTTTGTGATGTATATATTTAGACATAATTTAATTAGGCTATTGGTTTATTTAATTGAATTGCCTCTTTACAATTTGACATATTTTTTCATTACTGTGTTTGACTTGTAGGAGCTCTGTGTCTCTCTCTGCAAATATATGTATATTTACATGTATGCATATATGAAATTATTAATAGTGCGTATTACAGTTATTTTTATACTTTTTCATTTGCCTTTTAAATTAATTTGAATTATATTTTAGAGATCTAAATTTCAAATGCTTATGAAACTAAATTTATAAATTCATTTTTAAAGATCTCTTCACAGATGCAGAGTTAAAAAAATTCTGATTTTTTTAGATTAAAAAATCAAAATCAGATTGATATTTTTATATTGAGACATAATATTTTTGTGGTTTTTATTTTATCTTTTGCATTAAGACTTTTTATTCATCTCTAATTCAATTTGTATATGAATTTTCAAGACTAGGCACTATTTATCTTAAATAATTTTTGAACATTTGCGTTTGCAAAATAAATAGAGATTTAACAAGATTTTTTTCAGTTTAAAACTCTAATAGTATATCTAAAGTATAATTTACCAAAGTCCAAGTTATACTTAACTTCTAAGAACTGCATATATTGCATAATTCAAGGTATAAAGAAACTCGCATAGTTTCTAGTTTTACTGCTGTTTTTTATCCTTCCTTTTTGACACTGGCACTTTTTCATTAAAGACATAGGGTTATTTCACATATTTCAAAAGGTATTTTGCCTTTATAAGTTTCAGCAAGAAGGTGGAAATTAGAGATAAGTGAGGGTAGAAGATGGAAGAATAAAATATAACCATAAAAAGCTCATTAACCCAAGGAATTGCTGAGAACCAGCCAGGCAGCCAACCACATTACCAGCATCTGTCACTGCCTGGTACCCATATGACAATAGTATTGTGTACAGGTTCTACTAAGAGTGAAAGGTTTACTTTTTAAAAACAATTCTATAAATTCACTAGAAATAAACAAGAGCAAATTATCTTGCTGCCTATTACCATAAAAAAAGCATCAACTTCCTATTGAAAGGGCTTGTTTAGGTCATTTTTTTCCCTATAGCTAGTATAAGAAGCTGGGCACATTAAACACCCATTGTGTTTGGGAACTTGCAAAAAAATGCTTGTCTTCACAACACTCTATTTCAATTCTCTTCATTGTTCAGCATAATTAAAGTAAACACAAACACATACAGCTTGTCAAACACTTCTGGAAGTTTCTCCTGACTCAGGTCTTCAGTGGCAGGAACACATTATAAACACTATAGGCACTCTTCATTTCAAGAAATGTGTGCTACAGGAAAGTTAAGTTCAGAGAATCTTTGAATAAATTGAGTAATGCTTTTCCCTTGACTTTGCATTTTCCAAGAGAAAATATTTAGGACACCTATGAAATACTGTTGTTTTAATAATGGTGATGAGTATGATGATAATGTTAATAATAAAGTTTTTGGCAATTATAATATTATTCCATTATATTTGAGGAGTTCCGACATTACAAGACCTATCATTTATCAAAAATTCTGGTTACAGTGCTGTGCAATATATAACTTCAGTATTTAATGGTGTAAAACAACCATTTATTATGTTTATGGATGCTCTGGATCAGGAATTTCAAAAGGGCACAGTAGAGATGACTTTTCTCTGTTTTGTAATGTCTGGGGTCTCAACTGGAAGACTCCAAGGCTGAGAGGTGGTATGATCTGAAGACTTGTTCACTCACATATCTGGTGGTTAATGATGGCTGTAACTAAGGCCTTAGCACTTTACGCTGGAACACTATATTAGACCATTTAGACATCATCTGAGGTCAGGAGTTTGAGTTCAGCCTGGCCAACATGGCAAAAATCCAACTCTATTAAAAATACAAAAATTAGCCAGGTGTGGTGGTGCACGCCTGTAATCCCAGCTACTTGGGAGGCTGAGGCAGGAGACTCACTGGAACCTGGGAGGCGAGTTCAGTGAGGTTGCGGAGAGCTGAGATTGTGCCATTGCACTCCAGTCTGGGCAACAGAGCAAGACTCCGTCTCAGAAAAAAAAAAAAAAAAAAAGGAAATGTATTGCTCACAGTTTTTGAGGCTGGAAAGTCTGATGTGAGTTGGTAACAACATAGAGGTAGACAGAATCACAACAGATATGACAGAAAGTGATTAGTCAAAAGCAGCACCTTATAGACAGCACCTGTTGCTGTGTCCTGACATGGCAGAAGGGGTAAAAAAGCTCCTTTAGGCATCTTTTATAAGGGAACAAATCCCATTTTGTTTTATGGGTTCTGCCCTCATAACCTAGGCATGTCGCAAATGCCCCACCTCTTAATACCAATACATTGAAGAGTAGATTTCATCACAAATATTTTTGAGGAACATAAACATTTAGATCACAGTCAACACCTATACGTTGGCTCTCCAAGTGTCCTAAGCTTTCCCACAACATGGTGGCTGGGTTCAAAGGCTGAGAGTTTTAAGTGAGTAAAAAGCTGTCAGAAGCCATATTGTGTTTTATGATTTTTATTATTTTATTTTATATTAAGCCCCTTCCATTTTAGTCTTTATGATCTTGACAGAAGTCAAGTAGTGTCACTATTACATTCATTGGGTTAAGGCAGTTACAAAAATTTCCTCAGTTTCAAGGGGAAGTCGAATCAAACCTTTGATAGAGGAATATCAACTATAAGAACTATAAGAAGACATTGTGGTATGAAACTTTATATATATAATATACATATTCTAGTCACTTTTAGAAGATATATATAGCCTATCCATCTTTAGAAAATATAATCTTCTACAATATTATATTCTACAACAGACAGCTAATTATCTTTTGTTAAATACTATAAATGCAAAATTTTGTTCAAACTTTACAACTATACACTTGCCTCATCTCCAGTTTACAGATAAGAAACCTGAAGACCAGAGAGGTTAAGTAACTTAGAAAAAATCACAAGCATAAATAGAAAAGCTGTGATTTGGATTCAAGACATTCTATTTCAAAGGTAATGTGCCCATTTACTACATTAAAAGTGACGGTTTGTTGATAAGTTTTCAAAAATAATTATCAAAATGAGGATTTGTGTTAAGGAGTTAGGTGTCAGGAATCCAGATATGCTTGGAAAATTTTGGGTAATAAGTCATAGGAAAGATGTACTGGAAAATAAGAAAGAATAGGAACCAGGCTCTACAGTTTTAGAACTAGTATTCTGGATAAATAGATTCTTTTTCAGTCCACAATAATAGTTATAATGGCCCTAAGGCAGCTCTAGAAGACTGTCCTGCTTTGGACTCATCGCTTTCTTTCATATCTACTGTGATTCTGGCTACCTCTATGCTGTTACCAACAACAGCTGACTCAGTGACTTGTGTACTTTATTGTCTGAATTCCCGTTTGTGTCTCACATACAAACTCTAAAGGAGGCTCTGATTTGACGTAGTAGTAAAAAACCCCACAAAGAGTGTCTTTGTTGGTCAGCCTCTAAGGACCGGCAACCACTTCTAGTCTATTCAGTGGTTGCCAGTATTTCAGATTACATGAGAAAATCATGACCATCACTTCCAAAGGACCAGCCCTTAGCTCCGTTCTCGGATGGTGGCTTTGGTGGGCTTAGCTGTCAAACATCATGGAGTATTTAGTACTGAAACTTTTAAATAGCGGGACTTAAACTGTACTATATCCTTCTAACCTCTAAGGAAGCAAAAAAGTTATTATGTTGTGTATTTTCTGGACATACTAATTTATGGACATTTTTTGCCAAGAAGTTCTAGGTAGTAGTCTTCTTTACTGGAGTGGCTTATCGTAGCTGCCTACAATAGACTCTACACATTGTTTCTGGGTATCACTGAGAGAAATCATTGTAAACCTGAACTAAGACCAGTCCCAGGTGGCACTACATTCACCCAGATTCTCTGCTAAAGGCCCTGCAAAAGTCCTTACAAAATTACCTACTTGTGGATACCAAAAAGGAATTCCTATAGGAAGTAGCTGGATTGTGAAGCTTGAGGGTCACCAATCTCCTCTGATATCCCAGTGTAATTGTTTTTCTTTTTTTGAGACAGGGTTTTTCCTCTGTCACCTAGGATGGAGTGCAGTGGTGCAGTCACAGCTCACTGCAGCCTTGACCTCCTGGGTTCAAGCAATCCTCCCATCTGAGCCTCCTGAGTAGCTGGGACTATAGGAATACTCCACTATGCTTGGCTTATTTTCTTATTTTTTGTAGAGACAGGGTTTTGCCATGCTGCCCAGTCCGACGGTATGAGTTACTTTTATTAGCATGAAAAAGGAAAAAAGCTCCCCCAAGAATTCTTTCAAGATTCTCTCATTGCAGGTATGACTAGCTCCCTATTAGGAAAGCTAATAAGTTATTCAGATATTTTGGGATGAGGATAAGGCAGACATTGAAACTAAATCGTATTTCATCTGTTAGAGTGTCTGTGGAGTGCACAATTCTGGAAAGAGTTAATAAAATTTTGAGTAATGGAGGATATATAAACTAAAGCCAAATCAATGCAGAAGCTGGAAATACTGGGAATGGGTTACTTAACAATAAATTGATTCTGTTGTTATTTTTAATTGATCAGGCTTGAAACCTCACTTCTTATGAATATTTCTTAAAAAGTTACAAGAAGAAAATAGAATAAAATCAATGTTCAATTCACTTGTCACAAATAACTTTACTGCCTTCAGTTACTAATCCCATTTATCTCAAAGAGGTGAACAGACGTCGCTGAAAGCTCCCATTTACCAGTGACAGAAGACAGCCATAAAGCTGACTTTTCTATTTGTGGTTAGAGTCCAAAATGCTGAAATAGACTATAAGAAAATGTGTTTTGTTCCTAAAAATCTATGCAGCTTTTGTGATTCTTTACGCACTACACACACACACACACACACACACACACACACACACACACACACACACGTTTTCTTTTTCCTTCTCCCTTCAGGGATTTTTCTCAAACTTAATTCTCAGCTACCTAATACTGAACAAATCTCAGTAAATTATACCACGTGGTAGCTGGTTAGTGAGTTCAGAAAACTGGGATTCATAGTTGACATATATTTTTCACCACATTTTCCATATTGTATTTGCCACTAAGTCCTCCTAATTTACTTCCAAAATGTACCTCAATCCATACCTTTTATATCCATCTTTGCTGCCACCTTTCTAATGCAAACCAAAATCATCTTTTATCTGAACCATTGTAATAACCTCCAAATTCATCTTCTCATTTTCTCTCTTGACTCTTTCAAATCTGTTTTCTACAGAACAGCCACAGAATTATGTTTAAATTATCAATTGAATCCAATGTTATTTCACAGCTTAAAAACTTCAAGTGTTTTTCATGATGTTTAGAATGACGTCTAACCTTGTAATTTTTGGCTACAAGGCCTCAGTGGAAATGTTTTCCCTACTGAGACTATGTATGATGAACAATTTTGATTTGTATCTGCTGCTCCAGAAATCTAGGAGTAGAGCGATTTCAGGGCATTACCCACTCAATTCTCTTTCGACAGTTGGTTGCCCTAGCTTCTTTTGGGTGGACAACTAGTAACTTCACATTATCATACTGCTCACTCTCCTTTAGTCCCAGGAACAATAATAGTTTCCAGCTGTTGGTAGCTCTGGAGTTACTAAATCTTCATTTATTTTTTCCTTGCACTTCATGCCTGCTTCTTCTTAAGTAGTCTTTTATTAAACTTTTCACAAATTAGCCAGATTGCATGTGTAATCTCTTTTCTGCAAGGAAATTGACTAATAAAGTATCTGGTGGTAGGAGTGACCTAAGAAATGGTTTCTTGAATTGAATAGCTCTACACATTTGAGGAACACATAGATAGTCTTCTCAGAAGTAGGGATAGGACACTAGTAACCCAGAACTTATAGAGTTTTTATAATTCCTCAAATTTTCACTTGTGAGGCACAGGGTAAAGAGCAGTTAGAAGGCAAGGGACTGGAAAATCCAGTGCTGTGGCATTTGGTTCTATAGTAAAAATATTGATTATGACTGTGGCTCACCTAGCTATTTCCATAGGCTCCAGAGATCATACATGGTAAAAGGGACAAGTTTTAGGTAATAAAAATGCAATCCAGAACACAAAGAGGAAATCAGAAATGTTCAAGGGCTTCTTTGAGTACGCCTCTCATTTCCTGTAGTCACAGGACAGATATGGCTGAAAAGCACATCTAGGATCTGATTGTAAGGGTTGCATAGTTACAGTAGCAATTCAAAGCCTAATCTCCTGGGCATAGAAGAATCTTACCTCCTAACCTCAGCCGAGTGAATAAGAATTCCCTTGAATGAAACTTTTAATGACAGCTATTGGTGTGAACTGTCTCACAAAAAAAATGCCAATTCTCTTTGTCACCCACCTTCACTACCCTTCATGGCTCTCATGCCCATAATGGGAGTTGGATCTCAACATGGCACAGATGGAGACATTCAAGGTCTACTCTGGAAAAATACAGGTTGTACGTGCAAAAGCTTGTAGGACTGCCCCAGTTTGTCTTAGCAGGAATCAGGAACATGTATAAGATTAGATTCTATGGGTGTTAGACCAAGGAGGATGAAAAACATTGTTTGATTGGACAATGTTGGATAAAATGATTGATATGCCCAAAAAGATCACAGAATTTAATGTGCTGGCTTACGCACCTACAAACGATTTAATCAATTAGGTTGTCTAATTATAGGTGAGTCATTGGTGGCCTACCATCAATAAGGTAGAAATACTGCAACTTCCATGGCATAGTGTAGAAGGAGTTAAAAGGTCCGGGGAGATAACCGTGTTGAATTCATTTAATATTTCAAACTGTTCAGATACTTCTCCTAACCATACCTGTCCAGAGGGAGAGAGAAACTCTCTTAACTAGGCGTTTAAAAATACCTTAGTGAAGGGTCATGAGAGTCCTTGAACAGCTCTGTGGTAGGTACCCTCTGTAGGCTGGAGATCATGGTGCGAATGCCCATTAGCTCATTCTCATTAACTAGATAAATCCCAACTTTGTACTTTGTGGATTTCAATATTAGTTAACCATTAATACTCTGAATGGGACATTTAAAGAGCAGAGATTAAAATCCCCTTCCAATATGCAACATCCTTGTAATACTCACTCTCATTTGACAGAAGGTTGTGAGTCAAAAGCCTTGAAAATAAAAAAAAAAAATTATTGATTTTAAACAATTTGGTGATTTTCTTCTTTTGTCTTTTCAGTCATAATAATTCAAAATTTTGTTTGTTTGCTTTTTGCTTTTGAGCTTTTAAAACCTTTCTTAAAAACAAAGTGTACACACACACACACACGAGTGAATATTCTTAGTGTATATATGTAAATTGCAAAGTATACATATGTATATAAAGTGTGTATATATATGTGAGTGTCTGTGTGTATACACTTTGAAACATTCATATATACAAAGGGATACTCATCATACACACACACACACACACACACACACACAGACACACAAAGATTGAGTATTCCTTATGTGAAATGCTTGGGACCAGAAGTGTTTCAGATTTTGAGTTTTTTTCAGATTTTGGAATATTTGTATGTACATAATGAGATATCTTGTGGATGGCACCCAGGTCTAAACACAAAATTTATTTATGTTTTATATAATCCTTATACAAATAGCCTGAAGGTAATTATATAAAATATTTTAAATATTTTTGGGCATAAAACAAAGTTTGCCTGCATCTAACCATCAGAAAACAAAGGTGTCACTATCTACGGCACTCATGTGAACAATCTGGTTGTTTGGTATCACCCTCATTCCTGACTCTGAATTTATATGGAACTGATAAGCAATCCTTTTCTTACACTTACACATAAGTACATAAGGGTAAAAATATGACATACCATTAACACAATGAAAAAATAATATGTTCAAGGCAACTAAGCAACACAGTAGCATCTCCCGAATACCTGTATCAGCTGTGAAACTACAGCAACAAGGAACAACAGCAGGCTTTCAGTCTCCATATATGACGCTGCATTTTGATTAAAGGGTTACTGGACACTATATTCTGTTTTTTTTACGTGAGAAGAAACATCAGAAAAGTTAAGAGACCAGGAAGTGGGTCTTCTAGGGATGAGGAGGCATTCTGCTGGATGGCCTTTTAAGTGTTTCCTCCAGAGTCATTCACCTCAGTAACAATATTTTTTTCTTAGACGTCTCTCTTTGATTTTATAAATGGACATAATTTCTTGTTGTATGATGAATATACATCGCTCCAGTCCGTCAATAAGCCCATCATATGTTTCCACATGTTGTCTATAGTCACATTTTTTGCAGTGTTAACAATGTTATCTTCATCATCACTATTATTATGGTCACTTTGATTTGCTGGCTATTTCACCATCAGTCAATGAACGAACAATGGGATCCTCAATATCTATGTTAAAAATTTCCTCAAGATTAACTTCTTCCAGCTTAATGATGGACTCTGAAAGTATATTTTTCTTTGTATGTAAGGAGGTCACACATTATGATTTTTTAATTTAACGTATAGAATCCTTCAAAGTCACCGTCTTGTTCATCATCATCACTGAATATAGTTGCAGGCCAGAGGTGGTGCTGGGCACATACAACTGTGTCTTTAGGGATTTTATTCCAAGTGTTGGCTTAAGCATATATTGCATTCTTCATGCAAAGCTCCTTTTGAAAACCTCCCATACCTTTGCCTCTGTTCACTGCTGCTAGCATGCTATTCAAAAAAATGTTTTTGTATATACTCTTCATTGGTCATATAGCTGAATTAATGAAGTTACTTTGGGGGGAAGGTATCTGGAATAAACATTATTTTTGGTGAGCATTTCAGAAGGGGGATGAGTTAAGAAATAACAAAATCTTACAGTGATCACCCAGTCCAGCTCTCCTGCAGTAAGCAGGAGTCACTGGTACAAAATATTTGTAAAACAATCAGAAGAGAGATCTCTGGTGATCCTTGCTTTTTCGTTAGCATAGTAATGGACTTGTGAGAAATTCACTCCTTGAAAACAGTGAGCACACAGCTTTTGCTTATCAAAAGTTTACACTCATGTATGCTTGCTGCATTAGCATATGTCAGTACAGTTATTCTATCCTTGGGATCCTTAATTCCTGTAGGGATACCTCATTAGCTTTAATCAGTGTCTTTCTTTTGCAATAATGCCCAAACATTGATTTTTTAAATCAGAATTATAGTCTCTCTCTCTCTCTCTCTCTCTCTCTCGCTCTTGCTCTGTCGCCCAGGCTGGAGCACAGTGGCATGATCTCCGCTCACTGCAAGCTCCGCTTCCTCGGATCGCGCCGTTCTCTTGCCGCAGCCTCCTGAGTAGCTGGGACTACAGGCGCCCGCCACCACGCCCGGCTAATTTTTTTGTGCTTTTTAGTAGAGACAGGGTTTCACTGTGTTAGCCAGGATGGTCTGGATCTCCTGACCTCGTGATCCGCCTGCCTTGGCCTCCCAAAGTACTGGGATTACAGGCTTGAGCCACCGCGCCCGGCCATTAATGAATTTCTTAATTGAATTTCTCTATGATCAGCAGATGCATTATTACCACAAATCTTTAAAAATTTAATCTTGTGTCCTTTTTAAAATTTCCAAACCACACTGTTGAATAGTCACAGTTTCTTTCCATTTTCAGTTCATCATGATCGTTGCTGTTTCATAGTCAGCATACCATTAAGTGGCATGTGTTCATTGCAAAACTGATAGATCAACTCTGTCGATACACAATCAAGATCTCAATTTTTAGCTTCATGTGGTGTTTTTCTACTTTTTATTAACTTCTGTTCATCACCTTCAACATAGAATTCAGCAATTTATCCTTCTGTTTCTTCAGGGGATTTAGGCTGCTCATTCTGACATTACGATCTTCTGTAATATGTTTCACACTTACACCAGTGTCTAGTTTCTCCAACAGCTTGACTTCCCGTGCTTCCTCTTTTTCTTATCACTGTTACCCACAGGGGTATCTACAGGTCTTTTTGAAGTTTTCAATAATACTTTTACACCACAGAACAGAGAACAAGCAAAGAAACACGGTGAGTATTGCTGTAGGTGTTGGCCTCATGTAGGGTACCTTGGGGAAGCTGCTTTTGGCACATCCCACCTGCACATGTGCCATTTTATTACCCTTTGTGGGTGTGCTTGTGAAGGGGAATCTTTGCATGCACAAAAAAGATATATCACAGCTGAAGAGGGCTGGAATGGTCTTTTTTTCCCTTAGAGATGCTGAACAAACTTTGTTGTGTGTCTTCATTTTGACTGCGACTCTTCACATGAGGTCAGACATGGAATTTTCCACTTGTGATACCATGTCAGCACTCAAAAAGTACAGGATTTTGGAGCATTTCAGATATCTAATTTTTGGATTAGGGATAGTCGACGTGTGAGAGTGTGTGTGTGTATATGTATATATAATTTAATGAAAGTTAAAAGAGGAATGTGAATAAGCATGAGGAAAAAATTAAGGCACATGATTGGTCAAAATGATTGGCTTATTACTTTTAGAATTGCCCTTAATCATTCAGAAAGAAAGGTGATGAGTTATTACTATCAGAGGCACCATAAATAATATTTAGTGGCTCATTAATTGCTTTAGTCAATTCCTTAACTACCTTGAGATACGTGTTATCAGGATCTGATAATTGGTAGGTGTTGATAAAAGAAAGTTGCTTTTTAAAGTATCCTATTTTTTCTTTTGCTAAAAGCCTAGTAAAAGTGGATTTTAAATTTATAATTTTTTTTCTGGGAAGAAAGAACATGCATATTAAGAAAAGCACTTAATACTATGATATCATAAATGTAGATTAATAAAATTTGCCAAACTTGGGAGTGATGGTTTTCTCAGGACAATAGATTTAAGATCACAGGAAAATCTTCACCACCTTGCTGGAAATCGAGTGTTCAGAGGTAAACATAACAGCAATAACAACAAAAAGATGACTAACATTTGCTGAGAATTATACACTAAGTCCTGTGCATTAAGTACTTTATATGGATAATCTTTTGAAATCCTTAGATCAAATTACTATCTATGTGGTATGATACAACCTCACAAATGAGGGAACTTGGCTTACAGAAGTTAAGTAATCTTCCCATGGTCACACAGGTAGTAAAAGTGACTAAGACAGGATTGAAACAAAGGCAATGTTCTCCAAATCCAGTCTGTGTTAAACTGTTTCCCACTTTTGGTGCTTTAAGGGAATTATAATTGTGGTACTGGGTGGGGACAGCAAAACTAGGAGAAATTTGGGGGTTAATACTCTGGAAGAAGTATAAAATTTGAGGTAAAAGAAAATTTAGAAGCCATCTAGTTAAACCATCTCCTTTTACTGATAAAGAACATGAGGCCCAAAGAATATGATATGGAACCCAGATTGCCTGGGTTCACCTCTTACAAACTGTGAAAATTTGGGCCTCTTGATTCTTCTGTTTTCTCATCTGTAAAATGGGGATGGTAATAGAATCTACTTCACAGAGTCATTCCAGGATTCAATGTCATCTATAATACATGTATCTAGCTTCACCCTTTCTAATCTTTGTATATAGAAACAAAAGAATTCATTAAGTATAAGAGTTAGGAGGAATGACTAAATAAAAGATTACTTACACATGTCACTTTATTTTCTAATTCTTAGGGATATTAGAATAGAGAATAAGGAAGCATCTGGCCAGGAGCATACATAGCAAAATCAAAAATCAGATTCAAATTATCAGCAGGAGTATGGGTTATATTTTCTTTCGGTTTCTTGGGACTAATTTGTAGACACGAGGTTTATTATCTATCAGAGTACACCACTTAAAAAGTAACAGAAAACCCTACCAACATTTGACTGTCCAAACTAAACAGTTATTACCTTGGTTGAGAAGAAATACTTAATAAGCAGTTGTTTGGCATTGGTTTATCTATTTAATCATGCCAAGGTCGCTGTCTCTGAAATTTTATTGCCCTGTCTCTCATGGTTTCAAGATGGTTACTGGAGGTCCAGAAATTATGACCTCAGTCAAGGCAGGAAGAAGCAGGAAGGGAATGGTGTTAACCTCTTCTGTCCCTTTTATCAGGAAAAGCAAAAGCATTTCTAGAAAACCTCAGCAGACATGTGCGAATATCTCATTTGCCAGATCCAGGGTCACCATGTTGTCCAAGGGGCTTTCTAGGGTAGACAGGCAATGGAGAGCAGAGTTGTAAATGGATTTCGGCTAGTCGACAGTATTATTTTGTTTGATGCTTATTATATTTAGGCCACATTTATACAGAAGCTAGGGTATATATTACTGGAAATGGGTAAAGAAACTGCCACTTGCAGAGGAACTATTAACTTTAACACTGTATGTTAGGCATTTTCCAGTCATTATTTTGTTTATCCCCCAAAATACCCTTTGAGAAAACAAACTGAGATTCAGGAAGATGAAGCCTCTTAAAAAGATTTTATACATAATATTATTTGAACCGAGGTCTGACCAACTTGAAAGTCTGTGTTTAAATTGAAACCTAAAACAATGAAGAAAGCTGTAGAATAATAGCCACCAGTTAGCGAATGCTTACTAAATGTCAGGCATCACAAAACTAACACATTTAGAATCAAATTGCCACATTTATCCTTACAACAATCCTGTGAGGTATTTTTATCCCCATTTTACAGACGGATACATGGAGTCTAAAGAAGTTGGCTAACTTGTCCAAGATAACTCAGCTAAAGCTTTAAGGCTGGAGTTAGTATCCAGGTTTTGTCTAAATCGAAGCAATTTCTTCCCAATGATGAAAACAATTTTCCACTTTTCATCTATACCTAGGAGAGTGTTGTCTAACCTGCCATCTTAATATGATGATTCTAAAAGTATACAAAATATAACCACGTAGGTGTTGGAAATGTCCACTTGGATGTTTCCCCACTTAACTGCTACATATGTCAGGATAAAGTCCCAGGCAAATGGTCTCAGGAGACGCAAAATGGATGTACGTAATTCCAGGGAAGTCTGGCATAGGTACTCTATCTTACTGATGATCTGGAATAGCCTTGAGGTTAGAAAAGACAGTTAAACAGAGGAAGCTGTGATGAAAAAACTTGTTCTACTCCTATATAGAGCATCATATATACTTCATATAAAGCTTTTTTTAAATTATACTTTAAGTTCTGGGATACATGTGCAGAACATGCAGGTTTGTTACACAGGTATACACGTGCCACGGTGGTTTGCGGCACCCATCAATCTGTCATCTACATTAGGTATTTCTCCTAATGCTGTCCCTCTCCTAGCCCTCCCCCCACTGACAGGCCCGAGTGTGTGATGTTCCCCTCCCTGTGTCCATGTGTTCTCATTGTTCAACTCCCACTTATGAGTGAGAACATGCGGTGTTTGGTTGTCTGTTCCTGTGTTAGTTTGCTGAGAATGATGGTTTCCAGCTCCATCCATGTCCCTCCAAAGGACATGAACCCATCTGTTTTTATTGCTGCATAGTATTCCATGGTGTATATGTGCCACATTTTCTTTATCCAGTCTATCATTGATGGGCATTTGGGTTGGTTCCAAGTCTTTGCTACTGTGAATAGTGCTGCAATAAACATACATGTGCATGTGTCTTTATAGTAGAATGATTATAATCCTTTGGGTATATACCCAGTAATGGGATTGCTGCGTCAAATGGTATTTCTGGTTCTAGACCCTTGAGGAATCACCACACTGTCTTCCACAATGGTTGAACTAAATTACACTCCCACTAACAGTGCAAAAGCGTTCCTGTTTCTCCACATCCGCTACAGCATCTGTTGTTTCCTGACTTTTTAATGATCATGATTCTAACTGGCGTAAGATGGTATCTCACTGTGGTTTTGATTTGTATTTCTCTAATGACCAGTGATGATGAGCATTTTTTCATGTTTGTTGGCTGCATAAAAATCTTCTTTTGAGAAGTGTCTCTTCATATCCTTTGCTCACTTTTTGATGAGGTTGTTTTTTTCTTGTAAATTTGTTTAAGTTCTTTGTAGATTCTAAATATTAGCTCTTTGTCAGATGAGTAGATTGCAAAAATTTTCTCCCATTCTGTAGGTTGCCTGTTCACTGTGATGACAGTTTTCATTTAGAGCTTTTTAAATACAAATAAGAGTAGGAAAAAAAAAAAAACACACACACACAAAACCCCCCCTAGCACCTTAACATCAATGTTTCTCAAAAGGTCAAACTTACATTCTCTTTGGTGTGTTAGAATATTCCAGTACTAGCAGCTATATAGAAATGAGAAAAGGCAAGTATGAGACATTGCCTTTGCTGATGACGAGATAATAGTTGTATATACTTATCAGGATGTTTACAATGGTCACTCTGTGGAGGTGAAAGGATAAAAATGGTGTTTTTTCCCCCATATAAATTAACTTTATTTATTTATTTATTTTGAGATAAGGTCTCACTCTGCCACCTAGGAGGGATATCAGTGACACAGACACAACTCACGGCAGTCTCAATCTCCCAGGTTCAAGCCATCCTCCCACCTCAGCCTCCTGAGTAGCTGGGGCCACAGGCACATGCCACCATACCCGGATGATTTTTTTATTTTTTTTGGAGCAATGGGGTCTCCCTGTGTTGCCCAGGCTGGTCGTGTACTCCTGAACTCAGGGATGCTCCTGCCTTGGCCTCCAAAGTGCTGGGATTACAGGCATGAGCCACTATGTCCAGCCTGTACATTGATTTTATCTAAATATCTTTGAAGTTCTAAACTCCTTTAGAGGCAGTCATAAAGGGCTTCCAAAATAAATGTTTCAACATAGTCCACTGCGCAGAATAAAAACATTTGCCCTGAGGGCATCAAATACACGGGAAAAAAGAGCACCTACAATAGCTGACCACAACTTCCAAAGGAAAAACAAAAAATAAAACAAAAAACAAGAATGAGATTTTATTGCCAGCACAACTATGGTGAGTTTACAAAATATATTCTCTGCCATAGATATCTAACCTAAACATCTGAATAACCTCATATCTCAAGGTGTCTGTCCATTGATCTGATTGTTACTGATTTGGTCCGTCCTTATGGGTGAACTGTCCCCTCTAATGATCAGGAACAGTGACTTGATGCAACACTAATCCCAAAGAGGAGGTGATTAGGTATTTTGAGTCCCTCTGGTTCCCTTCATTTAACAACCATTCCCTTCTGTAGCTTGAAGCTATAAATGCATAACATTACATTGCAATGTAACAGTTGTTTTTCCCTTGTCGCTACCAGGCAAACACATAGATGTTGAATCTTTGTGGTTTTCAGAATAATTCAAATATATGGAACTTCACTCTGAGATTCTAACAATAATACTTTCAATAATGGTGTGGCCTCTTTAGTCTAATGATAATAATTACAAATAGTAGTCATAACTAACATTTATTGAGTTATTGTTAAGTACTGGACTCTAAATATTTTATTAGTCTTGGGAGGCCAAGGCAGGTGGATCATGAGGTCAGGAGTTCAAGACCAGCCTGGCCAAGATGGTGGAACCCTGTCTCTACTAAAAAAAAAATTACAAAAATTAGCCGGGTGCAGTGGCAGGCACCTGTAATCCCAGCTACTTGGGAGGCTGAGGCAGGAGAATCGCTTGAACCTGGGGAGCAGAGGTTGCAGTGAGCCGAGATTGTGCCACTACAATCCAGCCTGGGCAACAGAGGAAGACTCCATCTCAAAAAAAAAAAAAAAAAAGGTATTAGCCTAACTTTACTTAATCTTCTCAGCAACCTTACAGAATATGCGCTTTTGTTATTTTTATTTCATAGATGAACAAATGACTCCCAGAGAGATAAATAACTTGTCGAGGATTGCACAGCATATCAGTGGAAAACTCACCTGACTCCAGAGGCTCAATAAGTAATAACAATGCTAGAGATTGTGTGGCTGACCTAGAATTGAGAACCTTAATTTTAAAATTATCAAATGACATTTAATTATAATAATTTTCTGATGAGAAAGTGGGAGTCATTATGGCCACTGCTTCTCAATTCATTGCAATGCCTTTTACTTAGCTGGTGCTCCAATAAATGTTTGATGAATGAAGAAATGAGCCGATGATAAAATACAGAGGAAGTGCTCGTGCTTGAGTCATTTAGAATAATTGTATTTCCTTATTGTCTTCAATTATGTTAAAGCATTGCCATGTGGATATTTGCTTATACTATGGAGTCTGATTTTAATGATTTGCTTTGTTGCCTATTAGTATATGGATCTTCCATGTTCCATGTCATTTTTTTCTATTAAAAACGTGTGTGTGCCACCGTTGGTTTCATCCACGTCCTCTTGACAGATAAACTAGTTAAGGGGCATGGGATCAAAGACCTGAGCTGACTGAGCAGAAACAAACATTTACCTGGGGGCAGGATAACTCCTTCAAGAGGCAGTCATCTTCTCTGCTTACTGTCTGGAAGAGCAACTTTAGAACCTGCTGTCATGGCATTTTTTTTTCCTTAGGAAATCAGGTCGTGATCCCAATTCAACAGTGTGTCTTTTACAAGGATTTGGGACCAGTGCTCCCAGGTTTTACAAATAATGATAATATATATTTTTCCTTTAAGGTAATCAATGAAAATAATGGCTGTAAAAAATTAAATTGCTTTCTCTTTGAGATTTGGAGAAAGTGAATTTACAAAACTTTAGTATATAGTATCATATTCTTTGAAGAAAATGAATACAAGACTGATTACCATACTTGTTTCTCATTGTCTAAATTCCAAACACTTTGGCTTGGTATTCAAGGCTTCCAAGCTCTAGCCTCAATATTATTCTGAGCCTTAAGTCCACCTTCTTCTATATGTATGCTATGTAAGACCAAAATGGATTGTACATTGATTCCTGGATATTTGCTGTATTTTCAGTTCTTCAATTCTGCTTGTAGAAATCCTACTTATTCTTCTAAGATGCAACCTCCTTTATGAAGTACTGATTGATGACTCCAAATGAAGATGATCTGTTCTTCTTCTGAATCCCTTACTACTTTGTGCTTCTCTTATAATACTAAGTTCAAGATAAACCAACATCTATTTTTACTGTAAATATTTATATATTTGCCATTTGTAAGTTCCTTTAGGGCAAGAGAAATAGCATATCCTTCTGGAAGGAGACTACGCTGGGGAGTATTAAATTGATCTGTTTTGGAATTGTGGAATTAGGTCTGATGAACAAGAATAAGAGAACAGAGGGTTCAGTAGGAGAATAATTGGTATTTTAGAAAGGCTAATTAAAGTTAATTCAATTTAAAGGAAGACTAAACTTTCATAAGTAAATGTTATTAAAAATTTGGTTATCTTTGGATGTGAAAGTAAGTTTACTTTTTCTTACATTTAATATAATTTACATTTGACTATGCTCATTATTAGAAGGAAGAAAAAATTATTCAAATAATTTTCCTCTTAACTTTGCAAAACTATTCATCAATTTTCCTAAACATTCTCTAAATCCCTCGATATTCAGATTATTCCTTTTAAATTGCAAATAGTATTATTACTCTTGATGACATCTCATCTTCAACTATTGAATGTCTAGACTTGGCCATTTCCTAATTTATTAGTGATTGTTCTTGTTATTCAAGTAATCTCCAATGTCATTCTCATTAATTTCATAATATTTTAAATTTTTTTTTTTTTTTTTTTTTTTTTTTTTTTTTTTTTTTTTTTTTGAGACGGAGTCTTGCTCTGCCGCCCAGGCTGGAGTGCAGTGGCCGGATCTCAGCTCACTGCAAGCTCCGCCTCCCGGGTTCACGCCATTCTCCTGCCTCAGCCTCCCAAGTAGCTGGGACTACAGGCGCCCGCCACCTCGCCCGGCTAGTTTTTTGTATTTTTAAAGTAGAGACGGGGTTTCACCGTGTCAGCCAGGATGGTCTCGATCTCCTGACCTCGTGATCCGCCCGTCTCGGCCTCCCAAAGTGCTGAGATTACAGGCTTGAGCCACCGCGCCCGGCCCTAATTTCATAATATTTTAAATATTTTACTAGAAATTTAATATCTTTTTAAAGTGCTTAGTATTACATTTGCATTCTAGGCTAATACTCATTGAGAAACTGGTAGGCAAAAATGTTGAACTAAAGAGCTGTGGTAGATAATGCTCAACGGGGAAAAATGTTTGAGTAGAGACTAAATGCAAATGATCAGTTTACTGTGCATACCTTTATGCTATTCTCCCTGCTAGAGCACTGGACAACGAACACTCAGATGAGACTCGTCTCCGTTATATGTTTGAATTGACTTTTTCTTCCTCTTTTTTTCCTTGACATTCTACCGGGATCATTGCATATGAATGTGCAGTTTGTGTCTGTGGAAGGTACCGAACTGAGGGTAACTGGGCAAATGTACAGATGCCTCTTGGAGAAGAGATACCTTTTTCTTTGCACAATTCCATGTTCACTTGTGGCAAATCTTTAAAATGTATAACAAAGGCACCACATAGGCCAAAAGCTGACCCTGGTTCCATAAATCTCTTCCTCATTCCACTTCAGCCAGTCATATCATTTTGCAGGTCCTGCTACATTCCATGCAAACTACCTCCACGTGGCCTTCAGACTTACTGTTATGTTCCCCCCACCACTCCCCACTGCCTGTTTTTTTTTCCTAACACGTTTGAAAGTAATTTGCAGACATCATGCTTTTTTACCCTAAATGCTTCAGCACATACCTTATAAGAATAGCCTTATCCTTCCACGGGAACATTAGTTTTCATATCTAAGAAACTGAATATTAACAATATTCAATATACAGTTCAATTCAAAGTTCTCCAATTGTTTCATGTGTTTCCCCTATAAGTTGTGTGAATGTGGTTTTTAATATTTTTACTTTTTAGAATCTAACCAGGGATCACAATTTGCATTTGGTTATCATGTGTTCTTCGTTTGCTTTAATCTATAATCATCTCTTGGGTTTTGTTTGTTAATTTGTTTGGTCTTTATCATATCTTGACAGGTTTGACAAATTCAGGTAAACTGTTCTGGAAAATCTTCCACAATTTGGAATACATCAGGTTAAATATTTTGTTCAGGAATATGACAGTAAGGTGGTATTGTGGTTTCCCACTGTATCATAACGGGAGACACATAATGGTAATTTGTCCCATTATTGGTGATGCTTACTTTGATCCCTGGGATAAGATGTTCTTACTATTGCAAACTTTCCCTTTTTTTCCTTCATAATCCATAATAATCTGTTAGGTGAAATGCTGAAAATGTGGAGGTCATTTTACTCCACATTTTTAAGTAATATTTAGTGATTGTTGCTTAATCAATTCTGAAATTGTTTGCAAAATAGTTATTTTCTAATGGTATCATTTCTTCTACTTACAGTAGTTGGCATACTTTTTTTTAAGGGTTTCTTTCTTTTTTCCTGCTTACCCCTCTACAGTTTGTTGACTTAAAATGCAATATATTATGATTTTTTCTTTACTTTTTTTTAATGCTCAAATTGGCTCAAATTTGGTCAGCTGGATCTTTCAAGCTTGTCCTTAGGCCTTTTTGCTATGTCCCCATTAATTATTGAGGACCTTCTTGTTTTTTGACATTATAAGAATATTTAAATTCGCCAGTGTTTTTTCTTGCCCTCAGCCATTTCTCCAAGGGACTCAAGTTCCCTTATGGGAGGATGGTATTTAGATGTTGGCACCAGATGAGCACACCAATGTTAGGGTGGGCATGACCAATTTCCACTTCTACTATATCTGGTCCATTTCCATGCCTCTTCCTCTTATTCTAATTGTTCCCACTTATCTAATTTTGGATTTCATTCAATTAAAGCATTTCCCTCCTTTGTATTTTCTGTAGCTAAGCAGTTAACTTCATATGTGTCTACCTAAAATTCTATGTGATTCCTAAAGATTGGCAAGTGGTGAGAATCCGTCCATCTTCATCTGACAATGAGAAAACTCTAAAATTCACACGTTATTCAAGTCTTTCACATTCACCTCTGTTTGTCTTTCATCTGATTTTTACAGATGTTCTAAAGTTCCCAAAATAAATAGAGGTAATCAGTGAATCACAATATCTGGAAGATAAAGCAAATGCTTACCTGTTTGCTGTGCCATCTGCTCCATTTTAGATTGGATCAGTACATATTCAGTCTCCCCAAACAGCATGCACTTCTCAAATACCCATGGTGACTGGCTCCAATTCCATCTGGTTGTTTCTGATTATTTCATTACAGCTGTTCAGATTATAAACCCCGCAATTAAAAGAACTTAGACATGTTAATACTTATGTAGTCCTTAACCACAATGCCTCAAAAGAAAAATTGGGAAAGGTTTTACAAGACATTGTTTCATCGAAGGGACTGTTATTACTTTAATGAAACATGCTATGCACACACATTATTTTTAAAGATTTCTTTCTTTCTTTTTAGAGTTGTCAAGCCTTCATTTACAAATAGAAGATTAACTATAGTTTATTTTAATTGTTCCAAATTTGACAGTGGTGAAAAGCAACAATACAAATCCCAGCTTTCTTTTCCCCCTCTAGCAGTGTTTCTATGGGAAGATTAAGAGAGTCTGCAACTTGTTCTAGAGTAATAATTTCAATTGGCTCAAGTCCATTAACTGCAGGGAAAAACACCTGGCAAGGCGGTTGGTAGCAGCCCATTCTTGTTAACCTTTCAGCCTTCACAATAACTATCAGCAGGCACTGAGTCAGGGCCTCTAATAAACTGGCATTAAAGCTGCTGACAGCTAATAACTTTTTATGGGTTTCCAGAACTAAATGAAAGAAAATTCTGATTAATTAGAATCAAAGAATTTTCAAATTCCATAACCCCAGAATTAAAATATTTTAGACATATAAAATAAATATTAATATGGCCTTTCAGAAGACATTTTTAGCATAAACAAAATAGATTTTAAAGTACATTATTTTAGCTATTTTACTCCAGTTTAACTTTCAGCTACCATGCTCTTTTTTTTTTTAGTAAAAGAGAAAATAGCTAAGGAATTGAAAACGTAGCATACCAACTATAGAAATAGTTTTAACTGAATAATTTCAACATGTCAAATAATTTATGCTAGTGAATTAGAGAAACCCTTTAATCTTCAATAATTGTGGAAGAGTAGAACTCAGGGGAGACATTTTAAAGAGAGTATTTAAAAACTTCACACACATCGCTTTTCTTCTTTTTGCCTTTCCTATAGGAAAACCAATCTGCAGGTGGACTGTACCTGTAACCTGTTCACCACTGGTTAGGTGGAAACTAAGGTGGTCTTGAGGAGTTGCAGGAGGAAGCCAGAGTCGAAAAGTTACTGAAACACTATGGTTCTGTAAGAAACTAGACAGAATTTATTTTCTTTCTTGAGCCAGAGAACTGATGTTCAGTTGCTGGACGCAACTCTGGTAGAAAGAAGGCATGAGTAGAGATTGCGTAGGGGGTCAGTTTATATCACTGACGACTTTAGACAAAAACAATTGAGAACCATCATTGTACCAGAATGTGAGGCTTCTCAGGGGCTAGATTCAGGTAACTATGGTGATAGAAGGATAGAGAAGCTCTACCTATACCCATGGCTCAGCTCCTGTAGATGGAAGGAAATAAAGTTGTTTCTGAGAATGAAGAGACACCTGAGACAGTAAGTGAAGACACAGTACAGTGAGGTGAAAACTTCTCCTAACTTCCAAGCTTACAACACAACCTTGCAGGGGGTGGTGAAAACCACAGATGCTATGATTTGAATGTCCCCTTCCAAACTCATGTTGAAATTTAATTGCCATTGTAACAGTATTAAATGATGGGACTTTTAAAAGGTGATTAGGCTATGAAGGCTCTACCATAAAGAATGGATTCATGCTGTTATCATGGAAGCAGGTTCATTATTATACAAGTAGATTATTTATAAAACTACAGTTTTGTCCCCCTTTTCTATCTCTCACCCTCTTTTTGTCCTTCTCTTATGGTATGACACAGCAAGAAGTCCCTCACCAGATGCTGGTACTTTGATCTTAGACTTCTCAGGCTCCAGAACTGTAATAAATTTCTGTTTATTATAAATTAACCAGTCTGTGATATTTTCTTATAACAGCACATGACAGGCTAAGACAGTACCCATGGCTGTTTGAATGCAGGAGTTAAGATTCTGTAGAAACAAATTCAACTAAATCTTCACCTTTTTAGCATGAAGGGAGCTTTGGAATAAGAGTTTTTGTTGAAGAATGCAAGTATTTGCCAGTGGGAGAAATGTAGTAGGATAATACTTTGAGATATGGATTGTAGTTCTTTATAATCTTTCTTTTAGAGAAGGTAGCTAAAATATTCCACATTTATGTTTAATGGAAAAAATATGACCAGAATCAGAAGCAGAGAGAGAGACAGGAAAAAAACAAAACAGACAAACAAAAAAACAACTTTTGAAAGGCCATTTGAAAAGACTTTTAAAACTCCTAGTTGGGTGAAGAACTTTGGAATTTCTAAAGCTTAAAGTTAAAATAAACAAACAATCAAGTTGGAAAAACACATGATCAGAGAGAATTAGTATTTCCCATCCCTAGTGACTCTGTAAAATTTGCTTGTACTGAGAAGAAAGAAGTAATCAGAATATAAGCAAGAACGTTTATGTATGGTAGAGCTGCTGTGTTCTGCCCCTCCATATTTGCTTGAAAACTGGAGAGGAAACTGGAGAGGCACAGACAAATCACAGATTTGAAAGCAAGATCCATTCTCTCCTTCCCAGTGAATAACCAAGAAAATCCCAAGATCAGACCTCCCCCCGGTGCCCAGTATCATGTAAGAGCAAAAGGAAGGCTTCAGTGTCATGTCCGAAATGAGAGAGCCTAGAGCAGCCTCACAGAATTTCTCACAACTTACAGTGGCAAGGGAAAGCAGCTGGTTGTTTTCTGTTCCTCTGAGATGTTGAAAACATCAGAGACAGAGAGAGAGAGAAACAGAGACATAGAGTGCACGACACCTGGAGAGTTCCTACAGGAGGAAGCAAGGGAAAACTTGAAGGAAACCTACATTGGTCAGTAACTATTAGGTCCTAACATGTTTATCTCAGAGGATGCAGCAGGAGGAGCTCTTGAATAAAGAACAATACCATCTCCCCATTCCCTTATACTAAGGCATCATCTAAGAACCCTACATTTATGACAAAACCCCTGGAACAAAGGTGATTATCTTAAGATTTCATTTTTATCAAATGGGAACCAAAAATACAAAATTAACTTGAGATATAGGAAAACAAACAAATTAACATTTTTTGCCCACTTGAGTTTTGTGGAATGACATTCATACCCATTACAGTTTATATCTTGGTCCATTTTCTGCTGCTATAACAGAATACCACATACTCAGTAATTTATAAATAAAGGAGACTTATTTGGCTTATGGTTTTTGGGACTGGGAAGTCCAAGATCAAGGGGCTGCATCTTGTGAGGGCCTTCTTGCTGTTTCATAATACGATGAAAGACATCACATGGTGAGAAAGGGCTAGAGAGGCAAAAGTACTTGAGACAGTTAGAGGAAAATGGGGGCAAACTTCTGAAATAATGGCATTAATCCATTTATGAGGGCAGAGGTTTCATGATCTAATCCCTCTCTAAAAGTTCCACCTATTAATACCATCATAATGGCAATTAAATTTCAGCATTGGTTTTGGAGGAGACATTTAAGTCATATCAATTTGTATTTAAGTTATTGGTGTGCCAGCTTTAATAAATCCTATTAGATGGTGAATTTCTATAGGACAGTGGTTGCCTCTCTTTTTCTGATTTCCAGGCATCTTAAAAATAGTAGGAACTTAATATATATTTGTTCAATTTTATTGAATAGCTTAATCCAAAACATTCCCACTAGTAAATTGTCTTGGTAACCAACTTATTCGTATATTCATATATTCATGATTAGCCCTGGTGCTCAAGTACTTTTACTCATTCACTAAGTCATCTGATATAACCAACTACAATGAACATCAGCTAATACAAAGAAGACATAATAGAGAAGCAAACCATAAGGCCATCATGACTTGAGCACATGGAGAACCAGTCTCAACAACTGTTATCACTACTTCTTGAAGTACTATCTTCATTGGTTTCTAAAACACTCTATTCATCTAGTTTTCCTCCTATTTGTCTAGTCCTACTCAGTCTCTTTGCTGACATCTCCTTCCTTGATCTTATTCAATTGTTAGGCTATAAAATTCTTCTGTACACTAATGACTCACACATTTATATACACATCTATCTACTCCACACTTCTCTCTTTAGCTCCAGCTGCCTACTTGACCTCTGTATCTAGGTGTCTAATAGGCTTTTAAAACTTAACATGTTCAAACTTGAGCTCCATATTCTCCCCAAAGCCAATGCCTTTATCAGTTTTTTCCCATACTAGTAAATGACAATTGTCTATTTCCAGTATCTTAGGCCAAAATCCCTGTTGTCATCCTGGACTACTAATTTTTTCTTGGACCTCACATGCAAGTCCTCAGGGAGACCTAGCAGCTGAACCTTTAACTATATCCGAGATCTGATCATTCTTATTACATCTACTGCTGTCACCTAGGTCTAAGCCACCATCATCTCTTGCCTCCTATCTGACCTCTGTTTTTATCATTGCCCTTCTATAGCCTTGCAATGGACTCAATGTTTATATTCTCCCAACATTCACATGTTGAAATTCTTACCCATAGGGGATAGTATTAGTAAATGAGGCCTCTGGTAGATAATTAGTTCACAAGAGTGAATCTGCTTTTTATTGATGCCTTTATAAAAGAGATCCAAGAAAGCTTGTTTGCCGCTTTCACCATGTGAGGAAACAAGAAGAAGGTACCATCTATGAACCAGAAAGTAGGCCCTCACTAGAAGCTGAATCTTCTGGTATGTACTTGATCTTGAACTTCCCAGCCACTAGAATAGTAAAAAATATTTTTTTGTTATAGCAGCCTGAGAGATTAAGACAAGGCCGTATTAATACAGTGGCCAGAGTGAGCCTTTTAAATTATAATCAGATTAGGTCTGTCTTCTGGACAACTATTTCCATAGCTTTAAAACTGAGAGTAAAAGTCAAGATCCACACTATAACCTCTCTGCATGTGATCTGGCCTGCTGTTACCTCTCAACCCTCATTTCTTCCTCTGAGG
Organism: Macaca fascicularis; assembly: GCF_037993035.2. Classification (NCBI taxonomy): domain Eukaryota; kingdom Metazoa; phylum Chordata; class Mammalia; order Primates; family Cercopithecidae; genus Macaca; species Macaca fascicularis. The sequence goes on along the minus strand of NC_088376.1, from coordinate 188,400,274 downwards.
ACCTCAGCAACTCTGTCTTCTTACTGTTTCCCCCACCTATCCCACATACTCTCAAGACAAGGTCTCTGTACTTGCTGCTCTCAAAGAACAGCCAATAGAATGTTCTTCTCCATTAAATTGTCATGGTTATTAATAGTTACTTCCCTCACTTTCTTCAGATTTTTATTCCAAAGTTTTGTAGGGTTTTTTGTTTATTTGTTTTGTTTGTTTGAGACAGGGTCTCACTCTGTCACCCAGGCTGAAGTGCAGTGGCTTGATCACAGTTCACTGCAGCCTTGATATCTTGAACTCAAGTGGTTCTCCAACCTCAGTTTCTGAGTAGCTGGGGCTATAGATGTGCCCAACTAATTTTTTATTATCTGTAGAGACAGAGTCACTATGTTGCCGAGGCTGATCTCAAACTCCTTGGCTCAAGGGATCCTCCCACCTCAGCTTCAAAGTGGTAGGATTACAGGTGCGAGCCACCACACCCAACCCAAAGTTATATTTTTGTAAGGACTTTTCCGTCCATTCTATCTAACATTTCAATACCTAAGTTCACATTTCACAGAACTCTTTCCTGTTTAATAATTTGTTCTTTTTTAAGCACATATCACTTATTTGCATGTTATATATTTTTCTTATTTATTTTGCTTATTGACTGCATAGTGCTTGACAGTGTCTTGTTCACCATACTATATCTGGTCTCACAATAGCGGTTGACATATGGTAAGTCCTCGACAAATATTTGTTGAATGGTCATTGAGTAAGTAAATGAGTATTTACTAAACTATCAGCAGATTCTTTTCTAGTTTTATTTAATAATTTATGTTCATATGAAATAAAACTATTTCATTAACAAAATTTTTAGAATGTATTCTATTCTTTCTCAGTACCAAATCTAGTATTTCTCATCCATCATCCTGCAGATGGAAAAAAATCCATTATTAAATTGCTTCTGTAATACAAGTTTGCATACAATAAAAGTATAAAATATTTTTCAACCCAGAGTACAAGATAAAGTACTATTCTCCTAGTAAATACACTTTCTAAACACAATGCTATCTGTAAAAAGTCCTGTTAGTAATTAGCATAAAGCTTATTTTGCCTCACTGTAAATGGTTTCTGAACCAAATTACAGAATAAGCATTATGCTTTTGAGTGAAAGCAATGTGTCTGTAGACAATCTTATGTTTGCTTTCTTCTTTGGTTATAATGTTCTTCTTCACTAGAATTTTTAACCTCCTCATTTCTGCCCATGAAAGCCCTATATATTAGCTCACTCATTTTCAGGTTATAGCTCTGAAAATTACTACCCCTTATATATTAAGGGTGTAGTAATTTTAATACTTACTAAAGTATTTGCTTATCAGTTAACTGATTTTTCTCTGCAAACTTTCCATAATTTTGTCATCAAGAAAGGGAAAATGACAATGCTCTCCCCGAAGAAAGGAGAATGTGATGTTGGGGGATACTGTAATAGAATGTGTAATCTACCTTCTAACGTTTCAAAGCCCCAGAGTGAGGAGGAAGTTCATTGCACATGTAGATAGAAAACTAAGGCAGAGGGCCTGCAGCCTTGCTCAGCATTTGGTTCTCCAGTAGGAAAGTGATATTCAGAGCTTGTCTGGCCAACATGCAGCAGCTGACCAGCACAATTAAGAGACCGACTGGTTTGGTCTGATGGAGAGTGGATCTCATTTACATCGGCATGTTTCCTTCAATTCCAGAGTACATGGACATTAGTTTAAGGACACTTAAACTAATGGTGGGAACAGCCTGAGTATGAAGATGAGATGGAAGGTGTGGCAGAGACTCAGGGGTCTGCAGAAGCAGGCAGCAGACAGGAAGCTGCATTGGCTTGGAGGGGTAAGGGGATGGACCAAGCCGAGAAATTTTGGATCACAGGGTACAACTACACAACAAATAGGCTAACAATGGCTGAATGATCACCAGCTAACACACCCAAAGAGTAGCTTGAAGCTACAGAGTCTCCCTCTCACAGGTCCCAAGATCATTCAAATATCCACACCAAGAACACGATACACCCAGGGGTCAGCAAATTGTAGTCCACAAGCTGGGTGGTGCCTGCTGCCTCTTTTTGTGTGTCTTAGAAGCTAAAATGTGTGGTTTTATTTTTATTTTTTTTACTTTTTTAAATGACTGAAAATCAAAATATTTTGTAACACTTGAATGTTGTGTGAAAATCAAACTATATATGAGGTACCATAAATAAAGTTTTATTAAATCATAGCCAGAGCCATTCATTTACGGCTTACCTATGAGGGTTTTCCTGCTTCAACGGCAGAATTGAATAGTTGCAGCAGAGACCATATGGCCAATTAAGACTGAAATATAGTATCTGAGTATTTATAGAAAAAGTTTGCCCACTCTTGTAAGACAACATGTTAGAAAGTAGCCTAGGGAGAAACAGAGGAATTTGAAGAACGGAGCTATAACCTGAAAATGAGTGAGTTAACCACAAAGAGACCCTTGAATTATTGAATCCACTGAATTTAATAGATTAGACAAAAATTAGGATTAGCAAGAAATTGCAGATGATGCCAATTCTGCCATATGTTCCTAAGTGGCTCAATGGAACATCCTCAGTTATGTGGTATCTGAGATGGTGGGCGTCTCTTGGCCCTCAATAGATGCACAAAGATTTACTCACACCTTATGTGAATAAAATATTTTACAGCAAGTTTCGGCACATAAAGATTTTACTACAGTCCAAACTTATGAAACCTCTAGGCAAAAGTGTAATATATATATATTTATATATATAGATTATATAATATATAAAGAATATATATATTCTTTTTTTCTACTTACATGTCTGTTGGCAACCCTATTTCCATGCTTGCTAAAGTACCAACCTCACTCAGGCTGTTTTATCGATGTCTTGTGTCACTCTGGGCTGTACTCCCTTGTTCTCCACAAGACAGTGGAAACGCCTCATTTGTTTACATTGAAATATGAGGATTTGATAGTTATGGATGTGTTGTGTCTCATATTTTGAAAACAATGATTTATTAATGCAAGAGATACATTCCTAATGGAAGAACTGGAGCTATAATATTTAGTTGTATGCTTTTAGAATTAAAGCTGTAGATTCATGCTAACACAATAGGTCAATTTGTAAGGAAGCACATGTATATAACTGCTATTTTGCTTTATTTTTTGAAATTTGCATTCCATAGTTCAATTTTAAAGGAGAGGAAGTAGAAATACATAGAAATGTGTTTTTATGTTTTTATGTCATTGCTAAACTGGGCCATTTAACCTTAAGCTATAACATGAAAAACATATTTTTTATGCTAATTGAAGACACATCTGGATTTATAAGACAGCTGGGAAGGAATATGGAAGTAATCACCTATTCTTTAAACTTAATCTTCAACTTAAACTTTAAAATTATTTAGAGGTTTTAATTTCTCTTATTAGTTAAATAACAACCGTACCATACATAAAAACTACCCTCCCTCATTTGTTATTTTCAGTGTTAAGTATAGCTTTTTATTTTACTCTATTTCCCCAAATAACTCCGTGAATAGATATTACAATCTCAATATTACAGGTGAGGGTAGTTGTACTAGTGAGTTTAATCATTTGCCCACCTCAAAATTATATCACTTGTAAACAACAAAACCAGGATTGAAGCACAAGCTTGTATCACTTCAAAGCCTGTGCTCTTAAGAATAAGTTTAAAATCCTAACCACTACTTGACCCTACTTTCTGTGTTTGAAATACATTTTTTTTGCAAACCATTTAGGTTTTGTTTTATAATTGCTGAGTTTCCTATACATGTGTCTTTAAAGACATTTGTAGCCTATTCCTTTGTTTCTCTAACCCTCAAGGTTAAATGGCCCAGTTTCGCTATGACAGCATTCTTCTTGGTAAAGGAGATATGGCAAGGTAGCAACTGATTGTGCAGAGTTAACCTTGAAGTTATTTGATGTTAAATCAGTTTTACTTAGGGATGTTTTTTCACCCCTAAGGTCTCTTTTATTCTGTCATACAATTTGCTGTCAAACTAAATGATGCATTTAAATTGAATGACCAAAGATAATGACTGTAACAAGGGAGAGACCCGTACAATTGCTGTTGTAATGTCATTCTGATCTGAATGACCCTGTTGTGTTGGAGTCATGATACAGTGGATGTCAAGTCATGATAACCTACTACTGTTTCTCAGCCAAATAATGGAAGTTTCTTGTGGGGTGGCATTAAAAATAAAGTTGCCCAAAGGGTATTTGTTATTAGAGAGGTTCAGAAATTATGGCAACACTAACTGGAAGTAGAATGTAAGAGCAATGTACTCAATTTGATTACCAAACTGAATGACACTAAGATTTGTTTCTTACTAGAGTTATATAGTATGGTAAAATAATCAGAACAGTTGTGGCCAACAAATTGGCTTGGCTACACTGTGAAATAGAAAGATAAATTGGCAAAATGTCTTTTTCAAAGACAATTGGGTTCATAAGTTAGATTTTCTGTAGTGGAAAAAAAGCAATTGCACAGCTTCTAGACTATATGACAGTCTAGCAGAATAATATGCCCTCACTCTCTCCCTCCTTCCTTCCCTCTTTCTGCCTCCCTCCCTCCCACCTTTCCTTCCTTTGCTACAGCATGAATAACATAGAGACTAGTATTATTTGGCTTAATTGCACAAAGAGGGCTCTATGATTTTACTTTTATCTTTCAGGTTTCGGTCATTTATATTTACGACTTATATATACTTGCTGTATTTAATCTTCAAAAGAAATAGAGTGTATTCCACAACTCCTTTCTGTCACTTTTTTTCATGCATTGTTGCCCATATTTTTTCATTCCATAAGCCACAAGAGAGACCAGAAAGTTTTGTGTCTTAAAAATTTGCTCAATGACGTTCTATGCATTTTCTCAATTATTTTGAAGTAGAAAGTCTCATAATCTTCCTCACAACTCTTCTTTTTTCCCCACTTAACATATGGTATAATCTTAATGCTCTAGTTCATGGATTTCACCTCATGAATAGGGAGTATATTGAGACTAGATTTTGATTTTGTGATCCTTATATGGCCTTGGATATTTTTCCTTTATAACAAGAATAATGTTTTTGTTTTATAACCAAAAGACACATTTAAAATATATCTTTTTCTCTATCAAAACTCATTAAATAACCTAAATGGTGCTGGGAAAACTGGCTAGCCATATTCAGAAAACTGAAACTGGACTCCTTACTTATACCTTATATAAAAATTAACTCAACTTAAATGTAAAACTCAAAACCATAAAAGCCCCTAGGAGAAAATCTAGGCAATACCATTTGGGAAATAGGCATGGGCAAAGACTTTATGATGAAATCACTAAAAGCAATTGCAAGAAGAGCTAAAATTGACAAACAGGATCTAATCGAACTAAAGAGTTTCTCCACAGCAAAAGAAACTATCATCAGAGTGAACAGGCAACCTACAGAATGGGAGGAAATTTTTGGAAACTACCCATCTGACAAAGAGCTAATATCCAGAATTTACAAGGAACTTAAATTTACAAGAATAAAAAAAAATCTCATAAAACAGTGGGCAAGGGACATGAATAGACACTTCTCAAAAGGATATATTTACGTGGCCGACAAACATGACAGAAAAGCTCCACATCCCTGATCATTAGAAAAATGCAAATCAAGGCCGGGCGCGGTAGCTCAAGCCTGTAATCCCAGCACTTTGGGAGGCCAAGACGGGCGGATCACGAGGTCAGCAGATCGAGACCATCCTGGCTAACCCAGTGAAACCCCGTCTCTACTAAAAAATACAAAAAACTAGCCGGGCGAGGTGGCGGGCGCCTGTAGTCCCAGCTACTCGGGAGGCTGAGGCAGGAGAATGGTGTGAACCCGGGAGGCGGAGCTTGCAGTGAGCTGAGATCCGGCCACTGCACTCCAGCCTGGGCGACAGAGCAAGACTCTGTCTCAAAAAAAAAAAAAAGAAAAATGCAAATCAAAACCGCAATGAGATAACATCTCATAGCAGTCAGAATAGTGATTATTAAAAAGCCAAAAAACAACGTATGCTGGTGAGACTGTGGAGAAGTGGAAACGCTTTTACACTGTTGGTGGGAACGTACATTAGTTCAACCACTGTGGGAGACAGTGTAGCAATTCCTCAAGGATCTAGAACCAGAAACACCATTTGACCCAGCTTTCCCATTACTGGGAATATAACCAAAGAATTATAAAACATCCTATTATAAAGATACATACACCGATGTTTACTGTAGTACTGGTTCACAATAGCAAAGACATAGAACCAACCCAAATGCCCATCAAGGATAGACTGAATAAAGAAAATGGGTACATATACACCACGGAATACTATGAAGCCATAAAAAGGAATGAGATCATGTCTTTTTGTTATGGGTAGGTCTTTGTTCTTAGAGCTCCCAAGATGGTGGTGGCCACTCCCAAGATGGCAGCAAGCTTTTTGTTCTCTGACCTGGAGTTCTTGGCCTCAAGGATTCCAAGAAATGGAACGTTGGGCCATGCGGTGAGTGTTACAGCTCTATTGGAAGCCTTGGGTTATGGAAGAGACCTGTGGAACTCAGCGACTAGTGTTCAGCTCGATTAGGATGAACCCGGGCACTTAGCCGTGCAGGAACAATGGCGAGCTTTTAGCCCCATCAGGAATCCAATGGGTGCTTCACTGGATCAGAAGCACAGTAGACACCCTGCCGGATCCGGAGGGGTGGAAGTCAGCAGCGAGTCTGCGATGGCAGTGAACAGCAGTGATGGACAGTCAGTGAAAGCTCAGCTTGAGCAGGAAAAACACGGACCGGAAGAGTGTGCAGTTGCAAGATTTAATAGTGAAAACAGAGCTCCCGAACAATGGGAGGAGACCCAAATGGGGTTGCCCACTCCCGGCTTGAATGCTTGGGGTTTATATCCCAAACACTGTCCCTCGCCCTGTGCTCTCAGTTGATATATGATTGACTATTTCTTTACCTCCTGCCGTTAGCCTAATTGGTATTTTAGTGAGCCCTCTTTACTATCTGATTGGTCGGGTGTGAGCTGAGTTACAAGCCCTGTGTTTAAGGTGGGTGTGGTCACCTTCTCCAGCTAGGCTTAGGAATTTTTAGTTGGCCTAGGAAATCCAGCTAGTGCAGGGACATAGATGAAATTGGAAGCCTGCATCCTCAACAAACTAATGCAGGAATATAAAACCAAACACTGCATGTTCTCACTCATAAGTGGGAGCTGAACAATAAAAACACATGGACACAGGCACAGGAAGGGGAACAACACACATTGGGGCCTGTCGGGGAGGTGGGAGGAGGAAGAGCATCAGGACAAATAGCTAATGAATGCATGCGGGGCTTAATACCTAGGTGATGGCTTGATAGGTGCAGCAAACCACCATGGCACGCATTCACCTATGTAACAAACCTGCACATTCTGCACATGTACTCCAGAATCTAAAATAAAATTAAATTAAATTTTAAAAAACTGTGATTATGAGGAGGAAATCTATTGGAAAAAAAATACATATTGCCAATAAAAATATAGACATTTTTCTGATCATTAGGGAAATGAAAATTAAAGCACCAATTAAGAAATATTTTTTCAGCTATCATATTGGCAAAAATTAGAAAATTGATAAGATTGAGGAGTGTCAAGTATATGGGGAAGTTCATGTCCTGTCAGTGAGAACAGAAAAGCTTGCCACAACCTTTTTGGAAAGTAATCTGACAATACCTATTAAAATAAAAACGTATAATCCATTTGTCCTAACATTCCCAATTAAGGGATTCTAAAAACAAACAAACAAAAAACTTATTTAGTAACCACTTTCCATGTCCTTTGGTCAATTATATATCTTTTTCTCAACAATGGATTATGTAATGTTGCTACTTATCTGTAATATTAATCACAACTTTTCTTTTAGTTTTGATATTTATAATTGTTATTTTTTATAATTAAAAGGAAAATAACTTTGAAGTATTATCAACAAAACTTAAAAACAATTTATAAGAAAAAAATCCTATATATAGGACGTTTGAGAAAGTGGGCTTAAATATTTAATAGTAACTAGTGAATTGAAACTAAATGTCAGAAAAACAAACGAGAAAACATGTATCTCTTCTATTTGGTGACTTCTCCTCTGAATTGATGGTATTCCCAGTCTTGCTTAAAGAATTAAAGTAAAATTTAGCATAGCTCCTCCTAATTTTGGCACAATTGATCTTTTCTACTTTCTGAAAAGTAAGTAGAGTAAAAAAAGTAATTCCCACTCCTTCCTTGGAGTTCAGTGTTCTCGATTCTCTTCCCGTCTCTTTGAGCTCTTCTGTCTTTGTCTTTCCCTTCTGCATGCATAACAATCATAATGGGATTCCTATTTAAAGAAATACAAATTTTTCTATCAGACTGAGGGCAGTCCTCTGAAAGTGAAGTCTCTTAGTGAGGAACCCAAGAATACAGCTTATAGCAAATTTTCTCTGAGTGAGTCTTATGCACAGTAAAGTTTGAGATTTGTTACTGAGATGATGAGCTACTTCAGGATTCCTGCACACATCTGTTTCAGACACACCAAATTTATCCCTGCTGTTGAAAAGGGCATTGAACTTCTTCTGGCCTCTATGTTTTGAGTCAGTTCCAATCTCACTCCTGACTCTCAGACTTTTATCTCGCCTTGGAGGACTCACAAATACCTCAAAGCCCCTTGAGCCTACTCTTCCTCCTGACTTTCTTCTTTCTGTGATTGGCATCGCACCTGACAGCTGCCAGAACCAGAAACTGGGAGGTAACCCTGATTTCTGTTCTTTCCCACTGTATTCATTCACTCATGAGCTCCTGGTTATTCTGCCTTCTGAATATCCATGTTTCACTCAATTCCCAATAGTACCACTGACACTAGCCTTAGTGTGGCCCACATCATCTCTCATTGAAATTATCACAACTGTAATTTTCATGTTTCCCCGTTTCTATTAAAGTCCCATTGTAACTGAGTACCCCCATTTTTCTAAGAGGAAGAGAGTGAGTTATTTTTTAATTTCTTCTTCTCTCTCTCCTTGTTCTCCCCTGTTTTCCACTTCCCACTTAGCTCTTTAGAAATGCAATTATAATCTTTACTTTCCCTTCACCAGACACTGGCTACATGGCAAGCTTACCAAACTATGGGCTTACTTAGAAGCTCCAGAGCTGAAACTCTCTCTCCCCAGGAGATTGCCTCAGTTGACACCTGTCAATTTACATCCTCAAGGATGACAATGATAGAACTCGGTCCCACCATCTCAGATTATGGACACCTTAAAACCTAGCACTACCTGTTATGATGCCAGCTGAACCACCTGGTACATAAGGCACTGAAGTGAGTCACACAGGCCCTGCATCTGCTTGCTTCCTCCCCTGCATGCCATTCATGCCAAATTCCGCCTTAAAAGCTGCTGCATTCTGCCCCCAAAATGAAGTGGTACCCTTAAAGGTAAGAACCTGTACTACTTTCCCTAAGCTAAGCTTTGGAATAAAGTCATTTATACCAGACCTCACTCTTGTTAACGGGACTCTGCAAGTGGTGAGTGACTGAACCTGCCTTTTGGTTATACCATGCATTCTTCTTCTAAGGTGCTAATTTAATTGTCACCTTAATTACAAGCTTTCCATAGCTCTCGTTTGCTTTTAGTTTAAAATATAAATCCCTTACTGTGGCTTAGAGTGTCCTGCATAATCAAACTGAGAGGTGAAGCCAGCTGAGCTTCTGGGTAGGGTGGGGACTTGGAGAACTTTTGTGTCTAGCTAAGGGATTGTAAACGCGCCAATCACCACTCTGTAAAAACGCACCAATCAGCACTCTGTGCCTAGCTAAAGGATTATAAATGCACCAATGAGCACTCTGTAAAATGGACCAATCAGCATTCTGTAAAATTGACCAATCAGTGCTCTGTAAGATGAACCAATCCACAGGACGTGGGCAGGCCGAGTAAGGGACTAAAAGCTGGCCACCCAAGCCAGCTGCTGCAACCTGCTGGGGTTCCCTTCCATGCTGTGGAAGCTTTGTTCTTTTGCTCTTCATAATAAATCTTGCTGCTTCCCACTCTTTGGGTCCGCACTACCTTTATGAGCTGCAACACTCACCGCGAGGGTCTGCGGCTTCATTCCTCAAGTCAGTGAGACCAGAACCCACCAGGAGGAACAAACAACTCCAGACACTCCACCTTTAAGAGCTGTAACACTGACTGCCAAGGTCTGCAGCTTCACTTCTGAAGTCAGCGACACCACCAACCCACTGGAAGGAAGAGAGCTCTGGACACATCTGAGCATCTGAAGGAACGAACTCTGGACACACCATCTTTAAGAGTTGTACCACTCACCTCTAGGGTCCACGGCTTCATTCTTCAAGTCAGAGAGACCAAGAACCCACTGGAAGGAATAAATTCCAGACACACAATCATTGTCTATCTCTCTAATTTGTTTCTTACCACTCTAAGTCTCATACTTTATAATGGTCCTATTAAATGTTTTGTAAGTTTCCATGCTGTTTCTTGCCTGGATTTTTATGTAGAGTACTTTTCCTTCTTGGAGCCCTAATTACCAACCTCTTTAGTCTGATCATTTGTACTCTATATTTAGGTCTCACTTCCTCTGGAATGCCTTTCTTCCCACCCCTGGGTTGTGGGCACAGCATCACAGCAGTGTCCCAAACAAGAAGGAAGAAGGGGCAGTGTCAGCCAACACTGTTCTAACATATTATTTCTTTCACAGTGTTTTTAAGAACTGGGGGCAAATAGCCACCCATAGAGGCAAGGGAGGTTAGGAATAAAAGCATGTTTCAAAGGAAATGAGATATAAACATCAGTTCAAACAGATAATGATTCATCACTCAGACCAAACAAATTGTGGTTGAGAACATAGCTGGGATCCTGTTATCAAGAAAGAAGGGAAAACGGCCTAAGGGGAGGCAATCAACAGTATTTACCAGGCTTTCCCTTGCAGATTGACACCATAGGGAGTTGCCTAGCTGGCCTACTCCTTCATCCAGCTCTAGTTGTGCATACACCCTCTCCCCAACCTCAGGGCTGTTTCCAAAGTTAGAAGTAAATGCCCTCAGGGGTCTCCCAGTGAAGGTTAATGTCTAGGCATCTTGTGTTTGTTGCCTGTTAAGGGAGCCTCTTGCTACTTTGCATTCTACTTGTTTCTGGAGCTGAAGAAACACTGCTTAAAAGGATTAATCTGGCTGGTGCTCCAGAGAATTTGGAAGGTAAACAAGTTTCTTTTTTGTCAATATGGCAATTAAGAACGTTGAGATTAAAGAAAGAAAAGTAAATGCAGCTTTTATTTCTACAGTAGACTGATAGGCTAGTGAGTCGCTGAATAGGTAATAAGCACTAGAAGTGTTTTGGCTTAACAAATCTGGTTCAGGTATAAAATTCTCTCTTCCCTCTACTATCTTGTATCCCAGAATATCTGAACTCTACGCAGAAGAAAGCTTGACAGTTTAGAATTTGGATTTTGTGTTCCTTTGATAGTGGTGTAAAATGTTTTATGCTAGAGACACAAATCTGCATGAAAATTTCGTTTCAAATAAAGCTGATTATTATTATTTTTTTTTCTGTAGCCAGAAGTGTTACTTTTTATTTTATGGTGACTAAGGAAAATATTAATATATGTATACATGTTATTAGTGTAAATGATCCAATGGAAGTTATTAGTGGGTGGTACAAAATCATATTCTCACTGAGAGAATACTAGATTGAGCTATCAATTTACCTATCAGTGACCTTGGAAAATTGCTTAATCTTTCTGAGACTGTTTCTCCCTTCTTTAAGCAGCAATCATAATGCCTCCATCTCCACCGGGCTGCTGGGGATTTTTTCTTATACTTCATTGTACCCATTATGACCAACTTAGTGCCAGACGTGTGATAGATACTCAGTAAATACTTATTTAGTAAAATATAGAATTAAAAATCAAATGAAATAAGTATGTAAAAGTATTGTGGATTACTACACAAATACAAGCATTATTATTGTCACGGAACAAAATTTCAATAAATTGAGTTTTAAAGCTCCAATTGGTTTTTATTAGCAATTCATGAACCAGGTAGTATTTTTCAGTCTGCAAAGTAGAAGCAGCTCTGCCAGGAGTGGCAGAAGGATTGACTTTTGTAAGGCAGATTTAGCAGAAAACAAACAAACAAACAAACAAACGAAAAACAGAATAGGGTGGAAAGTGGATTGGTTGTCCTCAGGTACTTTCCTTGTATGAGTTAAAGCTGAGAGGACTTCCCTATTTTGCCTGCTCAGATTTACTGATCCCATTTTGTTTGGTTGCTGTAAATCTCCTATTATTTTTTCTTTGAAAACAACCCTGTTTGGGGATTTGGTTCTCATCTTTCTCCTAATTTCTCAGAAGGTCAGATTCATACAAATAAACAATTTAGTTCTTGGATAGGTAATATGGAACTTTAGCATGAGTGACTCCATTTTGAGCCTACTATCTTTTTATTAACCTTGTTATTCTCTTCCATGATATAGAAACACATTTTGCCTATAAACTCTGGATCATTTAAAAAGCAACTTTATCATGATAGCTTTCTTCAAAGACCACTCCACTGGGTAGGAGTAGCATTTGATGTACTGTGGTTCTTATTATCAGTCATTAGCTAAATCAAACAAAAACTAAACTTGCTAAAGGGCCATGAAGAAGAGAACTCATTTATTGAAACCTAATTTCAGAGCAAGATTAGGATGGAGTTTTTCTCAACTATTTCAGTTTCTGAAAGACTTGGGATAACGTAGCCCTTGAGGCATGATGGGAAGTACCACCGAGAAAAAAGTGTCATTACACTTGCTGTCTCTTCAGCTGAGAATTACAGAACATCCACTTACCATTACCCATTTAATCTTGCATATCAGTAATCTTACATGGTTAAACCTATAGGAAAACTGGGGTAAGGGTGATGGTATTGGGGGAACTCAAAGAGGAAAAAGGGACTTTTTTTTCCCCAGGGGATTTTATGCTCTATAATTCCTTTCAAAACATCAGTAGAAAAGAGAGAACCTGAAAATGCAAACTTTATTTTAGCAGTAACTGTTACTTCTCTTAGTTGCTCTTTCAGAGCAAAAACAGCCAAATTTAATTGACAACAAGTATAAAGATACCGTAATGAGGATTCTAAATTACTATGAAGAGGTCTGATAATAACCAAATGTTTAATTTTTAACCATTAGCATTGTAAACAAGGATAATGCTATCATCCAGAGAAAATGACTTGTATATAGAAATAAAAATGGATAACATTTTGAAATACTATGTACTTTGGTTTTCCTTCTTGATAATTGTCATTTAACTCTGCAGCCTTCATGATTAAACTGGAAAATGAATGTGAAATCTATTGCCCTGGGATGGGGAGGGGAGAACAAAACAAAAATGAAAACAAAAAAGAACTCCAAAGAATCAAATTCTTGACTTTATAGCTTCTACGTAGGCTTTTATAATATTCTATTTGAGATATTAGTTTGAAAGCTGAAAAACGTTTAAATAGTAAAAGCTAGACACTATTGAGACGTAAGAGGCTTGTAATGGAGTGGCAGAAGTTGGTCTTGAATATTCTCACTCAAAATAGAATTTATACCAAGAACCAAAGAGTTGGGAGGAAATAAACAGTGAACTATTTTCTTTACCCTGAGGAAAATAATAGTACAGCTAGTTGAACTGAGGGAGATAATTGAATTTGATGTGACTGGGATTTAGATGCTGATGGAACCCTGAAAGTGACCATTGTCACATGTCGCTAAGTAATTGAAAGTTATTCTCATAGACCTGTAGGTACTAGCTTTGGTTTTTGTTTTTATTATAATAGTGGCCTTAAAAAAAGCCACTATTATCAAAACAAAAAAAATCACTCAAAATTCTACCCAATAATATATATTTCAGTGCTTATTCTACTAGTCATTTTATCCATGCATGTTCATTTCTGTTTCTGTATCTGTAGATGTATCCACATTTTTACCTACACCTGAAATTCTATTTTGCATCTGTAGCTACATCTATAGCTATAGCTGTACTTATATCTGTATTGAAAAGTAGTATGTCCTAGGAAATTCTAGGAATATAGTGACAGCCAGAAAACAAAAATAAAAACATCCATGAAGTTAATATTTATAATGAAACTAGGTCACAAAGTATTTCTTCAAGCGTCAAAATATAAGCAGATAGAAATATGTCACCAATAGCCATAAACTTTGCATTATACCAGTATCTTCATTAGAAAAAACAAGAAGGACGCAATGAATGACTAAAGGACTTGAGAATACAGACTTCCAAATTAGCCAACATGAAACCATCAGAGAACAACAGCTACAAAGGAGGAGAGTTCTTACCTATTTACATGATGAGTGAATGTGAGGCTTCCATTCAGGTGTAAGGAGCTGGAGCTGTCTAGACTTTATAAACTCTTGAAACTGATCAACCTTCCAAGATAGAGCACCAAACTGCCAAGAATAAAATCATAATTGATCAGGTTGGGGACAATAGCAAGGAATGAAACATGGTGTCCCAGTAAAAATGAGAAAGAAACAACCAGAAAAGCTCAGTAAGAAGCATTATATACTTTAATGCTACATAGAAATACTAGAAGAAGGAGCTCTGTGCAGTTAAAAAAATGTCATTTGAACCAAGATCCCTTCTAAAAATTCAAGAATACAATTTCACATAAAAATAAACAACAAAAAGTGTTGAGGTTAAATCCCATTAAAACTTACCAATATACAAAGAGAATAAGGAGCAGAATAACATCTGTACTGACAATGAAAGTATGCCATAACGATATGCCTGAAGACAGATCAAAATTATAACCTGCTATTTCAAAGCAACTTTAACATCATTCAAACATGATACAAAGTATAAATGAATAACACACATCAGAATTAGGAAAAATCAGAAATTAAATGACAGAACTCAAGAACGAATTGGATATAAGGAACAATCATATTAAAAAGAGAGAAAATAAACATAGTTAATAATGTCTTAAGAAAAAGGAAAGGTTAAAAATTAAAGCCAAAGGGAAAAAAAAGGAACACTGAAGATAAACAAAAAAGATATGCAACACAGATAATAGAATTCTCTGAAGAAGAAAACTAAAGCCAGAAAGAAGAACAAATGCTCAAAACCATAATTCAAGAAAGCTTATGGGGTTAAAAAAAACTTGAAACTTATTGAAAGAACACAGCATATACTCATATGCTCAAGAATGTCAATCCAGGAAGACTAATGTTAAGATACATTAGAGAAACTCCTGAGCTTGAGAGACAAAACATAAACTTTGAGTGTCTGGGGGAGAAAAGTTATCGCTTATAGGGATAAACTGTATTATCTTCGTAGTTTTCAGCAGTAATGCTTCATGCCAGAAAAAGAATGAAGAGATACGTTTGATACATCAAGGAGAGAAATCATAAAATGAGAAACTTACATGTAGCAAAATTATCAGTAAAACAGTTACAAACTCTTAACTATACAGGAACTCAGAGAAAACTGCTCTTGCAAGCACTTCTCAGAGCGACCTGCTTGACAGCAAACTTCAGATGACTACCACGACATTACATGTGGAATGGTGATAAGAATATATACTTATAAAACTAGAAATAAAGAAGAGTTAAAACGGAGAAAATATACTTGGAGTACAAGCTTAGAAATGAAGAAGGAAGAAGGGATTAGCCTATGTAAAAATTTAAAAAATTGTTTCTAATAATTATTGCTGGTGGTAGCTACGTTAGTATCACTATTCTAGGATCATTCTGTGTATAATGTGAGATTAAGCAAGGGTATCTTCTCTATATTTGAAAACCAAGATTCATAGCATGGAAGAGAGAAGATACAAATATAATATAGAAGAGGTTACATAATATCAATGTGGTTATAAATATATGCATATATTTACACATTATATATTTATATATATATAATTAAAGCTAATTATTTATATGTATATACTGAGTATATCCATTGAAAGTGGCTGGAAACGATGACTAACCCAGTAACAGCGCATGTTTCTGGTGACCAAATTGCCTTGAAAAACCAAGGGCTTCATGGAGAAATGGCTGATTCTACATAGAAGGGTAGAAATGTACAGGATAAGTTTGCAAAATCTTGTCACACTGGGTAACAAGACAGCTAACAGAGACTCCATAGGATGATGTCAAAAAGAATTATGTGCTATCTTGAAGTATCTCCAGCTGGCCAAATGTAGGACAATTTGAAAGTCAATAGAATAAGAGATACAATGTTTTGAAACCCATACAGTATGTTTAAATTCATGAGTTTAAAATGATGCAAAAATTAGTCACCTTTTGAAAATGTAAGGGGATTAATACATATTTTGAAAAATAGTATGCAAGGGAAAGAACAGGCATTTATGTTGCCTTCTTGTATAAACTGTACCCTTGGGTGACCAAATGGTGGATAAGAGAAATATCTGTGTATAATGTTATTTCAGCTAATTAAAAAATATAATATTAGGATATCAGCATTTTATATCATAAAATATGCTCCAGCATGAATGATTTTTACCCAGAATGTGAAGTGAACTGGTAGCTTCTCTCACACCTTACCAAACAGGACTCTCTCCTCTCTCTGTCTGCATGTATGAGATATATACATGCTGGAATCAGACTCTCATACTGTCTTCTCATCTTTAAAAAAAAATTAGTGTATCATGAACATTTTCCCTCTTTCAGTATCCATTTAGCAGACATTACAACAGTTAAAATGACTGTATAATCTAGTGTATGAGTATATAACATCAGGTTCATAATTTAAATAACGTGCTATTTTTATTCAAAATTTCCTTTGTTGTCTTATGTATTTATTTTCTATTATGTATATGGCTTTCACAGCTCCTTTTGTAGTAAATTTTTTTTGTAGCCATATATATATATATATATATATTTTTTTTTTTAGCAAAGTGTAATTATTAGTTAAGCATATTTTTAACAATTTGGACACAAATGGTCAAATTGTCCTTCAGAAAAGTTTATTAGCTTCCATGTCTATCAGTATAGTTCAGTCCTCCATATGCCAGCTGTTTCTTTAAGTACAGCTGGCCCTGTGTATTTGTGGGTTCCGAAGTGGGTTCAACTAACCACATATTGAAAATATTTCACGCACACACACGTGTGCGCGTGCACACACACACATTCAAGAACTGAGTTAAAGATTAAATATTAGAACAAAAGATCCTCCTAGTGCCCTTATCTATGAGGATTTAGGAGCTCTTATCTGAGGACCTGTGGGGGAAGAGATCAATATATATGTTTCTTATTACATCAGAATATCACGCTTTTATTATTTCTCTGTAAGTCTTTAGTGTTTGTTTGTATGCCTTTAATGAAATCTTAATGAAAGTTTCCACTATTTTAAATACTGCAAAAGCTGGTAAAACAAAAACTTAACAAATGAATCTGGAATTAAAATACATACTCTTATCTAGCCTCATTTATTTGCTAAAAATAATTTATCAATCACTAAGGAAAATCAGCTATTTCAAACTTTCCTATGACTGGGACAGATACTGCATTTAAAAAAAATCTATAAGATTAACCAGCTCTACATTTATTCTGATGAACTGGTCCAGTTAGCCTCTTTATCTGCTTGTGCTATTAAGAGGTAGAAGTTAAGAAAAAAAATATCCAGCTTAGGTTTAATATTTTTCTGAAAATGACTGAGCACATTTGAGAATAAATAGCAGATTGCCCCCTTGATATATACTTAAAGTGGATTTTGTAATGTGCTGTGGGATGGGAGATTTCTAAAATGCAGCCCCTGATATCAAGGTCTCTTATTATGGCTGTGGTGGCGCTGGGATTGGACAACAATTCATCTTCCTGGCAGAGATTCATTTAAGTGACTCCTAAGTACCTGAGTGTTGAATTTACCCCAGCCTGCCAGGAGCAAGGGGATCTTGAAGGACCTAGCTGTGTGTATTTATTTTTTTAGAAAGGATTAAATACCAATTTTTAACAGAGGCTGAGATCCGATAGTCTCTTTTTAACCTTTGCAGGGTATTCCCTGGTAAAAGAGCTCTGTTTTTGCCTAATATTTTTCTTAAAACAACAGCCCTTGCTATTTTAATCTGTCATTCCCTGGAGCAAAAGAGCATGGCTGAGCATCCGAGGTTACATTTCCTGTCTCTTATATAACTGAAGCTCCTCTTCAATATAGTATTTTGAACCTAATACAACTTTCTTTTTGTGTATGGGAGGCCTGTCGTTCTTCATATTCTTCTCTTTTATCTTCCTGTCTTCATTCCTTTCATCAGATCCAGCATTATATATTAAACAACCTAATCAGTTAAAAGGCATTTCAGGAATATTATTAGAAAATGTGGAAAGTGAGGAAGGTGCATTGGAGATTTATTCAGCACCTACAGTTTATATGAAAGAAGAGAGAATGGAGATCAGTGAAGTTAGGACTTTTCAAGGTTCACAAAGCAAGTTGACAGCTGATATTTTTTGTAACTCTACTCAGGTTGTGGATTAGTTTACATTGTAATTCTTGTGACAACAATGAAAATAATTCCCTGGTTTATTAATGGCTTCAAAAAGACTAAGTTAGCAATACAAATCCTCTAATGTTGTATGCAGAAAATACATATTGCTGTTTGCATAATTGGTTTTCTAGAAGCATGGATATAATGCTAAATAAATTGAAACATATTTCAATATTGTTGCATTGATACTTATTCTATAATACACTCATGTTTGCTTTGCACTATTCATATTGCATGTACTTAGAAATCCTTGAAAAACAGAGTTTAGAGAGAACTTTAATTAAAATAGTAATGAGCACTTGATTACCAAAATTGATTTTAATCATAAGAAAATATCCTTCTTCCTGATCTCTTGGCACCCTTGCTGTGCTCACAGTTTCTTTCTTGGAAAGGTGGACTTTTCTTGTTTTGTTTTTTTTTTTTTTTTGAGACGGAGTTTCGCCCTTGTGGCCTGGTCTGGAGTACAATGGCGCAATCTCAGCTCACCACAACCTCTGCCTCCCGGGTTCAAGCTATTCTCCTGCTTCAGCCTCCCGAGTAACTGGGATTACAGGCATGTACCACCACACCCAGCTAATTTTGTATTTTTAGTAGAGACGGGGTTGCTCCATGTTGGTCAGGCTGGTCTCGAACTCCTGACCTCAAGTGATCTTCCTGCCTCGGCTTCTCAAAGTGCTGGGATTCCAGCCATGAGTCACTGTGCCCGGCCAACTTTTCTTGTCTTGACAGCATATGCTGCTATGGTTTTCCCCAAATATCCTGTGGGACTTTTGTTCTGTCCCCTTTGTTCCCTCCTATTTTGCTTTTATCTCTTAAATTTAGCAGACTCCAAGTATTTTTCCTGGTTTCTTTTAATTTCTATCCCCATACTCTGTTTTGTCCAATATTTTCACAACAGTCATCTCTGTTTACATGATTTCAAGTACTATACTTTCAGCTTCTACATTTTTCCAACAACTGATACTGCCTGTTAAACATCTTCATTTTGATGTTTGCTGGTATAGCAGGTTCAATATGGCCATATGGGGACTCATTATCTGCTCAGCATTCTACAATTTACTTGCCCTCCTTATTCTCCTCTTTCTGTGTAATGCCACATTTCTCTCAGCTGCTTCTCTTTAGTTGCTCAGTCTCAACACCAGGAATAATTTTTCCCTATATCAATTCCTTATCCCTGACCTTCAAAGAATTGTTTTTAATGGTCTGAATGTGTATGTCCTGCAAAATTCCTATATTGAAACCTAATCTCCAAGGTGATGGTATTAAGAGGTGGTGCTTTGGGAGATGATTATTTCATGAAGGTGAATTCCTTACGAATGGGAGTAGTGCCCTTATGAAAAAAAAAAAGATGGAGGAGCTGATTTCCACCATGTGAGGATACATAGAGGGTGCTACCTATGAGAAACAGGCCCTCACCAGATATGAAACCTACCAACACCTCGATCCTGGACTTCCCAGCCTCCAGAACTGTGAGCTATAGATTTCTGTTGTTTTCAAATTACTTACTCAAAGGCAGGTTATTGTAACAGAATGCACGGACTAAGACAGTTTTCATCTTGGGAGATTTTACTACTGAAATGTTCTGTCGTTTATCCTGAGTCTTCTATTGCTGTCTTAAATCTTCATTTATGTCTTCATTAACTCTTTACAGACTTCCAAAAGAGTTACCTGTTGGTTTCTCTGCTTTTGAAAGTCTTAGCAAATCACCTTATAAACATATGTGATGTTAATCTGCTTAAAACATAGTCTCAGATCACATGCTCAAAGGCTTCCAATGGTCCCTACTGACTTATAAAGGTCTTCATCAAAACGTAGTAGTTTTTCGGGAAATGACTTCATACTACATTGCCATTGTTTTTTCTTTCACTTTTCAACAAATACTCTACATAAGTGCTTCTCAGATTTAAGGTGCATACAAATCAAGTGTAGGTCATTCACTGTCCTTGGAAAGTTTTATGTGCTTTTTTGGTTCTTTCCTGTACACTGTCTGCAATACCTTGCTGTCACATATCCCTTTATTATAAACCAAAACACATCTCACAGTCAACCTATCCAGCAAATCTCATTTGCTTGAATTTTATATTTTCCAAATTCCCAAACATCTATAGGTATATTCTTTGTGACACTTAACTGTATTACCTGGCATGATAGTTTCGCAAATAGAATGCAACAATTTTGAAGACAAGAACTATACTTCCTTTCACTCTGTGTCTCCCATAGATCTCGTACAACACTTCGCATGCAGTAGGTGGGTGCTTAATAACTATTGTTTAAATTATTCTACATGGTTGAGCCACACTGATAAAACAAACCACTAGTAAACAGATTTCAGATCATAATTAATGTTTGTGATATTTCCTGTAAACTGGAAAAGCTGAGATTCTCTTTAGCAGTGGCCTTTTCAGAATTGTTTGCGTAAATTCCAAATATAAAACTCTGCTCTATTGTGAAAACTATTTCAGATGTCAAGTCAACTTAGTGTTTGAAACTAAAGAGGAAAATGCTAAGTATTAATGAATATAAAGAAGGTTAAATATTTTTATTTTTTATTATTAGTATTTTTTAACAGGAAAACCTAAATTGGTAAAAATAAGTAGGAGGAGGATGTTACTGCAGTGAACTGGGTTGCTTTACCAATTTATTCCACAGATTGTTTGAGAAGGGCCATGTGTTCTCAATGAAGTGAGATCACCACATGTTGTCTCAGCGTGTCACCATTCAAGCAGAAGGAGAATTGTGTCCATTGTTAAGAAGTGGGAATTGCCAGAGATGAAAACTTAAAAGAAAAAATGCCCCTGGGGTTCTCATTCAGCTATTCACATTTCTTGTGCTGTTAATACATGCCAAGCAATGTGTTTTGGATTCAGAACTGAAAGGCATCATCTTTTTCCTGTAATCAGCTAAAAAATCTAGGGGGAGAGATATAAAAATAAACAGTCACTAATAAAGTAATGTGACAAGTAGTGGTTAATTAGGGAAACTACAGAGTCTAAAAGAATACAAAGGATATGTTTGGTAGAACAGGTAGGAGAGGACATTTCAAACTGAGCAGTGTTTCTGAGAGAAGTAGTCTTTTCCTTCCTTCCTTCCTTCCTTCCTTCCTTCCTTCCTTCCTTCCTTCCTTCCTTCCTTCCTTCCTCCCTCCCTCCCTCCCTCCCTCCCTTCTTCCTTCCTTCCTTCCTTCCTTCCTTCCTTCCTTCCTTCCTTCCTTCCTTCCTTCCTTCCTTCCTCCCTCCCTCCCTCCCTCCCTCCCTTCTTCCTTCCTTCCTCCCTTCCTTCCTTCCTTCCTTCCTTCCTTCCTTCCTTCCTTCCTCCCTCCCTCTCTCCCTCCCTCCCTTCTTCCTTCCTTCCTTCCTTCCTCCCTCCCTCCCTCCCTCCCTCCCTCCCTCCCTCCCTCCCTCCCTTCTTTCTTGCTTGCTTGCTTGCTTTCTCTTCATGATTAACCCCCTAAGGAACCTTTTCAGAGCCTTGTTCTAAACAGTAGTACTTGCTCCCAATACAATGTCAATACCACAGACATATTGAATGTTCCTTTTTGTATGGTGGTCTGTTGAAGAGCTACAAACCTCTGTAATACCTACAGTTTTTTTCATCCTCTAACAACCAATTTTTATCTATTTGTGGCGATAAGACTCCCACTGAGAATGCCTGGCATCGTAGTACTAGCATGCCTAGATCTTGTCAACTAATTTCATTCCCCTAGGGTCAATTTTGGCAACCTTTTTGTGCTGGAGTGGCCTCACATTGTTTTCCTTTCCTTGATTTTAGCTATTTTTAAAAAAAATCTGATTATGGCTTAAAGATTGCAACTAACTGGCATTTGGGGTTATCCCTCTGCATTTAGTAGGCTGAGATACATCTGCAAGTAAGAGAAAAGTAACAACAGTGGTTTACACAAGCGTTTGTTGCTCACTCTGGGTGTAGGACTCTGTTCAGTGCTGTCTTGAAGCAGTGTAACTGAAAGTAATCCCAGACTACTTTCAGTTACACTGCTTCGCCAACTCTAGGAAGTGGCCCTTGTCCAAGTTGGCTTCTACAGCCTGCGTAGCGGGAGGAAGGAACATAGAAGTAGAGAGATGGTCATGTGACAGCTGCCTCTTAATGGAGGTATCTAGAAATCTGCCACATGGCACTCTGACTCATAGCGCATTGGCCACAGTTTAGTCACATGCCCACTCCTGGCTACACAGGAGATTAAATATTGTCATCTTTACTCTGGTGACCATATGCCCAGCTGAAATGGAAGAATGAGGGAATGGTTACTGGGGGACTTCTAGTGCTGTTGTTAGTTTCCTTGCTAAAAACTTTTGTTTTAAAGAAATTATTTTTGCTAGACAAGTAAAATTGTAACATTTACTGAAATTAAAATAAAACATATTAAAATGATCCACAGTCTAACATGTAACAAATTAAACTGCTTTCATAGTTTTCCATCATAAAATTCTTATCTAGGCATGATTTTTACATTGTTACAATTAGCAGTCAGATATAATTGTTTCTTTTTCAGTTTGTTATAAGTAGTATTCTAGGTTGTTATATAATCCTCATAATTTTAAGGGCTTTAGAGATGCTGCAATAAACATTTTCATGTATATTAACTTTTCCTTGTTTAGGATAATTTTCCTAATCTATGTGCCTACCAAAAGTAGGGTAATTGGATCAAAGGTTATAATCGTTTTACATGTCTTGAAACACAAGAAAAAAATATTTCTCCAAAAAGAATCTTCCAATTTTGTCACTTTGTTTTATTAGTGATTGTTTATTTTTCATCACTTTTATTAATTAGATATGACACTGTCTGCTTGATTACCAAATAGTCTTATTTTATGGATTTAAAAAGCCACATTACTCTTATTTCGATATTTTAATAAGATGACATTTATACATATATATTAAATATTATCTTACTAACTTTAATTCCAATTACTCATATACTTTCTTCAAATGTTAGTATTTTAAATACCAATTTGCACAAGCTTTCTATACAATATAGATATGGTCTTTGGAATGTAAATTTTGCTGCAGATATGTGTCTAAATTTGTTTTCTAGTTATCATAAAATCATTATTATTATCATTCCACTGATCTTTCTTCCCTCATATTCTCTGTCAAAATGCATTCTTCAGGAAATAAAAAATTAAAGGACCAGTCAAAATACACGTCAAACACCAATGAAAAACAAATGTCAGCTCAAACATTGCTTAGCCAAGGCAACGTTTATTTTAATAAATTTTCCTCTCTGATTAGTTTTCTCTTGAGCACTGCTAAAATAAACGCACACACACAGAATCAACGTTCAGGATTTTCTAAGTATTTGCTGTAATTGTGTGGTTTAATCCATTAGAAACTAGAAGAACATAGTGCTGTTCACACTCCGCTGGGGGAAACACAATTTCACAGTTTGGTTCCCAGCGCTGCCTTGCAGGGCTGCTATGGTAATATGTTTCTGGCTCTGGACATGCAAGCACAAGTCTCTCACTTTGGCTTCTCAATGGGGAAGGAGAGAAACACTAGAGGAAACAGCAATTAGATCAATATATAATAATACAAAGCTATAGAATTGTTCCCCATCTTCCTATGTACATTACCGAAGTAGTATGACTCTTTCCCACTCAAACAATGATTTGTTTTTTCAAGAAGACTGGGTCTGATCTGTACAAGCTGAAGCACAGGAAGCAGCCTGAGAAACTAAGGAGCTGAACATTCTGTATGTAGAGCATTATTAGCTGGGTTTTTTGTTTGTTTTTAACTAGAAGAAAAGAAATGACCAAATCCAAGAATTTAATCAGTCATGAGATTTTGGCTGAAAACTTTTTCATGGATAAGATTTAAAAAGTCTGTTACTAAAATTTGTTATGAAAATAAACCAATTTAAGGGACAGAATCTCATTACATGCAGGGTAGTGGCCATTATCATTTATGTTTTTGTGATTCTTTTTTTAAAAAAAAACCTGTCACTAAGCAACCAGAAGAGTCTAACATTGCTTGAGCAAGTGCTACTGCAGTGCTGTGGAGACATATGACATCAGACTTCTCACTGACACTGCCTTCTACCAGAGACAATATGATATATGAGAAAATGACCTGGCTTTGAGCTCAGCTAAATCTGGGGACACATTGCAGCTCATTCACTCCCTTCTTTGTCCCTGGGTAAGTTTACTAACCTTTCTGTCTCTCTTTATTGTAAGATTTCTAAAAAGTGATATAGATACCTTGCAAGGTAGGTGTGAAGATCTTTGATAATGTATATGGAATATCCACTGTAATGGCTATAATGAAGTGGGAATTAAATAACTGATAGTTACTACTCTTCTCTCTAACCCAATTTTCCTACATTTTTTTTTTCCTGGAAATGTATGGCAAATATTTCTTAATTTTGTTTGTACCTCCATGGCCATTTTTTTTCTATGTCCATGGAAGACACAGTTAATTGATTATGGTGCTGTATTCTACCATGTTTAGATATTCTTTAAATCTAATTATCTTATAAATTTGCTGAGGAAGATACTACATTATGTATTTTATTTTTTTGTATGTATTATAATTTCCAGTATACATTGCATACAAGAAAAGACACATTCATTGTATGATTTTTCCATTTTGGCATTTGAATCATACTATAGTTTAATTTTGTACAATACTGGAAAAATGAAAGAAGTAGAAATTAATTTGTGCCATAATATTGAAAAAAAAAAATATATATATATATATATATTTCCCCAGGTTAGTCTTGAACTCCTGACCTCAAATGATCCTCCTGCCTCAGCCTTCCTGGTAGCTGGGATTACAGGTGTCTGCTACCAAAAGTAAAATGAGTTTTGTTTTGAGAGCTGATACTGAGTAGAATCGGATTCTATTATAAATAGATTCATAACTCTAGCCTGGCTAGGTTAACTCTCACCTGATTAATCTCTGCTAGTTTCAGGAAGAATCCAGAATTTTAAGGGGCAAAGAGTCCCTAGCACTTCTTTGTTTCTTGTCTGTGATGGTGCTGAATGCTCTGAGAATGTCCAGAAGCAAGTGAGCGTATGGAAACCATACCATTAGGGAATGGTGAAAGTACTGCCTCAAGCACTAGGCCTGCGCTGCCCAAAAGTGGGACAGCAGTTGGTGTCAATCTGAAGCAAAAGTTCCCAAAGACTATTTCTTCAAGGAAGGTGGGGAGAGTTGTCATAGACAGTGCTATGGTTTAAATGTGTCCCTCCAAAAGCATGTGTTGGAAATTTAATCCTCAATGCAACAGCGTTGGGAGGTGTTTAGGCCATGAGGTCTCCACTCTCATGAATGGATTAATGCTAATTATAAGAGGGTTTGAGGCTGTGAGTGTCATCTCTTGCTCACTTCCTCTCACTTGCACTGTTACCTTGTGTCATGGGATGATGCAGCAAGAAGATCCTCATCAGACATGGCCTGGGACATGATCTTGGACCTCCTTGCCTCCAGGACCATGAGTCAACTAAGTTTCTTTTCTTTATAAATTACCCAGTGTCTGGTATTCTGTTATAGAAATACAAAATGGACTGAGAGAGTTTTAATAATTGTCTTTTTTACTGTTATTCTTTATTTGAGAGATGGAACCCACATATTGAGTGAATAGTAAACAAATCTCCCTTTAGGAATGAAAAGAAAAACATTTAAATTCAGGACAATCTCTCTATTGATATGGTAGGCAGAATTCTGAAATGACTCTCAAAATTCCCTCATACCCTAGAGTACATGTCCTGTATTATTCACTCCTCTTGAGTGATAATAGAATGAACCTCACTCCTGTGATTAGGTTCCATTAGATGAGAAAGGTGAGGAAATTTTGCTGGTAGAATTAAGCCTGCAAATAAGGTGATTTTGAGATAATCACATGAAAATTATCCTAGGTAGGCTTGATCTAATCAGTCAAGCCATTAGAAGACCCTGAGGTCTTCCTGATGTTGGAGAGATTTGAAGCAACAGTGATGTTTTCTTCTTGGCCTTAAAGAAGCAAATCGTCATTGCGTGGAGAGGGCACCATGGAAGGAAGAGTAGGTGGCTTCTAGAAGCTAGAATAATACGTGGCTGACAGCCGGCAATAAAGCAGCAATCTCAGTTTTACAGCTGCAAGGAAATGAATTTTGACAATAACCAGTGAGCTTGAAAGAGGACCCTGAGTCTCAGATAAGAACATAGTCCCAGCCAACACTTTGATTTCACTCGGTTAGACCCTGAGATGATGATGCAATTAACCAGTGTCCAGATTCATCAAATCTGTGAGATAATACATTTGCATGATTCTGAACCTCTATGTTTGTAATGATTTGTTACACAGCAATGGAAAACTAATACTCTTGGCTAAGAAAAAAAAATGAATTCCTTATTTTTTTTTCCTCCCATAAAGGAAAACATTACTTGTATTTCTTAAAGCCAATTATTTCACTTAGGGGTGTCTTTAAAATTTAATTTTACTATTTATTTATTTATTTTCAATGGAATCAGAATCTTTATTACATATGCCCTTTAAGAACACAGGAAGAAAAGATAGCCATGTACAAAGGGTTTTTTATTTTCCAAATATACGTATTTTATTTTATTTTGAAGTTCTGGGATACATGTGCAGGACATGGAAGCTTGGTACATAAGTAAACATGTGCCATGGTGATTTGCTGCACCTATCAACCCCTCACCTAGGTATTAAGCCCTGAATGCATTAGCTATTTATCCTGATGCTCTCCCTCCCCCAAACCCCAATGCTGAAAGGCCGCAGCATGTGATTTTTCCCTCCCTGTGTCCATGTGTTCTCATTTTTCAGGTCCCACTTATAAGTGAGAACATGTGGTGTTTGGTTTTCTGTTTCTGCATTAGTTTGCAGAGGATAATGACTTCCAGCTCCACCCATGTCCCAGCAAAGGACCTGATCTCATTCCTTTTTATGGCTGCATAGTATTCCATGGTATATATGTACCACATTTTCTTTATTTAGTCTATTGTTGATGGACATTTGGGTTGATCCCATGTCTTTGCCATTGTGAATTGTGCTGCAAATAAACACGTGTGCATGTATCTTTATAATAGAATTATTCATATTTCTGTGGGTATATACCCAGTGATGAGATTGCTGGTTCAAATGGTGTTACTGGTTCTCAGTCTCTCAGGAATCGCCACACTGTCTTCCACAATGGTTGATCTAATTTACATTCCCACCAACAGTGTAAAAGTGTTCCTATTTCTCCATAGTCATGCCAACATCTATTGTTTCTTGACTTTTTAATAATCATCATTCTGACTGGCATGAGATGGTATCCTATCGTAGTTTTGATTTGCATTTCTCTAATGATCAGTGATGTTGAACTTTTTAAAACATATGTTGTTGGCTACATAAATCTCTTTTTTTTGAAAAGTATCTGTTAGTATCATTTGCCTACTTTTTAATGGAGTTGTTTGTTTTATTCCTGTAAATTTATTTAAATTTCTTATAGATTCTGGATATTACACCTGTGTTAGATGGATAGATTGAAAAAATTATCTCTCATTCTGTAGGTTGTCTTTTCACTCTGATGATAGTTTCTTTTGCTGTGCAGAAGCTCTTTATTTCAATTAGATTCCATTTGTCAGTTTTTGCTTTTGTTGCAATTGCTTTTGGCAATTGCATCATGAAATGTCTGCCCGTGCCTATGTCCTGAAAGGTATTTCCTGTATTTTCTTCTAGAGTTTTTATAGTTTGGTGTTTTACATTTGTCTTTAATCCATCTTGAGTTAATTTTTGTATAAGGTGTAAGAAAGACATCGAGTTTCAATTTTCTGCATGTGACTAGCCAGTTTTTCCAGCACCATTTCTTAAATAGGGAATATTTTCCCCATTGCTTGTTTTTATCAAGATTGTTGAAGATTTGAAGGTGTGTAGCCTTATTTCTGGGTTATTTACTCTGTTCCATTGGTCTATGTGTCTGTTTTGTACCAGACCATGTGGTTTTGGTTACTGTAGCCTTGTGTATGATTTCATGTCTGGTAGTGTGATGCCTTTAGTTTTGCTCTTTTTGCTTAGGATTGCCCTGGCTATTAGGGCTTGTTTTTTGGTTCCATATAAATTTTAAAGTAAGTTTTTTCTAATTCTGTGAGGAAATTCAATGGTAGTTTAATGGGAATAGCAATGAATCTATAAATAACTTTGGGCAATATGGCCATTTTCACGATATTGATATCCATGAGCATGAAATGTTTTTCTATTTGTTTGTGTCCTCTCTGATTTCCTTGAGCAATGGTTCGTAGTTCTCCTTGAAGAGGTTCTTCACTTCCCTTGTTTGCCATATTCCTAGGTATTTTATTCTCTTTGTAGTAATTTTGAATGAGAGTTTATTCATTATTTGACTCTCTGTTTGTCTATTATTGATGTATAGGAATGCTTGTGACTTTTGCATTGATTTTCTATCCTGAGGCTTTGCTGAAGTTGCTTACCAGCTTAAGAAGCTTTTGGGCTATGGGGTTTTCTAGATATAAATTCATGTCATCTGCAAATAGGGGGAGTCTGACTTCCTATCTTTCTATTTGGATGCCCCCCCTTTTTTTTTCTTGCCTGATTGCACAGGCCAGGACTTTTGATGCTATGTTAAATAGGAAGGTTAAAATAGTGTATCCTTCTCCTGCACCAGTTTTCAAGGGGAATGTCCAGCTTTTGTTCATTTAGTATGATGTTGGCTGTGGGTTTATCAAAGATGGCTCTCATTATTTTGAGACATATTTCTTCAATAACTAGTTTATTGAGAGTTTTTAATATGAAAGGATGTTAAATATTATTGAAAGCTTTGATCTGCATCTATTGAGTAATCAGGTGATTTTGTCTTTAGTTCTGTTTATGCACTGAATCACATTTATTGATTTGCATATGTTGGACCAACCTTAAATCTCAGAAATAAAGTCTACGTGATTGAGGTAGATAAGCTTTTTGATGTGCTCCTGAATTCAGTGTGCTGGTATTTTGTTAGGGATTTTTGCATTGAGGTATATAAAGGATATTGGCCTAAAATGTTCTTGTTTTGTTGTATCTCTGCCAGGTTTTGGCATTAGGATGATGCTGGACTTATAGAATGAGTTAGAGCACCTCCTCCTCAATTTTTTGAAATACTTTAAGCAGGAATAGTACCAATTCTTATCTGTACATCTGGCAGAATTCAGCTGTGAACCCGTCTGGCCCTGGGGTTGTTTTGGATGGGAGGCTATTTATTACTAACTCAATTTCAGAGCTTGTTATTGGTCTGTTCAGGAATTCAGTTTCTTCCTGGTTTAGTCTTGGGAGGGTGCATATGTTCAGAAATTTATCCATTTTTTTCTAGATTTTCTAGTTTATGTGCATAGAAGTGTTCATAATAGTCTCTGATGGTTGTTTGTATTCACATGGGGTCACTGGTAACATTCTCCTTGTTATTTCTGATTCTGTTTATTTGCATCTTCTCTCTCTTCCTTTTTATTAGTCTAGCTAGTAGTCTATTTTATTAATTATTTTCAAAAAAACCAGTTCATGAATACATTGATCTTTTGAATAGCTTTTTTGTGTCTTGATTTCCTTCAGTTTAGCTTTGAGTTTGGTTATTTCTTGTCTTCTGCTAGGGTGGGGATTTGTTTCTTATTGAAAGCCTTTATCTGTATCTGTCGAGGAATCAGTGGTTTTTGTCTGTAGTTCTGTTTACTTCCATTTCTCTAGTTTTTTTTAGTTGCGTGGTTAGGTTGTTAACTTGAGGTCTTTCTAACTTTTTGATGTGGGCATTTCGTGCTATAAATTTTGTTCTTATTACTGCCTTAGATGTGTCCCAGAGATTCTTGTATGTTGTATCATTGTCCTTATTCGTTTCAAAGAACTTCCTGATTTCTGCCTGAATTTCATTATTTACCCAAAAGTCATTCAGGAGCAGATTATTCAATTTTCATGTGATTGTAGGGTTTTGAGTGAATTTCTTGGTCTTAATTTCTAATTTGACTGTGCTGTGCTCCAAGAGATTATTTGTTATGATTTTAGTTACTTTGCATTTTCTGAGGAATGTTTTACTTTCTATTATGTGATCAATTTTAGAGTATATGCCATGTGGTGATGAGAAGAATGTGTATTCTGTTGTTATTGGGTGGAAAGTTCTGTAGATAACTATGAGGTCCATTTGGTCCACTTCTGAGGGAAGATTCTGAATATCTTCATTAATTTTCTGTCTCAGTGATCTGTTCAATATTGTCAGTGAGTGTTAAAGTCTCCCACTATTATTGTCTCTTTGAAGGTCTCTAAGGACTTGTTTTATAAATCTGGGTGCTTCTGTGTTGGGCGCATACATATTTAGGATAGTTAGATCTCCTTGTTAAATTAAACCATTTACCATTCTGTAATGCCCTTCTTTGTCTTTTTTTAACTTTGTTGGTTTAAGGTCTGTTTTGTCGGAAACTAGGAATGTAAGCCTTAATTTTTTTTTTCTGTTTTCCATATGCTTAGTTGATTTTCCTCTGTCCCTTTATTTTGAGTCTATGTGTGTCATTGTATGTGAGATGGGTCTATTGAAAACAGCATAGCAATTGGGACTTTGTTCTTTATCCAGTTTGCCATTTTATATTTTTTAATTGGAGAATTTAGCTCATTTACATTTAAGGTTAGTATTAATATGTGTGGATTTGATCCTGTCATCATGATGATAGCTGGTTATTTTGCAGACTTGTTTATGTGGTTGCTTTCTAGTGTCACTGGTCTTTGCACTTCAGTGTGTTTTTGTAATGACTGGTAATGGTCATTCTTTCCGTATTTAGTGCTTCTTTCAGACCTTGTAAGGCAGATCTGGTCATAATGAATTCCTTCAGCATTTGCTTGTCTGAAAAGGATCTTATTTCTTCTTTGCTTATGGAGCTTAGTTTGGAAGGATATGAAACTCTGGGTTGGAATTTATTTTCTTCAAGAATGTTGAATCTTGGCCCCAAATTTCTTCTGGTTTGTAAGGTTTCAGCTATTAGTCTGATGGGCTTCCCTTTGTAGGTTACCTGACCTTTTTATCTAACTGTCTTTAATATTTTTTTCTTTCATTTTAACATTGGAGAATCTAATGGTTATGTGTCTTGGGGATAATCTTCTTGTGAAGTATCTTACTGGGGTTCACTTCATTTTCTGAATTTGAATATTGGCCTCTCTAACTAGTTTGGGGAAGTTCTCAGGGATGATATTCTGAAATATGTTTTTCAAGTTGGTTCCATTCTTCCCATCTCTTTCAGGGACATCAATGAGTCATAGATTTGGTCTCTTTACATAATCCCATGTTTCCTGGAGATTTTTTTCATTCCTTTTCTTTTTTCTCTATTCTTGACTGCCTGTCTTATTTCAGAAAGCCAATCTTTAAGCTCTGAGATTTTTCCTCTCTTAGTCTCTTCTGCTTTTATTACTTGTGATTGCATCGTGAAATTCTTGTAGTATGGTTTTCAGCTCTGTCAGGTTGGTTACATTCTTTTCTATACTGACTATTTTGTCTGTCAGCTCATGAATTGTTTTATCATGATTTTTGGCTTCCTTGCATTGGGCTTCAACGTACTCCTGTAGCTCAATAATTTGTGTTCCTATGCATATTATGAATTCTATTTCTGTCATTTCAGCCATCTCAGTTTGGTTCATAACCTTTGCTGGAGAGGTGATGCGGTCATTTGAAGGAAAGATGCCACTCTGCTTTTTGAGTTTTTACTGTTCTTGCACTGATTCTTTCTCATCTTTGTGGGCTTATGTACTTTCAGTCTTTGAGGTTGTTGACCTTTGGAAGTTTTTTTTTTTCTTGTATCCTGTTTGATGACCTTGAGGGTTTGATTGTGCTATTGGGTGGGTTTAGCTGACTGGCTTTATTTCTGGGAGATTTTAGTGGCCAACTTTCAGCTAAAAAGTCTAGCTCTGGGAGACTTGTATTGGGCCTCAACTTTGTTCTCTGGTTCCTTGAGGTTTGGAATCCCCTGTGCTGGGTGTCCAAGATACTGCAGCTGTGGCAGAGTGCTAGTGCGTGCCAGAGGGGCTCCCTTCCTGTGAGCAGAGGAACCACAGTGGCAGAGGAAGGAAGCAGTGGAGGGGTGAGCAGGGGACCCCTTCTGGAGACTGTACGTGGTCATGCTAGAGATGGTATTGGCTCAGGGGCTGGGTGCTGGCTGGCTCTGGTCTGGATGCCTTCTCTGCTCCCTGCAAGCAGGAGTGATTGCTCAAAGAGGGGGAGGATCTCCTATTCTCTATATAGTGTTAGTGCAAGGGCAGGTCACTAGGAAAGTCAGAATTTGCTGGCTCTGTGCCCAGCAAGGCTCAGTCTGCAATGGTGGTCACAGAAGTGGAGGTGTGGCTGGACTTCACTTGTGTGCACTGTTGGACTAGGTAAGCAAAACCTGCCTGTGCAGATAACCACCAGCAAAGTGATGTGTGCTGGGAGGGAGTGGGTGGTCTGGTGCTCACCCATAGGGGCTACCTCACTGGAGTTCTCCACCAGTCAGGCATGATCTGCCAGCACCGGAGCTGTCTTTATGTTCAGTTTATATATGTGCTTCACAATTGATTCATCCATATTAACTTAAGTCTACATTTATGTTAGCTAAAGAAAGTAGATAATGAAAACAATTATTTAGACGAGCAAAGCAGAGAAAGTGATCATCTGAGGCAAAATGTTTTATATTTGAATTGAAATGAAAAACCATATGTATATATATTACTTTTCAATTTTGTGTCATTTTTGGAAAAATATTATATTTTTTAGTCATTTAAACTATAACCCCTAGAGTCAGTTTTGAGCTGCCTCTACAATAGCCCATGCTTATCTCTACTAAACTTTCCATGTAACCCATTACCAAGCTCTATAATTTCTATGTCCTCAATATCTATACATCTAATTCTTTCTTTTCTTTGTCTTTGTTTTTTTCTCCAAGACAGCCCTTCACAGCAATATCTTAACAAGTCTTCTCTTCAATTAAATACCCCACATATAAAGATTAATTGTGCATTTTACTTCAAAGCATTAAAATATTTTTCATTGTTGATTCATGAAAGGGTCCTCTGCTTACTAAAGTGCTTCTGCAATGTGACTTCCTACCATGTGATTGGCAACATCTCAACTTCTTCTTTCCATGAACCCCAAAGGAACTCAAATCCACAATACAGCCAAACACATCCTTTCTTTTTTGACCTTTGTCTTTTTGTTGTAGCTTCTGCTAGATCTTCATTTTCAAATTCATACTTTCAAAATCTTACACTAATGTTAGGATCCTATTCATCAAGCATCAGAGTCCCATTCATCAAGGATCAGGGTCCCGTTCACAAAGCATTTACTTCAGGAGACAATCCTTGATCTCCCCTACCTGATGAAGTCACTCCTCTGGGCCCTGTTAGCGTTCTCTGTCCCCCTATATCACTTATATCCTGATTATTAATATACATATTTGTAGGGTTATCTTATTAACAACCTTGTACTCTCCTGACACTGTGACACTGTGACTATCATCTTAAGAATAAAATTTCTTATTTATAATTTCATTCTCCACATTGCCTAATTTTGCATCTTACAATGCTATTTACCAGTTTTTCATATGTATATGAGAACTAAATTGAATTTTTATTTTTTGACATATAATAAAAAAGCATTTCATTTATAAAAGGAAGCATATAGTTGAAATAAGTAGAAGTGAAGAAGTATTTAGTTGTGATCAAATATATTGGGAAAATTTGCTGTTCTAGTTTTTAATACACCAGAGTTCTATTTTAGTTAGATTATTTTTCTCTTTTAACCCTTTTCTCCCTTATGTTCTTTCATTTTTGCTATGTATGTGTGCACATAGACACAGTGTGACTATTTCTCTTTGCTGATATCAAAGAACTTTTTCTCTATTTGATTTTTCCCTAGGGTTAGGCAGAGTGATCTAGAATAAACCAAATTTGACATGAATCCTTACCCAGTTCTACAAATGTCAAAGTTTTAAATTGCATAACTCTGTATAGAATTTATGAAATCTTGACTTACTCTTGGATTCTGCTTTAAGCAACAAAACATACCATGCTTAAAATTGAGTTCATCTGGAGAACACAAAGCAATGTCAAAAAACACTCTTCAGAATATCGCTTCCTCAGAAATATCTCAGGATACTCAACATACCTATCTATAAAACAGCAGACTTCGAAGCTGTGGAAGTGAATAAAACTTACATTAGTCGGTGACTTCCCTGTGGGAAGAAGGGCGGCCGTGCAAATGCAGAGTAGAGGCTCTATGAAGTCTGTATATGTTTGGGGGTATTTTCAGCAGCTGTTCTTTCAAAAGTCGTTTCGTTTGTGGCTTTTTTGGTGATTTTGTGCAAAATAACTTGGATACATTTAATCTTTACATTTTCAGAAGAAACCTGCTCAGTTTGGAGTATGATCACTTCTTTTGAAATGTTGATGTCGAAAGCCGCATGTAGATCTTTTGAGAGGCCACATGCTTGGGATTCTATTTTTAAATGTTCATGACAGCTTTTACACTCTCCTGAGCATGCTGGATCTAAGTTTCTACTGAAGCATGTAATTACCAGCAATGACTTAGCATCTGCCATGTGGTGCCAAGTAATGGTAAATGGAAGCAATGTCAGAAAGAGAAGATTGGCAAGTTGGAAATAGTGAGATGACTCAGAGACTCACATACTCCGGCAAACACTCTCACCATTGCTAGTAGCACAAGAGAACTTTATTTACAAGGAATGCTTATGTAGTATTTAAAGTGCCCTACATCAGATAAAATAAAAGGGCTGCTTTGTTGTTATTATTGTTCGGAACAAAGACATAACATCATTGATTGAATGCCCTACCCTTCCCACACTATTTCTTACCTAACTTGTCATTTTATTTTACTACCTCCACTATTTGGCTTGCTCCTTTGGAGGAGAATATTATCTATAGGAGGTAACTCTCAAAACACATAGCTATAAGATGAAAGACCTAGGGAAGGGGTTGAAGATGAAAGTGTAATTTAGCTTTTGGGGTATATAGGAATAACCTGTAGAGACTATTAAAACTACAAAATTCCTGGACCCAGCCTTCAGAGACTCAAATTCAGTAGGTTTGGAATTAAACTGAGCAATCTTCATTTTTCTGAAGCACTGAGACCTTGGATCAGATGGGAAAGATATCACTCTAACTCGAAAAAAACTATCTTTTAGCCTCTGCCTTAGTCCATTGGTGTTGTCATAAAGGAATACTTGAGACAGAGTAACTTATAAGAAAAGAGGTTTATTTGTCTCAGGGTTCTGTAGGTTGTATAAGAAGCATGACACCAGCATCTGCTTCTATTCTGGGCTTTAGTCTGTTTCTACTCACAGCAAAAGGTTAAGGGGAGTTGGTGTGTGCAGAGATCACACGGCAAGAGAGGAAGCAAAAGAGAACTGGGGTTGGAGAAATGTTAGGCTCTTTTTAACCGCCAGATCTCACAGGGACTGAGGAACTAATAGAGCTACAGTGAGAATCCACTTCCTAAATACCATGAGAACAGCACCAAGCCATTCATGAGGGATCCACCTTCATGACCCAAACACCTCCCCATTGCACCACCTCCAACATTGGGAATCAAATTTCAACAAGAGGCCGGGCGCGGTGCCTCAAGCCTGTAATCCCAGCACTTTGGGAGGCCAAGACGGGCGGATCACAAGGTCAGAAGATCGAGACCATCCTGGCTAATTCAGTGAAACCCCATCTCTACTAAAAAATACAAAAAACTAGCTGGGCGTGGTGGCGGGCGCCTGTAGTCCCAGCTACTCGGGAGGCTGAGGCAGGAGAGTGGCATAAACCCGGGAGGCGGAGCTTGCAGTGAGCTGAGATCTGGCCACTGCACTCCAGCCTGGGCGACAGAGCGAGACTCCGTCTCAAAAAAAAAAAAAAATTTTCAACATGAGATTTAAGGGGTCAAGCAAACCAAACTATAGCAACCTCTTTCTACTCCCAATGTAAACTGTGGACAAGCAGAATTGTAGTCTCCCGGGAGCATGATAGAACTGCAAAATCACAGATTCACCCCATCTGCAGAATCAGAATTTGCATTTTGACAAGATCTGCAAGTGATTCCTGTACACATTAGAATGTGAGAAGCACCACTTCAGTGAACACATAGGATTCAGTTCCTGCTGTGTAATTAGATTAGCTGTTACATTGACTAAAGAAGGCAGAGTAGGAGGTAGAAGAGTGGGTTTGGATGGAAAGGTGAGCATTAGTTTGGAAGATGGTGGAAAGCTTGAGGCAGTTTGGTGGAAACATTATGGGAACAGAACTGGCAATTAAGCCTTGCCAGGCAGATTTCACAATGATTCCAGGGACCCTGCAGCCCCGTGTTAAAAAGTGCTATCCTGTATTTCTTGTCTTTAGTTTAAAAATATTTTATTTAGGCCAGGTGTGGCTCACACCTATAATTCCAGCACTTTGGGAGGCCAAGGCAGGTGGATCACTTGAGCTCAGGAGTTCAAGACCAGCCTGGGTAACATAACAAATCCCTGTTTCTATGAAAAATCCAAAAAAATTAGCTGGACATAGTGCCATGTACCTGTGGTCCCAGCTACTCAGGAGGCTGAGGCAGGAGAATCACTTGAGCCTGCAAGGTGGAGATTGCAGTGAGCTGAGATTGCGCCATTGCACAACCTTGGGCAACAGAAGAGAAACCCCATCTCAAACAACAACAACAACAACAACAACAACAACAACAAAATCCCCCAAATATTCTATTTAAAGTCTTAGTATATGATAGTACAGTAGAGAGAATATAGTTAATAATAATTTATTGCATATTTCAAGATAACTAGAAAAGGATAATTGGAATATTTCCAACATAAAAATGATAAATGCTTGAGGTGATAGATATCTTAATTACCCTGATTTGGCCATTACATGTTGTATGCAGATATTTATTAAATATTTCATGTTTCTCCCAAATATTGAAGCTATTATATATCAATAAACTTAAAGCACATAACAATATTATATATATGTAATTCATTTATGCTTTGGATTCTGCATGAAGCAGTTTTGATAAATTACTATTATAGTCTATTCATTGTGCTTTACTATTTGACTGCTAGAGAACAGATAGACAGTTTTAAACCCTCCCTGTTTTGAAAATGTGTACAGATTGACACAGTCATAGTTATTGAATAATTCAAGGGGAAAATATCTGATATTCCTCAGGTAGCCACGATCTTTAAGCCTGGCTACAGATGTATTTTTTCCTGAATCAAATGATCTCAATTAAGATTAAAGTTTCAAGCGAAACATAGGAGCTGTATTCTCTGAATGAGTACTAAATGTGGTGAAATGAATTCAGCTATTTTGAACATCTACCATGCAGAATAAATTTTATGATAATAAATCGCATAACCTAATGAATATATTTCTTGTCACTTAGCAAGATAACTGTTACCAGCTAAATACTAAAAGCTGTGTATTTAATTGATAAAAGCACATTTATTACATTAGAAATACATAAAGTTACC
Organism: Macaca fascicularis; assembly: GCF_037993035.2. Lineage (NCBI taxonomy): Eukaryota > Metazoa > Chordata > Mammalia > Primates > Cercopithecidae > Macaca > Macaca fascicularis. The sequence goes on along the minus strand of NC_088376.1, from coordinate 188,362,336 downwards.
CTGTAATGTGACTACCACACAGAGTTCTGTGTCATTCATTCCAGAGAGACGTCGTGCAAGTTTTATGGTAATTTTGACAAGTTAAATTTCTTAGTGTTTTTAATTTGGATTTCATAATCTTTCTTGCCAAATAATTATTTAACTTCACAAATGCTAGCTTTGTAATAATTAATTGGTATTTAATTATCATATAACCAATAAGATTATAATCTGTATATAAAGTTTCATTTCATTTAAAATAAATGCTCATTTTAATGTAAATTTTTCTTTCAGATTAGTATCAGTGATAGTTTTTCATATGAGATAGTAAACTTGGTTTACTCTCTGAGCAAGCAAGTAATCATCTTTCAAGATCAGCAAGGAATTTAGGTTTTGTTCTTTCTGAAAATTGCCCTGAAGTTGTATTGTCATTTGAAAACATAAGTCCACGTCACATACTTTGGTTCCTTGAAACTCTGACTCTAATAATTTTTTGGTTTAGGACATTACAATTACTGGGAAAAAGATAAAAATAATGGAAAACTAAGAGGTGTAATTCTGGGTTCAGTGCACTAATCTAGACAGTATTCCTGTCCCTTACTAAAATGTGGCAAGAATCACACGCATTTATTTTTTATGTGTTACTCTTCTCTAAATTCCCAGAATGAAGAGTCACCGTAGGTACTTGTTAAAAATACAACTTCCTGTGGCTTTCTCTGAAGATTCTAATTTACTGGGATTCAAATGAGGTCTTGGAATTTGTATTTTTTTTCAAGGACCTAAATAATTTAAATCATCAAGGGAGGCTAGAAAATACTGTTCTCGTGTTAAGATCTAGAAAAAGGAAATTTAGAAACACTTGTGCCTGAACAAAGATATATACATCAGTTCTCCCAACTTTGATTGCATTTTAAAAATTCGCATGGCCAAGGCACACCTAGACCAATTAAATCATAATTTCAAAAGTGGAATTCAAGTGTCAGAATGAGTAATTGGGAAACTGCCTCATAGAAGGGTGTGACAATCAACCAAGTGGTTTCAGAGAATGTGAACAGATTTGAAAGTGAAAGACCGGGAAAATAAACGTAAGACTAAAAATGCATATTTTTCAAGGTGATAAAATTACTTTAGTCAGGGCTACTGCTTGCTCACATAGTCCGGAGATTTATTGAATTAGGAATCTAAGGCAGTGGTTTTAAAACTTGACTATGCATCAGAATTATGTGGAGGGCTGGTTAAAACAGTTTGGTTGGTTCCAGCCCCAGAGTCTGTAATCAGTAGGTCTGGGATGAGTCCCAAGATTTAAATTTGTAATAAGTTTCAGGTGAAGCTGATGCTGCTGGTTCAGATAACACACTTCGAGAACAAACGTTCTAAGGGAAGGTACAGTGAAGATGAGATATATGGAATGGGCACGGTGGGACCATATTAGATAGAGTCTAGGACTGGGCAAGATGTTATTCTGATAGAACACCTCCTGCCTAGGATTACAATAAATATAGCCAATCCTTATCAAGTGCCTACTATGTGCCAGGACTTGTTCTAAGCGTTCTATATATATTGAGTCATTTAATCTTTACAATAATCCTACATGACAGATATGCTATACTGCTTGTATTTTATAGCTGCATAAGTCGAGGCACAGGGAAGTTAAGTAATTTGTTCAAGGCAATGCAGATAGTAAATTGTGGAGCTGAAGTCTGAGGGGTCTGACTTCCAGTCCATGCAGTTAACCACCATTATACTAAAGAGGGTGAAGATGAATAAGATTTGTTCAAATAATAGATGTTCTAGGTCTGCTTGTAGTACCTACCTTTAGTAGCTGTTTTCAGTCATCTCTTGCCCTCCAATAATTCTTCAGCTTGCATGTTGTGCCAACCCATAAAGCAAACAGTAACAGCAGATTTGCCAATGTTATTCCTTCACTCCATTTCCAGGAAGAGATTATAGAATTTTTAAGGTAAAGGGTCACAGATTATCTTTACAGTTTACCTTGGTTACATTCACATGTAACCCTATGGCAATGTGAACCCTATTGCTTCTATAGCATAAAGTTCTAATCCACTCCCAAAGTACTTCTAGAAATATACTTAAAATTAATGGGTAATTAACTTTAATTCATTGTAGTAATACTACAATGAATTGTAAAGTAAGAAACTATCCAAGTCTAAATGTATTTTAAATGAAGAAAATAATACAGATTAATTTCTTTGATTACAATGGAATTAAATTGGAAATAATTAAAAATAAAATAACTAGGAACCCTCCAAATATGTGGAAATTACCCAAGAATCCTCCAAATATTTGAAAATTAAAATATGCAAGAAACCCCCAAACATTTGAAAGTTAAAATACCTAATATCAACAACATGTGTGATAGCTGAATCAGCACTGGCCTCCATGTGCCAGGAGGTCTGCAGGATTTTCGTAGCATTCCATAACTAGGAAAGGATGGAATATGGAAGCCCATCTCTATAATTAAAACAACCTGCTAACTTCTATTTCTGGCTGAGTTTGAAAAATTGTACTATACTGGCTTTCCACCATAAACAATTAGAAAACCAGACAAAATATGTAAAACAGGTGTTTCAGACATTGGACAGACGGCAGCACACTACTGTTACCCCAAAAAAGAAAAATAAGACAAACTCGGTGATTTCCCCATCTTTCCGTCTGAAGGCACTTTCTGGAAAGTGCTGTCTGTGTGTGGGTGTGGGTGGGTGTGTGGGTGTGTGGGTGGGTGGGTGGGTGGTTGGGGGTGGGGGTTGTGAGACCAAAGTAGAATATAGTGCACTTACTGAGTTGAGAAGATACAAATGGAGTTTGGATGACTGAGTCGACGAGAAGATTCTCCTTGATGCTATTGCAAAATGCTAATCTGTACTAATCTGGAAGTGCCTAAGTAAAATGGTATGAGGCCAAGCAAAAACCACTGGGGAGTTGCCACTTGAATGTTCCCCAGATTTACATAGGACTGAGAGATGTTCCGGTTCTGACCAGCCAGATTGGAAACACCTAAATGAACATATGGGTTGTTCAATAAAGATCCTTGAAGAGTCAAGCTCACTCATAGTGATAAAATTTGGAGTAAAAGGATATACTACACTTGTCCCAATAAAGATTAAAAACAAGTCTCAGAAGGATAAAGCTGAACCACAAGTTATTTGACTGCCTACCTACAAAGTTCAACACTTAGAAGGAAGACATCGAGGTTGGGCGTCGTGGCTCACACCTATAATACCAGCACTTCGGGAGGCTGAGGTGGGTGGATCACAAGATCAGGAGTTTGAGACCAGCCTGGTCAATATGGTGAAACCCTGTCTCTACTAAAGATACAAACATTGGCTGGGAGTGGTGGCGGGTGCCTGTAGTCTCAGCTACTCGGGAGGCTGAGGCAGGAAGGAGTATCACTTGAACCTGGCAGGTGGAGGTTGCAGTGAGCTGAGATCATGCCAGTACGCTCCAGCCTGGGCAACAGAGTGAGACTTCATTAAAAAAAAAAAAAAAAAAGACTTTGAAACCAAGAATAAAGATAAGAATTATCAACTTTTCATCAGAAACAATGCAAGTCAGAAAACAATAGAATAACATTTAAAAAGTACTGGGTGGCGCAGGTAGGGGCCCAACAAAACACTGCCAGTTTAGAAATCTATATCCAGTGAAAATATCCGTAATAAATGAAAGCAAAATGGAAATGTTTTAAGTCAAGCAAAAGGTTAGCTACTTTGTTACCAGAAGACGTGCACAACAAGAAATGTTAAAGGAGATTCCTCAGGGAAAAGCAAAATGATGCCAGATGGATAACTCAGATTTATCCAAAGGAATGAAGAGTGCCAGTAATTGTAAATATGTAGGTAAATATATGAAACATATTTTTTCACTGTAAAACAATTCTTGAAAAGATAATCTGCTTTTAATAAAATAATGGAATTAACAATAGTTGAAGGCAGCTGCAGAGTCAATGTAAAAACTTGCTATACCCATATCCAACAAAACACATTCTAGAAGGTTTTAGGAGGTTTTAATTTCTTTGATACTTTACAATTTGAATTATAATTTCTCTGGAGGTGTATGGTAAGATAGAGGGGTTTATAATCAAATATGGGGATCTCTCTGTTCTTGGTATTTTTATTACTTCTCTTTAAGTATTTGTTTAATCCAGAGTTTGCTTTTGCTTTTTCCTGTAATGGGCCAGATAATAGTATTTTAGGATTAGAGGAGAATGCATTCTTTGTCACATCTACTGAAATCTGTCATTTCAGGCTGGGCACAGTGGCCCACGCCTGTAATCCCAGCACTTTAGGAGGCCGAGGCAGGCGATCACTTGAGGCCAAGTGTTTGAGACCAGCCTGAGCAAAAAGGTGAAAACCCATCTCTACTAAAAATACAAAAATTGGCTAGGCATGGTGGTGCATGCCTGTAATCCCAGCTACTTGAGAAGCTGAGGCATGAGAATTGCTTGAGCCCGGGAGGTGGAGGTTGCAGTGAGCCAAGGCCACATCATTGCATTTCAGCCTGAGTGACAGAGTGAGACTCTGCTAAAAAACAACTACAAAATTTTTTAAAAGTGTATGTGTGTATATATATATATATATGTCATTTTAATGAAGTCATAGACAATATGTAGATAAATGGGCACAGTCAGATGTAGTTTGCCAATCTCTGAACCTCATTATAGATACTGTGATGTATTTTATTAGGTAAAAGGAGGAGATTAATATTCTTCAAAGATTCCTCAGGAGGTTATTTTACATTCTGTATCTTATATTTAAAATTTCTGACGTCACTGGAGAAATCTAAAACCGTTTTTCATGGTTTCTTCAGACTTTTACACATGGTAGCCTCTTATGTACTTGGTAAGTTTTGATTGTGAGCTCTACTTAATATGTAGTCATTTGGGGGTCTAGATTGAAGGTATTATATTAATTACATTATATTAATATATTTTCAATGACAATTTGCATTTTCTTCTGCGGGGCACCAGGGCGTGTAAAGAATCTGAGACCATTTTATTTTTGTTAGTTTGAGTTTTTACCAGCTGTGGTGTTGGTAAACCCTAGGGAGAGTAGGTTTAGGATGGCAAACACCCAGAGGAGATTTTATCATTACTCTTTTTACTGTTATCATCATCATGACAAGTCTTTTCCATCTAGAGCCCTGGAAAGTGCGTTACTTACCTTTTCTCTTTACTGTTAGATGAAATTTTTCCATCCACTCCTTCGATAAGTGAAATCAAGTTCCAGAGCATCATTTTGCACAGTCTCAAAGCCTAGACCTCTGATTCTCATGTGACTGCTAACCTTCTCATTCTCCAGACAACTTTATCAGTAATAATTTGGGAGTGTCAATTTACCTGACTCTTTTGCGTATCTCTCTGTTGCTGCTGAACATACGCACACATGGAATACTAGTGTAATTTATTAGGTCTTCTTAAACTCTGATACTATTAAAATGATAAACCCTCTCACAAAAAATATTCATATGTCGTATATACACAATTGCATAAAATCACAGATGGTATATAGGTTTTCTGAAGATAATATCTGAACTCTTTAGAGTCATGTTTTGAGAACTTAATTATTAGATAATTTGAAGTTCAAGTGAGCTATGTTGGTTAAAATAAATTTCAAAATTAAAATTCAATATAAGAATTGTAATTTATGAGTATTGTGGCATAGAAGACTATAGTATCTCCTTGAGGTATAAATGGGATTTTGTGGGTATGCTGGTATGAGAGGAATATGAATAGTGATTAGAGGTTTTCCACTTATAACTGGAAGTGGCATTACTGGCAATAAGCAAAATATGCTTTGGTTGCCTTGCTAATTATGTGGTATTTCCTGGTCTAGGTAAATTGATGGTTTGAAAGAATAGTGATCAAGGAAAAGTTTATACAATGTGGTTCCTTTATCCATTTTTTCCTGTATTGATGTCTTTGTGAACTGTTTCTTTTTAACATTACCTAGTTGGGATTATGTAGAGGTGAAGTATGGTTTTGTATAAGCATCTTAAATCAAAAGAGAAATATTTCAATGCAATCAAAATAAGTCCAATAAAATATTTAGGACTGTGTATTATATGTTTGAATAATCTACAAGCATTTTCTCTATTAAACGTTTTCTTGAGGTCCCTGTCAATGTAAATATTTTAAGTGCCATTAATTGGATGAACATTTCAAAATGTCTTGACGATACAGATTTGGAGGCAAGATGACTGACTAGACATGGAAAGGAAGAGTTTCTCCCATGGAGAGGCCAGACCGTCAAGAAGACTGGCACACTCCAAACAGATCTTTGGAAACAAGGCATTGAGAGTGAGTAGAGAGGGGACACAGACCCCACGTTGAAAGGAGAGGAAGCTAGAAACCCTGCAGAAGGTTGCTGAGCATCAGGCTCACTCCTGCCCCCTAGCGGTTTCTGGGGAAGGAATGCGTGAAAGAGGTGTGGAGTAGCCCACTCTCGTCATGGACCTCCGGAATCCTAGCTGCAGGAGACTGCGTAACCCCCACAGACATTTGAGTTGACAGGGAGAAATGCATAGAGAGTTGGTAGAGACAGAACTCCAGCCTGCATGGAGCCCAGAGGGTTTGGAACAGGGAATGGCTGCAGTAGATCACAGTCATAAGTGCTCAAGCCCCAAGACTCACTATACTTCTCTTGTTGGCTTTAGCCTTTTTTTGGTTGCCAGAACTGGACAAAGTAGGGGTATTTTTCACGTGGGACAGGGTCAATCTGATCTGAGTAGCCCCCCTGTCTGCTATCTTTTCCCAGAGTCTCTGCCGGGCCACAAGAATTTGCAGCATGGTGTTGGCTGCTAAGCTGAGTCACTTGCCAGCAGCCACTGCCATAGCCTTTTTGCGGGCAGACCCTGCCTATTAGAGAGCTTTTGCAGGCTCCCTCCCTCGTGCACCTGCCCACAGCCCTTCCCCCACTGCTTTGTGGCACATGCTCACTCACGGCCTCCCCCCACTGCTCTATTGATGCATGCTTGCCCACAGCCTCCTCCTGCTGCTTTGCTAACACATGCACACACTAACTCCACCACTGTTCCACTGCTGCTGCACATATGTGCCTGGGAACCCCAACTGCTCCACTGCCACCCGCTGAAGTGCGTTTGCCAGCAGCACCCCCATCAGAGTGTTGTGGCCAGCAGATTGGGAACACTTTGTCCCCTCCAGCATGGCCGATGCTTAACCTCATGGGGCAAAACAAAAACAAAAAACAAAAAACAAACAAAAATACTGTGAGCCTAGTCCTAGTCCCCAGAGTTAGAGTACTCAGTTGATCGTCACAGGAGTGTTGAGCTGAGCCTTTAGAGTTGAGATCTGAAATCATCCAGAAATAAAGCCAATCAACTAAACTCAACCTTATAACATAGTAAAATCATCAAGGGCACCAAAGAATATAAAATTAAAAAACCCTATCCAAAGGACAGCAATTTGAAACATCAAAGGAACATCAGTTCACACAGACAAGGAAGAACCCTCACAATAACTCTTCAACTCTAAAAGCTAGTGTCTTCTTACCTGCAAATGACTGCAATAGCTCCCCAAGAACAGTTCTTAACCAGACTGAAATGGCTGAAATGACAGAAATAGAATTCAGAATCTGGATGGCAACAAAGATCATGAAGATTCAGGAGAAAGTTGCAACCAATCCAGGGAATCTAAGAAATCCAGTAAAATTATACAAGAACCGAAAGACAAAAATAGTCATTTTAAGAAAGAGCCAAACTGATCTTCTAAAGCTGAAAAACTCACTGCAAGAATTTCATAATCCACCATGATCAAGTCAGCTTCAACCCTGGGATGCAACGTTGGTTCAACATATGCAAATCAATAAATGTTATCCATCACATAAACAGAACCAATGGAAAAAACCACATGATTATCTCAATAGATGCAGAAAAGGCCTTCAACAAAATTCAACAGCCTTTCATGCTAAACACTCCCAATAAGCTAGGCACGGATGGAACGTATCTAAATATAATGAGAGCTATTTATGACAAACCCATAGCCAGTATCATACTGAAAGGGCAAAATCTGGAAGCATTCCCTTTGAAAACTGGCACAAGACAAGGATGCCCTCTCTCACCACTCCTATTCAACATAGTGTTGGAAGTTCTAGCCAGGGCAATCAGGCAAGAGAAAGAAATAAAGGGTGTTCAATTAGGAAAAGAGGAACTCATATTGTCTCTGTTTGCAGATGACATGATTGTACATTTAGAAAGCCCAATCATCTCAGCTCAAAATCTCCTTAAGCTGATAGGCAACTTCAGCTAAGTCTCAGGATACAAAATCAATGTGCCAAAATCACAAGCATTCCTATATACCAATAACAGACAAACAGAGAGCCAAATCATGAATGAACTACCATTCACAACTGCTAACAAGAGAATAGAATATCTAGGAATACAACTTACAAGGGATGTGAAGGACCTCTTCCAGAAGAACTACAAACCACTGCTCAAGGAAATAAGAGAGAACACAAACAAACGGAAAAACATTCCATGCTCATGAATAGGAAGAATCAGTATCAAGAAAATGGCAATGCTATCCCCATCAAGCAATCATTGACTTTCTTCACAGAACTGAAAAAAAAAACACTTTAAATTTCATATGGAACCAAAAAAGAGTCCACATAGCCAAGACTATCCTAAGCAAAAATAACAAAGCTGGAGACATCACGCTACTTGAATTCAATCTATACTACAAGGCTACAGTAACTGAAACAGCAAGGTACTGTTACCAAAACAGATAAGTAGACCAATGGAACAGAACAGAGCTCTGAGAAATAACACCACACATCTACAACCATCTGATCTTTGACAAATCTGACAAAAACAAGCAATGGGGAAAGGATTCCCTATTTAATAAATGGTGTTGGGAAAACTGGCTAGCCGTATGCAGAAAGCTGAAACTGGATCCCTTCCTTACACCTTATCCAAAAATTAACTGAAGATGGAATAAAGGCTTAAACATAAGACCTAAAATCATAAAAATTCTAGATGAAAACCTAGGCAATACCACTCAGGACTTAGGCATGGGCAAAGACTTCATAACTAAAACACCAAAAGCAATGGCAACAAAAGCCAAAATTGACAAATGGGGTCTGGTTAAACTAAACACCTTCTGCACAGCAAAAGAAACTACCATTAGAGTGGACAGGCAACCTAAAGAATGGGAGAAAAATTTTGCAATCTATCCATCTGACAAAGGGCTAATATCCAGAATATACAAAGAATTTAAACAAATTTACAAGAAAAAGCAAACAACCCCATCAAAAAGTGGGCAAAGGATATGAACAGACACTTCTCAAAATAAGCCATTTATGCAGCCAACAAACATGACAAAATGTTTATTATCACTGGTCATTAGAGAAATGCAAATCCAAACCACAATGAGATACCACCTCACACCAGTTAGAATGTCGATCATTAAAAAGTCAGGAAACAACAGATGTTGGAGAGGATTTGGAGACATAGGAATGCTTTTACACTGTTGGTGAGAGTGTAAATTAGTTCAACCATTGTGGAAGACAGTGTTGCAATTCCACAAGGATCTAGAACCAGAAATACCATTTGACCCAGCAATCCCATTACTGGATATATACCCAAAGAATTATAAATCATTCTACTATAAAGACACATGCACAGGTATGTTTACTGTGGCACTGTTCACAGTAGTAAAGACTTGGAACCTACCCAAATGTCCATCAATGATAGACTGGATAAAGAAAATGTGGCACATATATACCATGGAATACTATGTAGCCATAAAAATTGATGAGTTCATGTCCTTTGCAGGGACATGTATGAAGCTGAAAACCATCATTCTCAGCAAACTAACACAAGAACAGAAAACCAAACACCACATGTTCTCACTCATAAGTTGGAGTTGATCAATGTTGATCAATGAGAACACATGGACACAGGGAGGGGAATATCACACACTGGGTCCTGCCCTGGGATGGGGAGTAGGGGAGGGATAGCATTAGGAGAAATACCTAATGTAGATGATAGGTTGATGGGTGTAGCAAACCATCATGGCACATGTATACCTATGTAGCAAACCTGCTTGTTCTGCACATGTTCCCCATAACTTAAAGTATAATAATAATAAAAAGAAATGAAAATCCTAACTTGCTTAAAAATAATAATAATAATTTCATAATACAATCAGAAATATCAACAGCAGAATAGGTCAAGCTGAGGAAAGAATCTCAGGACTTGAAGACTGGTTCATTGAATCAACTCAGACAAAAATAAAGAAAAAAGAATTAAAAAATGATGAAAACCTCCAAGAAATATGGTATTATGTAAAGAGACTAAACCTATAAGGCATTTGTGTCCCAGAAAGAGAGAGAGAGAGTAAGCAACTTGAAAAACATATTTGAGTATATTGCCCATGAAAATTTCACCAAACTTGCTAGAGAGGTTGACATGAAAATTCAGGAAATTCAGAGAACCCCATTAAGATAATATAAAAGATGAACATATCCAAGACACCCAGTCATCAGATTCTTCAAGGTCAACATGAAATGAAAAATATTAAAGACAGCTTGAGAGAAGGTGCAGGTCATGTACAAAAGGAACCCCATCAGACTAACAGTGGACTTTTCAGCAGAAACCTTGCAGGTCAGAAGTCATTGGGGACCTATGTTCAGCATCCTTAGAGAAAAGAAATTCTAACCAAGAATTCCATATTCAGCCAAATTAAGCTTCATAAGCAAAGGAGAAATAAAGATCTTTTTCAGATAAGAAATGGTAATGCAAGTTATTACCAGCAGCCCTGCCTTACAAGAGGTCCTTAAGGGAGTGTTAAACATGAAAACAAAAAACCATTACCTGACACCACAAAAACACACTTAAGTACATAGCCCACTGACATAATAAAGAAACTATACAATCAAGTTTTCATTACAACCAGTCGACAACACAATGTCATGATAAAATCCTCACATATCAATATTAACCTTGCATGTAAATCAGATAATGCCCCAATTAAAAGGCACAGAGTGGCAAGATCCACCTGTAGTCTGTCTTCAAGAGACCCATAGACTCAAAGTTAAGGAATTAAAAAGGTCTATTAAGCAAACAGAGAAAAAAGAGCCAGGGTTGCTATTCTAATTTCAGACAAAACAAACTAAATCAACAATAATTAAAAAGGATAAAGAAGGGCCTTACACAATAATAAAGGGTTCAGTTCAACAAGAAGACTTAACTATGTTAAATACATATGCACTCAACACTGAAGCACCTAAATTCATAAAACAAATTCTTAGAGACCTATGAAGAAACTTAGATAGCCACACAATATTACTACCACTAATAATAGATACCCACACAATATTACTACCACTAATAATAGATAATCATACACAGTAGACTTCAACACCACATGTAGAGTGTTAGAGAGATCATTAAGGCAGAAAACTCACAAAAGATATTCAGAATCTAAACACAACACTTGACCAAGTGGACCTAACAGACATCTGCAGAACATTCCACCCAACAACAAAATATATATTTTCCTCATCTGCACATGTACATACTCTAAGATCAAACACATGCTTAGCAATAAAGCGATTCACAACAAATTTAAAAAAAGCTCAAATCATACCAACCACACTCTTGGACCACAGTGCAATGGAAATAGAAATCAATACCAAGAAGATTTCTAAAAACCATACAATTGCATGGAAATTAAATAACTTGCTCTTTAATGACTTCTAGGTAAATAACAAAATTAAGGCAGAAAACAAGAAATTCTTTGAAATGAATGAAAACAGAGATACAACATGCCAGAGTCTCTGGGACAGAGCTAAAGCAGTGTCAAGAGGAAAGTTTATAATGCTAAAAACTCACATCAAAAAGTTAGCAAGATCTCAGATTAACAATTTAACATCGCACCTACCAGACTGAGTAATATGGTGAAACCCTGTCTCTACAAAAAGTACAAAAATTAGCTAGGTGTGGTGGTATGCCCTTGTGTCCCAGCTACTTTGGAGGCTGAGGCAGAAGAGCTGCTTGAGCCCCGGAGGCGGAGGTTGCAGTGAGCCAAGATCATGCCATTGCACTCCAACATGGGTGATGGGAGTGAAACTCTGTCTCAAAAAAAGAAAAGAAAAGAAAAAGAAAAAAGAAGAGAAAATATTCAAATAAACACAATGAAAAATTACAAAGAAATATTACACCAACCCTACAAAAATACAAGAAACTCACTGAAACTGTTACGAACACCTCTATGCACACAAGCTAGAAAACCTACAAGACAGATAAATTCCTAGAAACATACAACCTCCCAACATTGAACCAGAATGAAATTAAATTCCCAAACATACTAATAATGAGTTCTGAAATTGAGGCAGTAATAAAAATATCTACCAACTAGTAAAAGCCTTGAACCACACGGATTTACAGCCAAATTCTAGGGGACATATAAATAAGAGTTGCTACCAATCCTATGGAACGTATTTCAAGAAAACTCCTCTCCAAATCATCCTGTAAGACCAGCATTATTCTAACACCAAAACTTGGCAGCGACACAACAACAACAACAAACATCAGACCAATATCTCTGATAAATATAGACAAAACAATACTCAACAAAATACTAGGAAATCAAATCCAGCAGCACGTCAAAAAGCTAATGTACCATGATCAAGCAGGCTTTATTCCTGTGATGCAAGGTTTGTTTAACATACAAAATCAGTAAGTGTGATTCGGAACTAAAAACACAAGCCACACAATGATTTCAATCGATGCAGTAAAGGCTTTTGATAAAATTCAAGATTCCTTCAGCTAAAAATCCTCAAAAAACTAGGACTCAAAAGAACCTCAAAATAATAAGTCATCTATAACAAATCCACAGCCAACATCACACTCAATGAGCAAATTTTGGAAACATTCTTCTTGAGAACCAAAACAAGACAAGGATGCCCACTTTCACTACTCCTGTTCAACATAGTACTGGAAGTCCTAGTCAGAGGAATCAGGCAAGAGAAAGAAATATAAGGCATTTAAACAGGAAAAGAAAAAGTCAAATTATCTCTCTTCACAGATGGTATAATTCCCTATCTAGAAAACCCCATAATCTCTGTCCAAAGGCTCCTAGAACTGATAGACGACTTCCATAAAGTTTCAGGATACAAAATCAATGTACAAAAATTAGTAGCATTTGTATACACTAAGAACATCCAGGCTGGGGACGGTGGCTCATGCCTGTAATCCTAGCACTTTGTGAGACTGGGGCAGGTGGATCACCTGAGGTCAGGAGTTCGAGACCAGCATAGCCAACATGGTGAAACTCCATCTCTAATAGCAATACAAAAATTAGCCAGGCATGGTGGTGGGCACCTATAATCCCAGCTACTTGGAAGGCTGAGGCAGGAGAATTGCTTGAACTTGGAGGGCAGAGGTTGAAGTGAGCCTATGCCACTTCACTCCAGGCTGGACAAAAGAACAAAACTCCATCTCAAAAAAAAAAAAAAAATTAAGATTCAAGCTGAGAGTCAAATCAAGAGTGCAACCCCATTCATATTAGCCACAAAAAGAGAAAGAGTTAATACCTAAGAATACAGCTAACCAGGGAGGTGAAAGATCTCTATAATAAGGATTAGAAAACTCTGCTGAAAGAAATCAGAGACAAAGCAAATGGAAAAACATTTCATGCTCATGGATAGGAAGAATTAAGATTGTTAAAATGGTCATACTGCCCAAAGAAATTTACAGAATCAATGCTATTCCTATCAAAATACTAATGTCATTTTTCACAGAATTAGAAACAAGCATTCTAAAATTCATACGGAACCAAAAAAGAGCCCGAATAACTGAAGCAATCCTTAGCAAAAAGAATAAAGCCAGAGCCATCACATTACCTGACTTCAAACTATACTAAAAGGCTACAGTAACAAAAACAGCCTGGTTCTGGTACAAAAATAGATACATAGACAATTAGAATGGGTTAGAGAACCCAGAAATTAAGCTGCACACCTACAACCATCTGTTCTTCAACAAAGTCGACAATAACAAGGCTTTCTATTTGATAAATTGTGCTGGGATAACTGGCTAGCCATATGCGGAAGATTGAAACTAGACCCCCTCCTTTGATCGTATACAAAAATCAACTTAAGACAGATTAAAGACTTAAATGTAAAACCTAAAACTATAAAAATCCTCTAAGAAAACCTAGGAAATCCCATTCTGGGCATAAGCTTTGGCAAAGATTTCACGAAGACTGCAAAAGCAATTGCAATGAAAAAAAAAAATTGACAAGTGGAACCTGATTAGACAAAAGAGCTTCTGAACAGCAAAAGAAACTAGCAGTGGAGAAAACAGACAACCTATAGACTGGGAGAAAATATTTGAAAACTATGCATCCACTAGAGGTCTAATATGCAGAATCTATAAAGAACTTAAACAAATAACAAGCAAAAACCAAATAACCCCATTGAAAAATGGGCAAAGGATATGAAAAGACACTTCTCAAAAGAAGACATACATGCAGCCAACAAGCATATTAAAAATGCCCAACATTACTAATCATTAGAGAAATGCAACTCAAAACCACAGGAGATACCATCTCAGATCAGTCAGAATGTCCATTATTAAAAAGTGAGAAAACAACAGATGCCTGGCAAGGCTGTGGAGAAAAGGGAACACTTATACACTGCTTGTGGGAATGTAAATCAGTTCAGCCAGTGTAGAAAGCAGTGTGGAGATTACTCAAAGAACTTTAAACAGAGCTACCATTCAACCTGGCAATCTCATTTTTGGGTACATACCTAAAGAAATATGAATCATTCCACTAGAAAGATACATGTGCACTTATGTTCACTGCAGTAGTTTTTTTACAATGTCAAAGACATGGAATCAACCCAGATGCTAACTGATGGTGGAGTAGATAAAGAATATTTGGTACATATACACCATAGAATACTATGCAACCACAAAAAATAATGAAATCATGTGCTTTACAGCAAGATGGATGCAACTGGAGGCCATTATCCTAAGTGAGTTAATCCAGGAACACAAAACCAAATACTGTGTGTTCTTGCTTATAAATGGGAGCAAAATATTGAGTTCACATGAACACAAAGAGGGGAAGAGTAGACACCAGGGCTTACTTGAGGATGGTGGGTGGGAGGAAGGTGATTATTGAAAAACCACCTATTGGGTCTATGCTCACTACCTGGATGATGAAATTGTATACCAAACCTGAGTGACACATAATTTAATCACATAACAAATCTGCACAAGTACCCTCTTAACCTAAAATAAAAGTTGGAAGAACAAAATATATTTTACTAGTAGGTATGGATGGTCAAGAAACTTTCTGTAACCATGGTCAGGAGACAGCAAAGTTGTTCTTAAAGAGCTAGAGAGTAAATATTTTAGGCTTTGCTGGCCATGAGTTCTCTGTTGCAACTACTTAACTCTGCCATTGTAGTGTGGCAGCAGTGATAGACAATATGTAAATAAATAAACATGATTGTGTTCCAGTAAAACTTTATTTACACAAACTGGCAGTGGATTGGATTGGCCTGATGGTTGTAGTTTGCTGACCCCTGGTCTAAGTAATTACATGAGTAGTAAGAATAGAGTTTAATAATTAGGGCAAGTACAGAGTGCTGTGAAACACAGATCACTTTTGTTAGAAGGGTGATCAGAGAGGAGACACCTGAGGAAGTTAAAAAAAAAAAAAACACGAAATGTCTTGATGATAGATTTTTAAAAGAGATGGAGTTTTATGGTTAAATGAATTGGCAATTTATTTGGTTAGACTGAGTGAAATAGGTTTCCTGACAGCATAATTTTTCAGAATGTCTAAAATGCAAATATATTATTATATTTCTAAAAGACCGTATAGCAAACTGCATTTTCTAGTAATGTAAACATCACATCTTTTTCTCTTGGTGCTTCTTGTTGGACCATAGGTTTAGAACATATCTGTGTCTCCTTGTACTACTTTTATCTCTATTTAAGTGTGAAATAAATTTAATACATATGCAGGCCATAAACATTTATTTTTTTCTCATCATTGGATGTATAGTGATTTAAATAATTAATGGTTAAAATAGAAACTATATACACAGAGTAAAAGCAGAATAAGTTAACTTTTATTATAAATCTAGATTATCACAATGGTTACTGTAATAAGGAAATATTGTCATCCTGTACCTGCTCTTTGCTGTTCATCATAAAAGTCCTGAAACAAATTTGTAAGTGACAGATACTGGGACCAAAATGCTCAGTGCCAAATTTCAAAATTTGGAATTAAAACCTACAGGTAAATGTGAACAACATGTTTTCCTTCATGGGTTGGATTGGGTAGTGAAAACTGAAGTTTGAGATGCTAATTATCCCTGTTAGTACAATGTCTTCTTCAGTAATAATGTGTCGTTTATTATTTGTGAAAGAATTATAATAAGGTTTAATAAAACTCAACAATTAAAATTAAATGATATTAAATATTTTAATATACATTGCAAAAATCTTTGAAAAAACCGTGACCTTTATGCTGACTTTTGCAGTCACCCAGTGGTGGCCTTTTGAATATCTTAATTGGTTTAGTATATGGCACTGTGTGTATTAGTGTTTGGAACATTTCAACCAACTTTCCACTAGTGAGAGTATTTATCTAGAATCTTGCACAGTGAGTATGTTTTATGGCCGCAATATTACATCTTGTAAATAATAAATTAAATTTAAAAGCAAAAATAAAGCACTTCAGTAGTGACTGGTATAGAGGGCTGACACTTTCGGCCCCCATATCTCTGTTTCTGGGCTGAAGAGGAAGGTTGTCTTTCTGTTTGCAGCCTTCTGTAACTGTCTCCTTGCTCAAAGCTCCATCAAGCCTCCTTTGGTCTTCATAAATTATACTCTTTTGAGATTCATGGGTGTTATTTAGCACATTACTGCAGTTTGCTTGCCTTTCTTATTTACTAGAAAACTATGAGTTACAAACATGGTAGGTATTGTAGCTTTAATGAACAGAAAATGGAAATAATCCAGGGATATTTATCTCTGCAAAATCACTTTTTTGGCTTAATTTCAGTTTACTCTATGATTTTTGTCCATGGATTTTTGCTAGGAAGAAAGTCTGTAATGTTTTTACCCATGGAAGAATACCAGTTTACTAGTTATCTTCAGAACTCTGACACTGGTAAGGCTTATGTCCTCCGGACAGCACCTAATCCCAGGTCCGGCAGCTCTGACTGTAACTGTCAGTTTGCTGCTTCATTCCTGCCTCATATATAATCCAGAAAACACACATGCATGCCAAATACATCCTGTAGTTTTACCTTAAGTTTTAAAATAAAATTGTCTAATGAAGAGCCTTTGTAAAGTTACAAAGTTAGGACTCCAATGTAGACAATGGGCTGGAAATCTCACTTAAAACTATTTTAGCATACATATTTAATACATATTATATAAGTTATAATCATATCTCAAATTATTTTTCTCCTACATTTTCTAGTATCCAAATACATAGAAAGAAAGGAGTGTAGTATGATATTAAGAATTATTTTCTTATCTAGCGTGTTCACTTAACAATATATAACCAAAAGAGCTAAAACAAAAGGCTATATGTACCTTTTCTGTTAATTTTTTTTTGCTTTATTACAAATAAAAAGAGAATACTTGTTTTTATTTGTTATTTTCCTAATACAGTGGTATTCCCCAAGTCCATGAGTATCTCCTTGTAAAGGTGGTTTGTCTCCCAGTGACTTCACATTAATAGCTAACAAAATTGTCATTCAGTTTTCCCTCACAACTATGAAATAAAGGTATAAAAATACAATTTAAATTATTTCTCACAGTAATGTACTGTGTGTATCTTTTGAAAATGAAGGCCCTGTCTAGAACTGCCTGTAAATACATAACACTCCACAACCATAAAAAATGCATTGTTTGTAGAAAACTATTATTAAATTAAATTGTTCCAACTATTGTTTTCAATAAATGCTACTTAACTAAAACTCCACCTCACTGACTGAGATCGCATCAGTGGTAATGGAAGGGAAGAGTTGTAAACTACATCATCAGCATCAACCCCCAGGAAGGTCAAGTGCCCAACCTTGGATTAACAGGAGGAGGCCTTCACAACTTACGAGACTCAAGAAAACATGCAAGTTGCCCGACGGTCCTAACTGTGATGAAAATCATCTACTGAAGTGGGTATTATTGTAAATCTTTGTCTACATGACAGATTTACATCTCCTTACCTCCATAAAATTCACCGTTAATGGCACAACACCTATTAAGCTGAGATATTTCTAGGTGTAGTACGTCATGGTATTTTCCTGTACAGTTTACATTATTCTTGGCATTTCACTGCCTGTCTCATGAGATGGCCAAGAAGGAAAATATAGTAACTTGCACTCACTTCTCAAGGACAAAATGCCACATCTTACCAGAGGAAACATTCAGAAAGTGAAAAGCAAACATTGAGAATCATAAGTTGGAAAAATGTGTTGTGTGAGAAATCTGGGGGCTTAGGGGAAAAACGTTTTGTTTCATGGAATGCAATTTTAATACATTTCCAACTTTCCAGTTTTTTGGTTTTTCAAGAAGGGACAAATAAACATTAACAAAAGGCTCATTCTTAGAGCTGGGTATATACAGCAGAGAAAATAGGATCTTTGACATAAACTCAGTCTTAGAGTTTGCATTTCTACTGTGCTTGTATAGGAAAACCCTGGGGCCTCCGAAACGTTTGGGTAGCACTTTCTGACAACACAGGCTGAGCGGGCTTTGTGTACCCAAGGCAATTAAAATGTCCAGGCAATCCCTTGAGATAGTCAGCACATTGAGAACCTGGCGTACTGAATAACTTCATTCTTATTCACATAAAGCCGGAGAGAAAAATAATTTCATCTCTTATTGTACACTCTATTTTCTCTCTTAAGAGAAACAAATCAACAGTTACAAGCATATATTAAAATTTTTGACTCCTTGTTGCAATGTTTTTGGCCATATTGCAGCTTAGTAGATTCTGTAAGCTAATGTCATTGCACCTTATGTGGGCTAAAAACACATTTAGAAAGCCATATTGTAGCATTCCACATCTGAAAGAGGTGGGTGACATTTTCCTTACTCAAAGTTCATCAGAGAGGGAACTGCCAAATGACCAACCCAAGGTCATATTGTTAGCTAATAGTAGAACTGGGACTGAAGAAACAGGTGTTCTTTTTGTACTCCAGAGAAACTTCTCCTGAGCCCAGATAAAGTACAACCATGTTTTTTCCTCATGGAGCTAGCTGTGGGTAATATCATGAAGCAAAAAACATTGCTTCTTAGCTTTTGCTCCTTTTCACTTTGGCAAAAAGAAGCAGAGAATATGAATTATTAAAGTTTTAAGCGAATTTTTAGAAAGAGAAGTTATATTTCTTTTGTATGTAGTGTATATTGCTGCTTGATCCATTTCTTTACTTGCAGCAACATCCCTTTCATTTTATGTTAGCAATAAAGGGCTCTGTGGGAAAGCCTCATGTGCAACAATAGGGTCATTACACAACGCTTTGGATGTATGGTGTTTATTGATGCTACAAACTATTGCAAATGGCCATATAGATCTTGTGGAAGAGCCCTCTTTAAATGGCTGGTAATGGTTTCACATAATAGAGGCTCAGAAAATATTCGTTATTTGATTTGCTTCTTTTGTAGATAATTTTTGTGAACCTATATCTAAGCTAATCTAGTCTGGAACATGAATAGCCTGAAAAAAAAACATACTGAAATGTTCAACATGCCTCATTTGTTTATAGGTTTTTCTACACAAGGATTTTTCTTGAGGCTGTGCTGCATGGTTTTACTATTACTGAAAAGCAGAGCAGAAAAGTTCCTATAATTTTAACTATTAGCAAGTAGTGTGTGCTTCTTTTGACTTACCAGGAAGGTACAAGAGCTTTCTGGTTAGACCATTGTCCATGAGATAACTTCCCAGCTGTCAACTAAGTCATATTAAACCCACTAATGCAGAGACTCTTTGGCTCTGCTGGGAAGCATATATTGTTGTTATGGACTGAATGTTTGCATACCCCCAAATTCATATACTGAAAGCTCAACTCTCAATATGACTGTATTTGAAGACAATTATTAAGGTAATCAAGGTTAAATGAGTTCATAAGGAGTGGGCCCTGATCCAACAGAATTAGCATCCTTATAAGAAGAGAATACTATTTAGTCATAAAAAGGAATAAAATTATGTTTTTTGCAGCAATATGGATGGAACTGGAGGCCATGATCTTAAGTGAAACAACCCAGACATAGATAAAAAAAAAAAAAAAAAACACACTTCATGTTCTCACTTATGTGTGGTAGTTCAGTAATGTGTACACATGGATGCTGAGTGTGGGATAATGGACAATGAAGACCCAGAAGGATGAGGGAGTGGGAGAGGGATGGATGATTAGAAATTATTTAACAGTTACAATGTCCATTATCTGGGTGGTTGATACTCTTAAAGCCCTGACTTCCCCACTATGCAATTGTGCGTGTAACAAAATTATGTTTGTACCACATACATTTATACAAATACATATATTTATACATATATATTTTTTTTTTAAAGAAGAGATACCAGAGATTTCACTTTCTGTCTTCACCATATGAAGACCACCACAAGAAACCAATCCTGCCAGACTTTGATCTTGCACTCCAGCTTCCAGAATTACAAAAAATAAGTATCTATGGTTTCAGCCAACCACCCAGTCTGTGGCATTTTGTTATGTCAGACAGCTAACTGATACAATCACTATTTAAAACAAAGTCATGGCATGATAAATCAATAAACAAACATTTTTTGAAAACAACTATTTGCTTAAAGTCTTTAAAAAATTAAACTGTTGTCTCTTTAATATACGAATATTCTTTGGAAATTAAAAAATAACACATGCAAACTATAAAAATTAATGCATGATACTCTTTCCACTAACCCAATTCCTTGGTAGAACAACTGAAAAAAAATTACAAGGTTAAAGAGAGTTAATTATTTGAGGACTGATCATGTCATGTTAGTTCTGTTATGCTCACTCAGCTTTCCTTTAGCTTTGCCCTATGGACCAGGCACATCCTTGCAAAAGGCCTCACTACTCAGCTACTGCTTCCACAACAGCCTTTCAGAGTCAGTAATGTTGAGTTTCTCCAAGATGTGAAATTATGTTTTCATAGCAGAAAACACTAATTTAAGTTGAAACATGTTGGAAAATGTCATTTCCTTTGCAAACCAAACAAATTAAGAGGAAGAAAAATATCAGTGAATTCAGAGCTTGTTGTGAAATTTTGAGAGAGTTCTAGAAATTTGGCAAAACCTAAAGTATTGCTTGGCGTTTACACCCTGGTATGAGTACTTTAGGCGTCCAAATTAAACTTGTTGATAGATATATACTGAGAATGTGTTAACTTGGTGATATTTCTATTTCTTGCTATAAATACTGTCTTACAAGCTAAAGATTTGTCTCATATATAACCTATTCAAGTTACTGTGTCAGGCAGATGAAAGGTTTATATTTACTACATATTAAAACAATCATGGTCATATGCCCATGGGAGTCAGTATACCCAAGTTTTTATAAAATTAAACATAGAAAACCAAAATTTGCTTGTGTGATAGATTTCAAGGTTACCACTATGCTACATTACATCTACTGAGTGAAGAAAAAAATGGCAGGTCATGAAAGTTAAAACGCAGGAAGGGTACTAAAATGTTCTTTGTTCGTTGTGTAGAGGATAAGTGTGTTTAAATGCTATATGTAGTTACTTGAGCCACTACTGTATTTAGTTATACATCTTTATTTTATATAGGTTGGTCTACTGGGTTCTGTTAATATCTCAATTTTTATATACGATATTGGAAAAGTCAATTCGCAGCTCAGACAAGATGGAATAGAAAGAAACATGACGGTCTTTGTGGAGATCTTACGGAGGTAGAAACCATTATTACTGAGATGGTGTAATCTATCTTTTGAAGCCAAAGTTCTAAATTTAAAACGTTTTTATTACTGGTATTTGAATTCGAATCCTATAGAATAATCTTCAGCTACTATAATTCCTGAAGATTTCTCCTCTCTATATTTGCTAAATAAAATAAAATAAAATAAAATATGTATAACATCTAGTATAGTACTTGCAAAAATGTTATTTCCTTTTCCTCTCTTCTTAACAGAGGGCCAGGAGTAGGGAAAGGTAACACTTATACCTGCTTTGGCTGCAGTGTGGCCACTGATCACCTCTTAAATTTGGTGGTTATACAGAAGTGAAAGCAATGGAAAGAAGGCAGGCTAGGACTAGTATCTCTGATCTAGGAGAAAGAGCACCTGATTTCAGAATCTTTTGGATAACAACTTTGGAATCAAAACAATTCCTAGCATGCAGTAGAAATAGATAATGATTTGTCGAATAAATGAACTGGTAGTTACATAAGGATAATAAGTGTCAAAATAAGCTTAGTGTTGACTAAGTAAGCCAGAAACAGAAGACAAAGAGTATATTATTAGGCTGCCATAACACAATGCCACAGACTGGGTGGCTTAAATTACAGAAATTTATTTTCTCACAGTTCTGGATCCTGAAAGTCCAAGATCAAGGTGCCGTCAGCACTGGTTTCTGTGAGGCCTCTCTTTCTGGCTTGAAGGCAGATGCCTTCTTGCTGCGTCCTAATATGGCCTTCCCTCTGTGTGCACACGGAAGGAGACCAATCACTAGGTCTCTTTCTCTTCTTATAAGGATACCAGTCCTCTCAGAATAGGGCTCCACCCCACATCATTTACCCATAATCACTTTCTTAAAGGCCCTGTCTACAAATACTCACATTGGGGGTTAGGGCTTCAACCTGTGTGTTTTGGTGGTGCACAATTCAGTCCATAGTATGGAAAAACACTGAGATTATAAGGAATGTGAAGTATACCCTTTGGGCAGCTGTTGTCTAGTAACCACTTTAATTATATTTATATCCTTCACCTTGAAGACTAGTTTTAGAACTAGTTTTAGAACCTCCAATCTAATAACTGCAGCGTGAAGATACAAGGAATTTTAAGTCGTTCAATGTGTGTATAATATGTTTCAAGCTTTCAAATTTGAGAATAAAAATAAAAATTCTCTTTTGGGTGGACTACAGATTTTGCTTTAGTTAAATTCCTTCACAATATTTCGCCAAAACAACAACATACAAGGCAAAAACACACTTGCCTAAATTCAGTGTTTGATTAAATAAAACCTATCTCATTGTCTGTCTGAACTTTACTTGAATATGGTTGATTCAAAGGAGAACTGAGTAGCTGTGAATTTTATATTCCCAGCTATTTAGCAACACTTATTGATCAATTAAAAGATTGTAAAATTTAATACAAATTCAATTTTATGTGAATGATGCAGCAAAATTATAAGGTATCACACAGTGACTTTGCCATATTATTTACATTTTTTTCTGTAATCTTCACTTTTATTTTTAAATTAAAAGAACATCATGGCTACAATGTGCTTAACTTTGTATTCTAAAAAATTCCCTGGGCCACTTAGTTCTGTTATTATTCACAAAACATATATTATTGATGTAAAATAATACATCTTGAACACTTCAGATTATGTTAAACTCCAAAGTCCTATCTGGTAAAGATGCTTACCAGTGTTATATAAAAATATTACAATTAGCATTTCAGGATGATTTGAAAACATGTGATTGCTTGAAGTAATTTGTTGAATAAATTTAGAAGAAATAGCAATGTCGATTCATATGTGGCTTTGTTTTCATATTTTCTTCTGAATGTACTTTGTTGAATTATAATTTTACCTATAAATCTTGCAGATAATTTATTGTTGTTCTTAGACTATTCAGGTAGCTAGATTATTTCTGATCTAATATTGTTTGCTTTACATGAGGTATATATTTTTATAAAAGCATATGTATTTTGTTGTCACACATGACAACAGTAACAGGGCATAGGATTATTACCTAAAGGATTAAAAAGAAGTTTATCTTTCTTCAACATTGTAATATATTTAATTTCTTGTATTTCTTTTTTCTCCTTCCTCTTTTCCTTTTTTTTCTTCCACTCACCTTTCTAGTAGTGGTTTCTTATTTCCCATTCCTCACATATCTCTCCATCGAGCATCTAAAGTGCACGTATTTCCCTGAATCATTTGCAAATCATTTGCTTTTAAGTGTTCTTTTTTGTCTCCTTCTCTTGCACACAAATACAAAGGAATATGTAGAAATAGCTGGGTACTTACTTTCAGGCCATTTTCAAGCAAATTTTAAATAATAGCAGAAGATTGCTATTTGACACTGAATAGCATGTGAGTTGATTTTCTTCTGTCTTCATGAATAGGAGGATGATGTTAGCTGAACATGAACTCTCATAGTTCTCTGACATGCATAAATCTTTTCATCTGTAGTTAGTGTAACCTCCTCCCCATTCCTACCTTTTGATTAACCACTGAGCTATGGTGTTTTTGCAAGGCTGTCAGAATTACAGTTTTTGAAATAGAAATGCTGGGATATACACTACTTGGATGTATGTGTTTGAGATCAGAGGAGAGTTTCTACTGCTTTTCCTTTCATTGTAGTTTGGTGGTTTCCCAGGAGATTAAATGACAACACAAGAGCATATGGTTTTAGAGGAGATGCTGCATTTTACTTTTAAATTTTTATTTTATTGCTTTATTTAATTTTACTTTTACTGTGCATAGGCCATTCTGGGAAGTAGTAGTTGGTCACAGCCATGATGTTATGTTCAGCCTTGTGAACTTTGTTCTATGAGTTCAATTATAATGATAGGAGCCCAGTGATTACAACTTCAGTGTTTCTAGAAAGCTGAATTTGTGGGGCATGTTGCACGACAGCATCCAGAATATATAAATATTACTCAGTTTCCTTTAAGTGCTCTGATAATTTTGCTTGATGATGCTCAAAGCTAAGACCACTATAATTATAGAATTTTAGATCCACTAGAATTATAGGACTTTTATACCTGGAAAAAATTTGAAAGCATTTATATCAAAATTGTTCAACTAGTGTTCTATGGAAAGCCATACCCATGAGATGTTGCAGTCATTAAGATATTTTGCATAATAATGGACAGAAATCTAAGTCCAGGAAAGAAACAATTGATTGAAAGAAAAATTATATAACTTACAAAGGAAGGGAGGGCTGCTTTGCAGATCTCAGACACTGGAACTGGAGACTCAGTACTGGCAAGGTTAAGAAGCAATCTTAGTTGTACCTTTTTGTGGGTGTAAGGGTGTAAGCTCCAGTCTTTTAGATTCTTCGACATGAAAACATTTCTCCAAAGAGCAAGAGATAAAAGGAATTTTCACCAAAATCTCCACATAGAAAAATACTGAGGAAAGTCTCTTACTGGACTAGTTACAGTCATGTGATCATCAGGAATAATCTTTGGGCCAGAAGGATGAGGTGCCAAGATCAGTCATGTGTGGATTATGTATTTGTGTCCGTGGTCAGAAAGGTAGGCCACGATATTTGGCAGTCCAATGAGAAAGACAAAGTTCTAGTCACTAAGGGGAGGGAGGTGGTTATAGGTAGCAAAAATGTCAAATGTCTACGAGAGTCCACTCTGTGAATGTAAAGTACCTACATCTGTTTTTCCATGTGTATAATTTTTTGTTGTTATTCTACAGTAATTCTAATTAATTTTTTTTAAATTTTTATTATTTTTGATTGACAAATCATATTGCTTATATTTATGGAGTATAACTTGATGTTTTGATATATGTATACAATGTGGATTGATTAAATCAAGCTAGCATATCCATCAGCTTGCTTACCCATCATTTTTAAGATGAGACATTTGAAATACACTCTTTTAGTTATTTTGAAATATATAATAGATTATTATTAACTGTAGTCACCCTGCTGAACAATAGATCTTAAAATCTATTCCTCTTGTCTACCTAAAACTTTGTACACTTTAATCAACAACTCCTCATTCTTTTCCTCTCTACCTACCCAGCCTCTGGTAGTCATTATTGTATTCTCTACTTATATGAGTTCAACTTTTTTAGATTTTACATATGAGTGAAGTCATGTTGTATTTGTCTTACTGTGCCTGGCGTATTTCACTTAGCATGATGTCATCCAGGTTCATTCATGTTGTCACATATGATAAGATATCCCTCCTTTTTAAGGCTGAAGAGTATTCCATTGTGTATATATGCACTACATCTTCTTTATCCATTCTTCTACTAATGAACATTTTGATCAATTCTATATCTTGATTATTATGAATAATGCTGTAATAAAAAGGGAAGTGCAGATATCAGTTTAACACATTGATTTCAATCTTTATGGATATATATCCAGAAGTAGAATTACTAAATCATATGGTTATGCTATTTTTAGTTTTTTGAGGACCCTCCTTACCTTTTTTCATAATGGCTACTAATTTACATTCTGACCAACAAACGCACAAGAGTTACTTTCTGCTTTACCCTCAACAACATTTATCTTTCATTTTTATTTTGATAAAAGTCATTCTAAAAGCTGTAAAGAAATATCTCATTGTAAGTTTAAGTTTTGTTTCCCTATTGATTAGTTATAATGACATTTTTTTATGTACCTACTGGCCATTTCTATGTCTTCTTTTGAGCAATGTCTGTTCAGTTCCTTTTTCCATTTTTTAAAATGTGTTGTTTCCTTGTCATTGAGTTGTTTAAGTTTCTTATGTATTCTGCATATTAATCTCTTATCAGATGTATGACTTGCAACTACTTTTTCCCATTCTCTGGGTTGTTTCTTCACTTTGTTAGTTGTTTGCTTTGCTGAGCAGAAGCCTTTTAGTTTAATGCCATCTCATTTGTCTCTTTTTGCTTTTGTTGCCTGTACTTTTGGAGTCCTTTCCAAAAAGTCATTGCCCAGACCGATGTTTTAGAGTTTTTCTCTTATATCTTATTTTATACTTTCAGGTTCCATGTTTACATTTTAATCCATGTGGAGGTGATTTTTATATATGGTGTGAGACAAGAATTCAATTTCTTCCTTTTGAGGGTGTATATCCAGTTTTCCCAATGGCATTTGTTGAACAGACTGTTCTTTTCCCATTGCATGATCTTAGCATCTTTGTCAGAAATCAGTAGTCCATTAATGCATGAATTTATTCCTGGGTCTTTTATACTGTTCCATTGGTCATGTGGGTCTGTTTATATGTCAGTACCATGTTCTTTTATAATATGTTTTGAAACAAGAAGAGAGCTGTCTTCAGCTTTGTTCTTTTCAGTAAATATTTTTATGACTATTCAGAATTTTTGTGGTTCCATACAATTTGATTACTTTATTATATTTCTCTGAAAAATCACATTAGGTCATTGAATCTGTAGATCATTTTGAGGAGTATGAATATTTTCATGATACTAAATCTCCCACTCCATGAATATAGACTATCTTTCCATTTATTTGTGTTTTTGTGTTTTGTTTAACTTCTTTCATCAGTGTTTTATAGTTCTCAATATACAGGTCTTTTATCTTCTTAGTTAAATTTACAACTAAGCATTTAGCTTTTTTGTTGCCATTATAAATGAAATTGTTTTATTAATTTTGTTTTTGGGTAGTTCATTATTAGTATATAGAAACATTATTGATTTTTGCATGTCACTTTCATATCCTGCAACTTAATCCATTTATCCATTCTAAAAGCATTTTTTCCTCATTTTTAGTGAAGACTTTAGGGTTTTCTACATATAAGATCTTGTCATCAGCAAATAGAGACAATTTTACTTCTTACTTTCTTATTAGGATGCATTTTATTTCTCTCTCTTGCCTAATTTCTCCTGCTAGGACTTCTAGTAGTATGGTGAAAAGAAGTGGAGAGAAAGCATTCTTGTTTTGTCCCTGATGGAAAAATGTTCAGCTTTTCACTATTGAGAATGAAATTAGTTATGAGTTTGTAACGATGGCCTGTATTGTGTTGAGGCACATTCCTTCTATACCTAATCTGTTGAGAGTTTTTATCATGAAAGGGTGTAGAATTCTGTCAAATGCTTTTGCTGCATTTACTGAGATGATGATATAATTTTGATCCTTTATTTTGTTACTGTGGTGTATCAGTTCTTCCTGTAAGGGGCCCCAGAATTGTAGGGAAGCTGAATGTCTACTTTCAACTTACTTCTCCCACTGTAAAAACTGGAGGTCCAGGGGAATTATTCGTGTGGCACTGTGCTGGCTTGAAGGAGGGATAGCATGGTGAAAGACAACTATTTATTTTACTCTTTGAACATAGCTTTTTTCAAATCTCTGCAGTTCAAGGCAGTGTGTCTCAGCCTCCCTCCCTAATTCTGAGATATTCACAAAGGTATCCTTTGTCTGTAAGTAGTTGCTGGTTTGAGGGCAGTGAAGCCATAGTACTCCTATTCCACCATTTTTCTGACACAACTCTCCACATGTATAATTTCAAAAGGACTTCTGTGTTATATTCAATTGCTTTCTGTGTAATCACAAACTCTCCTACCCTTTCCCATATAGGTGACAAGCAAAAAATATAATCCAACTTTACATCTAGAATGTCTGGGCAATGCGGTATTTTCTCATCTAAGTTTAGATGGGGTTAGCTAATTCGTGTATAGAGTGGTAGTTTTGACCACCCAATACTCACAATGTACAATGAAGAGCCAAAATTTTTTTTTCCAGGCAAGGCAGGGGCTTCTCACAGTGGCCCTATTGATGTTTTGGGTTGATTAATTATTTCTTCTTGGGGATTTTCCTATGTATTTTAGGATGTTTTGTACCATCACTTGCCTCTATCCATTGAATGTCGGTAGCACCCTTCCACCAACCTCGTGACATAAACAATGTCTCCAAACATTGCCAAATACCTTCTGAGGGGCAAAATCTCCCACAACCAAGAACCACTGAAATAAGGAGAAAATATGAAGAATTATGAGCTGTGAAGAGTCCAAAACCACTACATAATTATTAGAGTGGAGCGGAGCTGTTACAGTGGCTGGCCCTGGAGTCAAACTCTTTGGGTTTGGATTCTTACCCTTATGAATTTTCTAACTATGAGCAGTGCACTTAACTTTTGTAAGCAAGTTTTCTTTTCTTAAAACCAACATAGTGATAGGAACTATCTCATGAGTTGTTTTGAGGATTCAATGAGCCCTTAGTACAATGCCTGCGTACAATGAGTGCATATTCCATTAATGTTAGCTTTCATTATTATCAAACTAGGCTGGGACACTGATGAATATCCACATATTTACTCACTTTCCTGAAAGTGGTATGATTTATCTGGTCAGAAATTTTGGTGTCCTGGTTATACCCAAATGGAATTTTGAAAAAATTCAATTTCCCAAGGTTCTTTATAGACATATCTGCAGGGGTATTTATGAGACTTGACCAGCTGTGGGATGGTCTATCTCTGGAGGAAAATTCTGTGACAACCATGCAGATTGCCTCTGCAGTTAAATAATAAGACACCATTGTTTACCAAGCCTGGGGTTTCTTTTACAATACATCTTTCCTCCATCTTCCTTCCTTCCTTCCTTCTTAAGGATTCTCAGAATCAATCTTCCTTCCTTCCTTCCTTCCTTCCTTCCTTCCTTCCTTCCTTCCTTCCTTCCTTCCTTCCTCCCTCCCTCCCTCCCTCCCTCCCTCCCTCC
Source organism: Macaca fascicularis (assembly GCF_037993035.2). Lineage (NCBI taxonomy): Eukaryota > Metazoa > Chordata > Mammalia > Primates > Cercopithecidae > Macaca > Macaca fascicularis. The sequence continues at coordinate 188,332,747 of NC_088376.1, read as the reverse complement.
CTCCCTTCCTTCCTTCCTTCCTTCCTTCCTTCCTTCCCTCACTCCTTCCTTCCTTCCTTCCTATTTTCTCTTCTCCTCCTCTTCCTTGTATATCTCTCCTTTTTTTTCTTCCTCTCACTTTCTTAAGCTCTATGTATACTTGCCTGTAAGTTTCATTTGATGAGAATTCTTCAGCAATAAATAAAATTAAGAATTGTGAATTTGAGATCTTTGTATATGGATCTCTCCTTTGCACTTTCTGTTTCTTAGTAACAGGTCCCACACCCTCTCAATGTGCCAGGTCTCAGCAAAGTGCCTTTGGTTTAAGCCACTGCCCAAACAGAAGAAAGCAGTAGGCCAGAGTGGTAAGGCAGAGCTTCTTAAATGCTCAAAGCCTAGAGTCTGCATTTTCTTTTCTGGTGCTTTTAGAGAAAAGTTAACACCTTTGCCAGACAGGAAGTTCAAAACAACAAAAGGAAAGTTCAAAAGCAGCCTGATAGAAGACACTACCCCATTATATTGGTTCTTTTTGGGTTCCAGTCTTAGCTAGTGCAGTTTTTCTCCCTTCCTAACCTTTGCAAACACAAATTTAGATGTAAAGTAGAGAACTTTTGAAATTCTCTAGTATGCATTAATTATAAAGTTTAGAAGTCACAGCTTAATGGCCACAAGTAGAACATGTGTCTTTTAAAAAGCATTTAGGCTTGTAATGGCCTTTCTCTTTTCAGATGGACAAACTTAGATTAAAGGTTGTATCTCTCCTATGGGAACTTACTGAATCCTGGGAAACAAAGGCAGCATTCCAATACTCCAATATTTTTCTCCCATTGAAGATTGAATTTAGGCAGGCACATATTAAAGACTATCATTTGCTTAATAAACTGCTTCCCTGACTTAGAACAATTATTTTTCCAGCATTGGATGGAAGGATCGTCACTGTCCCCCAGCCCAACTTGAACAAGCTACTTCTACATTTTAGGGCTTATAACTTTTTTCCTTCCTTTTTTGGTATTGTTTTTGTATTTATTGAATGATTTCTAAATGTCAATTAAAACTAATTGACATTAGTTTAAATTAAGACAAAATTTAAATTAATGTCAACACAAAGATATATATATCATATATATAAAAGTATAAATATATATGAAAATATAAAAAGCATATATATATGTGTATATATATTAAGGGATGACTGCTGGGATAGCTATAGGAAGCAGAGAATCTTCTAGGATCTTAACAACTGAAATCAGAAACTTGATGTATTCATTTAACAAACTTCCATTTAGAACCTGCTGTAGTATGTGCCAAACTCTGAGGTCAACATGGAGCAAAAACAGTCACTTACACATTTCCTAAAACTTAAAGTCTGTATTAACGAGGTTGTCTGTTTCCAATTCTTACTATGGCCTCTTTATTGGTTAGTGGATTCATTTTCTTAGATTTCTTTTTGTGGCAGTATGCACAATTCCTAACATTTCCTAGGTTACATCCTTTGAATTTCTCAACTTGAAGAAGGGGTAGTTTTTCTCTGGTCGTTCTATCAAGAAAATCTTGGAGGGAGGCTCTCCTGGATTAATCACATTAGGATGTGAAAATAGTACACGATCAGTGGCCATGTTTGGGTTTCTCTGTAACAATCTCTCTACAGAGTAAAACTTCTGCCCTTTATTGGAATTGAGGAGGAGCAATAACCTGTTTTTATCTCTTCCAGCAGCTCTGCCATCAAAGATAACCAGTGCCTCCAATTCCTAAAACTTGACCCCACTACCCATTGTAGATTTAGCTTTCGGGTCTGTCCAATTGTTTTGCAATTCCCAAAATGCTACTGCTGTTGTGCCTCAATTTCTTTGTCCTCGAGCATAATGCTTTTAATTTAACTTTTTAAAAAAGCAGTTTCCTCTTATTTTATTGCACATTTAGAGATTTATTGCATTTCTCGTACATGTGTAAACTGATATGTCATCTGTATGTTTCATGTAGGTGTACTTTATATGAAGCCTCATTTGACTATTGCTATTCAACATACCTACCATTGATGTAGCCCCATCTCAATTTTATGCAGTTGCTTTGATGAAATCCCACTTTGTTAGATATTCACTTAATCAGTGTTGTTCTTGGGATCAAAAACTATGTATTTTTCAGATGTACAGATTTGACTGAATTCAGACAGAAGACAATTATTTCCTTGTAAGTTGTCAGTTGTCATGAGAAATCTATTGATAATTTCATGTCATCATCACTTTGTAGTCATGTGACTACCTAGACTACTGATTTACAATGGGATTGGCTAGATTCTTCTCTACTTTTTTCTAGTGACACTAACTTCGGAGGTGGAGAATCTTATCACTGAAAGGACCATGTTACTTCACACAATAAGATGTTATATCTTTTAATATTGGAGAATGTGTCAAAATTTTGACAACGCTAACAAAGGTTTTAGTGAGAGGAAAGAGAAAATATTTTAATTCATGTTGAAATGCAGCAAGGAAAATTTGAATCCAGGAGTTTGTACTGTCAAACACTGATGTATACTGGCACAGGTTGCCTTGTATTTTCTGAATAAGACATACCTAATTAACTACACTAACAAATACTAAAAATACCAGGTAATGGCTTTAATGAATATCTAACTTCTCTGTTTCTATTTCTCCCTCATTGCTTAGGTGTGTGTGTGTGGTTTTTTTTTTTTTTTTTCATGGTTCACAGCAGCCTCAACGTCCCTGGACTCAGGTGATCCTCCCACATTAGACTCCTGACTAGCTGAGACTGCAGGCACACAGCACCACTCCTGGCTAATTTTTTTTTTTTTTTTTTTTTAGAGATGGGATTTTTCCACATTGTCCAGTTTAGTCTTGAACTCCTGGGCTCAAACAATTCACCTGCCTCGGCCTCCCAAAGTGCTAACCATTGCGCCCACCCTCAAAGCTTAACTTTCAATTATGCCTGTATCTCAGTGTTGACATATTGGAATTATTAGGTTGGTGCAAAAATAATTGTGGTTTTTGCCAAAAACTAGCAATCTAATACTTGTGGGCTTTTATAAACTAATGAGGCTCTGACCCCAATGCAGAAAAATTAAATCTATATTTCTAGGAATAGCATCTGGGCAGTAGTACTTTATTAAGCTCTACAGGTGATTACAATATGGAGGCAGGATTGAAAACTACTGATCTCTCTTTATGTCATATAGGAACATGAAAATGAATATATATTTCTGCCTCTTTGATGGCATATTTGGTTTTGACTTCCTGCTGTAACTTAACCTCAGGATCTGTGAGAGCCATAGGTTCTAAATATTAATTATTATTTTGCTTAGAGACCTAATGCCAGAGAATCTTAACATTTAAGCATGTTGAGTTCTAAAATATGAAAAGGATTTTAAAGAATTTCATTGTTGTCTAGTACTTAAAATATAAAACCTGTTTTGGGCTTTCTCTGTAACCAAGCCAGAAGATTGTATGGAGACTTAGTTCCTCAAAGCTGGATTATTTTGAATAAATGTATAACCACTCTTTTATTTTCCAGGTAAGTGCTTTACAATACTATATGTCATATCTTGTATTTTTTTCTCTACTATATGGATTTTGGCTTCTCCAGATAAGACTATTTTTTCTTATCTAACATACACTGTATGTTTTTTTGTGAATGTCAGGGCAGTAAAAGTAAGATTGAGGATACTAAGTCATGAAAAGTTGAAGGTTTTGGAATCTGGATCAATTTTGGGGAGTATTAAAGGTCATGGAATGTCAAAAAAGATAGAGATCTCTAAAAGAAGGACTTTCTTGATGAAAGCTGTTCTTATGGAATGTTGGTTGTTATAGTGATAGAAGAAACAGAAGCCATTTATCCAATATTCAATTATTTATTTAAAAAATCAATTTGTGCCTATAGGTGGCAGACAGCATCTTAGACATTTTATTGGGGAGCCAGATTGAAAGAGATGATACGTTAATAAGTATAGAAGTATGTATGCATTAATTTGTATGTGAAAAATATTTGAACATACAACATTAATGTTGAAGAAGAGATAAGACACAATCTAATAATATTTCCTTATAACATGGTTTTAAAAAATCTCCTAGGATTCTTAAAGCCAGAATGCTTTCTGTCTTTTCTATATTATCTGGGTCCTCAAGATGATTAAAAAATGGGTAGAAAGAGAATGGCTCTGGCAGTCACTTAGTCTTTGAATTCCTAAGAATCACTCTTCTTTAACCTTTGCTTTTGAATCCTCCAGTAACTTCCACTTTTGAATTGTTCCTGAATCCTAAACTTTGCTTTGTTTTCCTTGGTTTAAACTGTGTTTCTTTCACTACTTATTTTCCACATTTCTTGGATGATTCAAACCTTTTCCTGTCTTTTTTTTTTTTTTTTGGTGTGGATCGTAAGTCAAAAACCAGGAGTGATATCTTTACATGTTATGATCAATTTTGAAATCATTGTGAAATGATTTTTATCTCTATTGACTTTATGATTCTTATAACCCTTCGGCTATTGCAGTAATTTCTACAGACTTTGAAGCCATTTCATAATTTTACTTCAGAAGCAGCTTGCTCATTATTTTCACAAATGATTATTTATATATTGAAAACTAATAATAGGTAGAAATTTAATTGTTATATAATAATTACTATGCAGTAGATTAATACTAAAATTATTCTTTAAGAAAGTAGTTCTCAATCAGGAGAAATTTTGCCCCACAGGGGATGTTTGGCAATGTTTGGAGACTTTTTTTTATTGTCATGACTAGGAAGTGCTACTGGCATCTAGTGGGTAGAAGGTAGGGATGCTGTTAAATATTCTATAATGCATCGGACAGCTTAAAACAAAGAATTATTTCCAGTCTGAAATATCAATAGTGCTGTACTTGACAAACCTCATCTTAAAATAATTCCAAGAACAAAACCATATTGTTGAATTTTTAATGGCTGCTTGAAAGTCATGGTACTATAATTTTTATCTGGGGAAAAGATAATTTAAAAGCATTTATGCTTTGTGTCTTCTTTCCTTTACACATTAATGTATTCCTTCTAAAGCTCTAAATTTGAGTAGGTTAAGTGATTTTCCTTCTAAAATGTTCAACTACCTATAACCATGAGTGCTTTCTCTTAACTGCAAGTGCAAGCTGTCTTGTTAGCAAGTTATGCCAGATTCAGTTATTAAGAAAATGAATACCCTGTAGATAAAATATGTTCCCATTTCAAAGTAAATTACTCATTTAAGGGATACTGCAGCAATTTAAAAAATATGTTTTTTTGGCACAAATCAAAAATCTATTTCTATGTTCACCATATAGTTTCACGTCTAATATCTAAGCCTGATTGCTGAATTTGTAAAGGAATGTCAATAAATGTGAATAGACATGCTCTCTAGAGTGCTAAATGTTAAAGTTGATATATATGTATCTGTATATTTACATAGAATTTACAAGCATATTGCTTCTAGATTTCGCTGGTACCTAGCATAATGCCTTTCAAGGAATATTGTGATATTGTGAGATGTACTTAGTCATATCTATATTTTTGTAAGGAAAATATTTTGTTGTTGAATATATTTGTATACATATTGTGATTATATGTCATATAGCCTTAATTTCTATTCATAAAAATGATAAAAGAAAGCAAAGACATTTCTTCTAGAAGACTTCTCTGATTCCTCCAGTCTTGAGTACATCCGTAGCATCTCAGGTACGTTACTATTAATCTACTACTAGATTGTTTCAAAATATCTATGTGCTATCTCCTGCAAGACTAGAAATTTTTATTTTGACCCTGGATCTGTCACATTGCCTGACATAAAGTAAAACATTCATGTTTTATGTGATGTTTTAATGTGACAGTTTCTGAAACAGGTAAGTTCCATGTTAATGGCAAACCCAGTTTGTTGTTCTCTTATTTTTTAAAAGTCAGTCTTGTTCCAGAGCTACGTAAAGATTTCATCATATGAATTAGAGATATACATTTTGCTTATCTATATTTATCTTTTCTCTGTATTCCCAAAAGCATCTCATTTTTGTTCAGATAGCCATGCATCTTCCCACAGCCCATATGACTCAAATGAAATGGCCACTTTTGTAGTTACAGGGCCTGTGTAGTTTAGGAGGTCAGCATTGGGAAATCCACCCTCCTTTCCAGAAAATGCTTTAGGAATTCATAATTAAACTCCAAGCACTTGGGATTTGGGGGAACTAATTATTAATAAGCAGAAATATTCCCCATTGTTAGGAGACAGGATATTTTTCTTCTCTTCTTCACTGTACATGAACAGCAGTCTGTTGCTTCAGTAGCTGCTGGCAGCCATCTTGCTGCTGTGGAGAAAGTCTAATCAACACAGAGAAGGGCAGAGCTGAGGCAACAGCAGAGGGGCAGAGCTGGATCTGTGACTATCTCACCTGGAGCTTATCCTACTTTTTGATTTAGGTTATGTGAGAAAGCATCTTTCTACATTTTGTAAGCTTTTTATTACTTGTAGCCTAAGCAACACAATGTTAGAAATTCCCAATCATCTCCTTTTATTAAAAAAAATCATTTGTATCTGTTGACTTTTTTCTATAATTCAGGCTATTATCACCCGTCACACATTCAGCTATTTTCTCTTCTCTCTACTCTGTCTTTCTGCACCTCAAAGTTTCTATTCATTTCTTTTCTTTTATCCTGAGACCTGCTGACAACTGCTTTTACATTCTCAACATTCCCCAGGTGAATTAGCAAGACGTCTTTACAACAAATACATTTCCTCTCTAACAGAAATTCCAGCATTGGCTTTTAAGACATTAAAATTTTTACATTTTTTCAATCTTTCTTTTGTAAAATATTAAAGAATACTAAAGGAGGTGTAATATAGTGGTTAGCAGCTCATATCTGTAGTTAGTCTGTTTTCAAATTTTGGCCTCACTAGTTAGTGACTTGGACATGTCATTTAAACTTACTAAACACCAGTTTCATCATCTAGAACAGCAGTAGCAAACAATGGTCCACAGACAAAATCTAGTATACTATCTTTTTAAAAACTTTTATTGTAATGCAATCACACTTACTTGGTTATGGATTGCATATGCAGCTTTTGAGCCACAATAGCAGCTGAGTAGCTGTGGCTGGCTGACTGTTAAGCTAGCAAAGCCTAGAGTATTTGTTATTTGGCTCTTTCCCAAAAATGTTTGCTAACTCCTGATCTAGAAATTTGGCTAAATAAAAGTCTCATAGGATTGTTGTGAGGCTTAAATGAGATAATACACATAGATAGTTAACATGGCAGCTGGATGTATAAACCTGCAATAAATGTTAGCTGCCATTATTGTTGTTAATAATAGTAATGCTCAGGAAAAGATCAGTGTTGGCAGATCAAAAGTTATGTGAACCAATACCCTCACCATTTTTTGCAGTTGAGGAAAATGACTGCCATGAGGACACATGATGTAGTTTTAATGAAAAATATTTATTAGCAAGGGGAAGAAAACAATATTTATTTTTGGAGTCAGTCCCCCAGGTGAGGTGTAAATATAATTGCGAGACTGCATAAATATATTTATACCACCCTGGTGAGACTATGATACTTTAAGTCTTATTTTTCATCCAGGGGAAATAAATGTTGTTTTAAAAATCATAACTCATTGCTATTGTTAATTCAATAATAGTAATTGTGTATGGAGCTGCATTAGGGGAGAGTATATCACTAGTGTTTGGCCAGACAGCGGAACAATTAATAGAATCCCCATTTCCCCTAAGAGGTTTATTTGTCATGTCAAAGTTACTCTGGTCTGGTGCAACACAGATGGTGTTGTGACAGCACAAAATGATGAGTGCCACATTGTTCTTTCTAATGATCTTCTTCTGCTCGATTCATCTTGTTTTGCAGCCTTGAATCTCTGCTACATGCCTGTTTTTAAAATAGGGGACATCCGGTAGAGGAAGTCAAAGAGGATGCTGCTTCTTTTGCTATATTTCTGATTGTTAAGTGGGTCCAGAAAGTCCTAAAACATACTATGAATAAGAAAATGAAAACATATCACCAGCTTTATCACATAAATGAAAAAATAGTAAACTTTTCTATTTATAGTAAACAGTTGACTATATCCTAGTTTTATACAAAATAAATTCTGCTAAACTAGCTTAATTATCTCTATGACATGGTTCTGGGTATGATAATAAAGGAAAACATACGTATTAAAAAGGACACAGTTAAATGATCATTCTCTTTCTTAATTCACTGTTGAAAAGATATACAACAGGTTAGAGTATCAATAAAAGGATCAATAAAAAGAGTGTAAATGTCAATAGAGAAAACAAGGTAGTTCATATAATGAGGAATCTCGAATTCAGAAACTGATATTGTAGTAATGTACTATTAAAATATACTTTGATTAAAATGGATGGATCTGTCAATTGAGTTGACAATTCAGGAATACATTCACATTTGCACTGCTCTGAAATTCATTGTATAACTTTTCACTTTTTTGCACTTCCATAGTTTCTTGTTTAGATGTCGAGGTGAATGCTAAATATTAAGAGAAGTTTCCTTCATCCTGTAAATCTTCTCCAAACAGTGTCCTGGGAATAATAGCTATAAAATACAGAATAGTTTTCGTCAACTTTTAGAACCCGTGAAACTCTTAACAACATTCAGCATACATGTAAACCATCAATTTTAAATTATTTATGTTTTAAAGTGTTTGTAATAATATTTTAAATTGGCAATTATACCAGCTCCCTATTTGTGAGGAGGAGAATGTCATTTGTAACCAATGTATCAATATTAAACTTGATAAACATTACCTTGAGTCATAAATTACAATCCTCATCTAGCCAAATTTTTTCTTTTCCTTTTTCTTTCTTTCTTTCTTTCTTTCTTTCTTTCTTTCTTTCTTTCTTTCTTTCTTTCTTTCTTTTTTTTTTTTTTTTTTCTGAGACAAGGTCTTGGTCCCATTTTGACCAGACAGGCATGTGCAATGGTACAATAACTGCTCACTGCAACCTCAAACACCTGGGCTTAAGGTATCCTTCTGCCTCGGCCTGCCGAGTAGCTAGGACTATAGGCACATGCCACTATGCACAGCTAATGAGGCTGAGGCCGGTGAATTATGAGGTCAGGAGATTGAGACCATCCTGGCTAACATGGTGAAACCCTGTCTCTACTAAAAATACAACAAGAAAAGAAAATTAGCCAGGTGTGGTGGCACACACCGGTAGTCTCAGCTACTCGGGAGGCTGAAGCAGGAGAATGGTGTGAATCCAGGAGGTGGAGCTTGCAGTGAGCCGAGATCGTGCCACTGCACTCCAGCCTGGGCGACAGAGTGAGATTCCCTCTCAAAAAAAAAAAAAATTTTTTTTTTTTTTTTTTGTAGAGATGAGGTCTCACAATGTTTGCCAGGCTGGTCTGGAATCCCTGGCCTCAAGTGATCGTCTTGCCTTGGTCTTCCACAGCCAAGTTTTTAATTCTGTTTTTAACTAAAGCAGAAAATCTTGTCACAATAATACTTTGTAAATGGCTTTAATTATGTATCATTCTGGGTATTTAAATCAAACTTCCTTCTAAGTCAATGAGGCAGTTTGTTCCAGACTCCAGATTCATTAATTTCTATTCACTTTTTACTTTCAACTCTGAAATTCTGCTTTATTGCAGCATTTTCATGTTGTTTGTAAATCTGTCTGATGATATATATTTTTAAACCTATTTTTTCCTCCAAAAAATGAGAAAACATTCAAATGCTAGGGAAAACTCTCAGTAATCTCATAGTAATACTTTTGATATACTTTTGTCTTCAATGATAAAAATTAGAATATTTTGATGCTGAAATGATGGCTTTAGGCTCTGCAAGATACTAAATGTATTCCTGAGATGTTCCACTAAAACAAGCTGCATGTAATCATTCAAATGGTCTTTTCTGGTAACGTTGGTGTCATAAAGGAATGTTTTTCATCTCACTCCCTATTTTAATTTCACCTTCTCCTTTTACTGACAGCATACTTCACTGTGGAAAACTAGTCACCCACTTATTGCCAGTTTTTTCACCAACATGCTGAAAGATGTATATATTCACTAGATGAAATGTGATTGCAATGAAAGATTTCACCATGTTCTTCAATTCCGAATCAATAATATAGATGTATATTATTGACTACCAACTAAACTCTACAGACAACAATGTGCAGGATTGGCATGCAGGTAAAACCTGTTTTTATTTGTTTTATTTACTTGTTTTCATTGTAGAGTGGTGTTTTTCCTTGTTAGACACAGAAGTGCTGTTCTGTTAAGATTAATTTCAGGACATGTTTTCTAGCGTACACTACAAAAGAAAAATATTACCCCCATAGCACATTTTTCAATAATAAACTGCACAAAAAGACATCATGCACTTCTCCCTTCCACTGCACATAGCAAAAAGCTTATTCATATGCTTGCATATGCATGGTCTTGTCTACGGAAAAATGAAATATGCTCGTCATGTTTTAGTAATTGCTCTTCCACATTATATGTCATGGATATGTGTGTGCAAATTCTGGGTTGTGCCTTGAAAGAAGGCATTCCCTTCTCTTTGTCTGGGAAATGTTGAGACTAAGAACAGATTTCATGGACCTAGAGATAAAACGGTGTGCTGAGGAGAGTAGAGGCCTCCTTCTAGCCTTGAATTGTATGTAACTGAGAAATAAAATTTGATCTTGTTAATCAATTTTATTTATTTATCTGTGTTATAGGAGCTACGTTGAGCTCTAATGTAATCTCCTACATTAGAAAAAGAGTACATCTATGTTAATAAATCTGGTTGTGTCTATATCTATAGTTATTAGAGAAACTGCTTGATATTTCTGAACTTCCGCTTTTGAATCTGTAAAACACAGATGAGAACACCTACCCTACATAGTTGTTGTAAGGATTAAATGATAGGAAATATGTGAAGTGCTGTAACAGAGTTTCTAGTGTTATGCTTAACTACTCAGTAGAGTTTAACTGTTATTATTGAATTTTATATTTTGGTGCTTTGGAATATAACTAAATTATTAAATTATTTTCTGTGTGAATAGCGATTATATTTAATTAAACCCTGTTGCTTTAACTCACTTGATGTTGGGATACATTAGCCTGATTCTAGATCTGTCTAGTAGATACACCACCAGCCAGACAACTCATTCTTTTTAGCCAGTGATCATGGTTCCCTTAGCTGATTTCTGGTTTGAATATGTTTATGCATTAAACAAAATAATTGTTGTAAATTGATTGGCATGTTGTAACATGTTGTAACTCCTTGATAATTGAAGACTATTATTATTTAATTTTTTTTTTTTTCTGTTAGCTGTTACATATTCTTCAATTAACAGTAAGAAAAAAATGATCCAAAGATTTAAAGTGATTTCTTTAAAATTCTTCTTCTAGGATTTGGAGCCAAGATGGCTGACTAGCGGTAGCCACGAAGAAAAATCTCCCACCAAGAGACCAGGCCATGGAGAACACTGGCACACTCTAAGCAGATCTTCAGAAAGACAGCATTGAGAGTGGACAGAGGAAGGACAGAGACCTTGGGATGAAGGGGTTGGAAGTTGGGACCATGCATGGGGCTGCTGAGCACCAGGACTTGTCCCTGTCCCCCGCCCTCCCCGGTGGCTCCCAGGGAACTGATGAGTTAAACTGGCCAGGAGTGGCCTGCTCTCACCAGGGACCTCCAGAATCCTAGCTGCAAGAGACCCCACAAGCTCCACAACACTTGGGATGGCAGGGAGGGAAGTTTGGAGAGGCAGCAGGGGCAGGACTGTAGCTTGTGAGGAGCCCAGAAGGTTTGGCATGGGAAGGGCTGCAGTGGAGCATGGCCAGGAATGCCTATTTGCCAAAGCTTGCCAAGCTCTTTTAAGTGCCTTTGGCCTTTGGTAACTGCCAGACCTGGACAGAGGAGGGTAGTCTTGCCTATGGGATGGGGGCAGTCTTATCTGAGCATCCGCCTGTCTGCTGGCCTCTCCTAGGGCCCCAGCCTTCTCACCCCAACTTGCATCTCAGCCCTCAGCCTTGGTTGCCCAAGCAGGGTGCTTCCTGGGATCCATCATTATAGTTCCTTCACTGGAAGACCACACCTAGCAGACCATGCCTAACCATTGTAGAGTTCCAGCAGACCGCCCTCCACTGATGTGCAGCCACCCACTTGCAGCCTCCCTTGACTGAACCTCACCCCATCGCTTTGCCATCATGCACTTTTCCATGAGTCCAGCCCTTCCCTATGAACCACTTTGCTGGCACATGTGCATAAGTAGACCTCCCGTCCCCTCATCTCCCGTCATGTGCACATGCACCGTGTTACCCCACTGCTGCTGGCACAAGTGTGCACACACTGACACTGCTGCCTCTTTTCTGACAATGCATGAAGGCCAGCATACTGCCCCCACTGGTGCCCTGGCCCTGCCAACATGTGGACACTCCACTGCACCATCACTGTTATTGATGTGTGTGCAGGTGTGGGTCCTGCTGCCATCATCCTGAAGAAGGACTGTGGCTGGGACCCCACATTAGAGGGTTGTTGCCAGGGTACCAGAAACATTTTAGCCTCCACCCAGCGCTGGAGGTGTCTAACCTCAAGGTGCCAAAGAATAAAGCCAGGAACCCAGTACCAGCCCCTCAAGACTAGAGCACACAGTTTAGAAGTGATGAGCCCTTTTACCTCCACCCGCCAAAATCTTCCAAGATGAAGCCAGTTGATTGAATCCACCTTACATCACAATTAGACCCTCAAGGGCATCAAAGATAAAAGCAAAACACAAATCCAAAACCCATCCAAAAGACAGCAACTTCAAATATTAAAGGACAATCAGCCCACACAGCTAAAACAGCACCAGTATAAGAACTCTGGCAACTCAAATAGCTACAGTATCTTCTTACCTCCAAACAACCACACTAGTTAACCAGCAGTGGTTATTAACAACATTGAAATGGCTAAAATGACAGACATATAATTCAGAATCTGGATAGAAATGAAGATCATTGAGAGTCAGGAGAAAATTGAAACCCAATCCAAGGAGTCTAAGGAATCTAGTAAAACAATATAAGAAATATAAAACAGAATACACATTTTAAGGAAGAACTAAACTGAGCTGATAGAACTGAAGAACTTACTACAAGAATTTCATAATACAGTTGCTAGTATTGACAGCAAAATAGACCAACCTGAAGAAAGAATTCCAGAGGTCGAAGACAGGTTCTTCGAATCAACTGAATCAGACAAAAATAAAGATAAAATAAGACAAATAATGAACAAAACCTCCAATAAATATAAAATTATTATAGAGACCAAACCTACGACTCATTGGCATCTCTGAAAGAGAGAGAGAGAGAGAAAGAAAGCAACTTGGAAAACATATTGGAAGGTATTGTTCATGAAAACTTCCCCAACCTCCCAAGAGAGGTCAACATGCAAATTCAGGAAATGCAGAGAACCCCATTGAGATGCTATACAAGATGACCATCTCTAAGACACATAGTCATTAGATTCTCCAGGCTCAATGTGAAAGAAAAAACATAAAAAGCAGCTAGAAATTAGGAGCAGGTCACGTGCAAAGGGAACTATCAGGCTAATAGCAGACCTTTCAGCAGAAACCTTACAAACCAGGAGACTGGGGACCTATATTCAGCATTTTTAAGAAAATAACTTTCAACCAAGAATTTCACATCCAGCCAAACTAAACTTCATAGGCAAAGGAGAAATAAGATTCTTTACACAAAATCAAATGTTAATGGAACTCCTTGCCATCAGACTGGTATTACAGTAGGTTCTTAAGGGTGTGCTAAACATGGAAACGAAAGATTATTACCTACCACCACAAAAACACACTTAGGTTCGAGGCCCGCTGACACTATAAAGGAACTATACAATCAAGTCTACGTAACAGCCAACAGACAATATGATGACAAGTTCAAATCCTCACATATCGATTTAACCTTGAGTGTAAATGAGGTAACATCCCACTTAAAAGGCAAATTGGATAAAGAAGCAAGACTCAATTGTAGGCTGTCTTCAAGAAACCCACCTCACATGAAACACTCAGAAGCTCAAAGTAAGGGGATAGAGAAAAATCTACCAAGAAAATGGAAAACAAACAAACAAACAAACAAACAAAAAACAGGGGTTGCTATTCTAATTTCAAACAAAACAGACTTTAAACCAACAAACATAGAACAAAGACAAAGGGCATTTCATAATGGTAAAGGGTTCAATTCAACCAGGAAACTTAACTATTCTAAATATATATGAACCCAGTACTGAGATACCCAGATTCATAAAGCAAATTCTTAGAGATCTATGTGAGACTTAGATAACTACACAATAATAGTGGGAGACTTCAACACTCCACTGACAGTATTAGATACATCATGAAGCAGAAAACCAAGAGAGACATTCTCAGCATCTGAACTCAACACTTGATCAAATGGACCTTGCAGACATCTACAAAACTCTCCTTCCAACAACAGAATATACATTCTTCTCATCTGTACATGGCACATGATCTGAAATTGACCACATGATCAACCGAATAGAATTCTAAGCAAATTCAAAAAAGCCAGAATTATACTAGCCACATTCTTGGATCACAGTACAATAAAAACAGAAATCAATACCAAGAGGATGACTCAAAGCCATACAATTATGTGAAAATTAAACAACGTGCTTCTTTGTGACCTTTGGGTAAAGAATGAAATTAAGGCAGGAATCAAGAAATTCTTTGAAATGAATGAAAACAAAGATAAAATATGCCAGAATCTCTGGAACACAGCTAAAGCAATGTTAAGATGAAAGTTTACACCACTGAAAAGTTAGAAAGATGTCAAATTAATAATCTAATAATCTAACATCACGCCTAGATGAACTAGAAAAACAAAAGCAAACCAACACCAAAACTAGCAGAAAACAAGAAATAACTACAATCAGATTTGAACTGAAGGAAATTGAGGTGGGGAAAACAATAAAAGTATCCACAAAACAAGAGGTTTGGTTTTAGAATAAATAAATATGATTGATAGCTAGCTAGACTAATAAAGAAAAAAGAGACAAGGTCTAAATAAACACAATTAGAAATGACAAAGAAGACATTGCCCTAATTCCACAGAAATACAAGAAAGCCTCAGAAACTATTATGAATGAACACCTCTTCACACACAAACTGGAAAACCTAAAAGAAATGGATAAATTCCTGGATACGTACAACCTCCCAAGATTGAACTAGGAAGAAATTGAAACCACGTACAGAACAATAACAAGCTCTGAAATTGAATCAGTAATAAAAGGCCTACCAACCAATAAAAGCCTAGTACTACAGAAATTTACAGCTGAATTTTACCAGATGTATAAAAAAGAGTTGGTACCATTCCTACTGAAATGATTCCAAAACACTGAGGAGGAGGTACTGCCCCCTAACTCATTCTGTGAGGCCAGCATCCTAACACCAAAACCTAGCACAGATACAAAAAAAAAAAAAAAAAAAAAAAGAATGTTTCAGGTTAATGTCCTTGATGAACATAGACATGAAAATCCTCACCAAAACAGTAATTAACTGAATCCAGCAGCACGTCAATAAACTAATCCTTCAAGATCAAGGAGGCTTTATCCCTGAGATGTAAAGTTAGTTCAATATACACAAATCAATAAGTGTGATTCATCACATAAACAGAACTAAAAGTAAAAGCCATATGATCATCTCAATACAGGCAGAAAAGGCTTTTGATACAATTCAACATATCTTCTTGTTAAAAGCTCTCAATAAATTAGGTAATAAAGGAAATATCTCAAAATATAAGAACCATCTGTGGCAAACCCATACCCAACGTCATACTGAGGGGCAAAAGCTGGAAATATTTCCACTGAGAATTGGACAAGACAAGAATGCCCACTTCCACCACTCCTATTCAACATAGCACTGGAAGTCCTAGCCAGAGCAATCAGGCAAGAGAAAGAAATAAAAGGCTTCTAAATAAGAAAAGAGGAAACCCTACAATCTCTGTTTGTAGATAATATGATATTATACATAGAAAACCCCATAGTGTCTACACAGAAGTCCCTATATCAAATTAACAACTTCAGAAAAGTTTCAGAATACAATATCAATGTACAAAAATCAGTAGCATTTCTATACAATAAGAATGTCCAAGCTAAGAGCTATATTAAGAACGCAATCCCGGCCGGGCGCGGTGGCTCAAGCCTGTAATCCCAGCACTTTGGGAGGCCGAGACGGGCGGATCACGAGGTCAGCAGATCGAGACCATCCTGGCTAACCCAGTGAAACCCCGTCTCTACTAAAACATACAAAAAACTAGCCGGGCGAGGTGGCGGGCGCCTGTAGTCCCAGCTACTCGGGAGGCTGAGGCAGGAGAATGGCGTAAACCCGGGAGGCGGAGCTTGCAGTGAGCTGAGATCCGGCCACTGCACTCCAGCCTGGGCCACAGAGCGAGACTCCGTCTCAAAAAAAAAAAAAAAAGAATGCAATCCCATTCATAGTAGCCACAAAAAATAAAATGCCTAGAAATACAGCTAACCAGGGAGGTGAGCAATCTCTAAAACAAGAATTACAAAATACTATTGAAATAAGTAGGAGATGACACAAAAATGGAAAAATATTTCATGCTCATGGAAAGAAAGAATTGATATTGTCAAAATGGCAATATTTCCCAATGGAATTTACAGATTCAATCCATCACTATCAAACTGTCAAAGACAGTTTTCACAGAGTTAGAAAAAAATTAGTCTACAATTCATATGGAACCTAAAAAAGGCCTAAATAGCCAAAGCAACCCTAAGCAAAATCAACAAAGCTGGAAGCATCGTGTTACTTCACAGTAACCCAGACAGCATGCTACTAGTACAAAAACAAACAGATGGACTAATAGAACAGGTTAGAGGATCCAGAAATAAAGCCACACACCTACAATCATCTGATCTTCAACAAAGTTGACAAAAATAAGCAATGGAGAAGGATTCCCTATTCAATAAATGGTGCTGGGCTAACTGGATAGCCATATGCAGAAGATTAAAACTGGACCCCTTTCTTACATCATATACAAAAAACAATTCAAAGTGAATGAAAAACTTAAGTATAAGAGTTAAAACTATAAAACCCCCAAAGAAATCTAGGATATACCATTCTGGACATAAGCCCTGGCAAAGATTTTGTGACAAAGATGTCAAAAGCGATTGCAATGCAAACAAAACATTGACAAATGGGACCTAATTAAACTAGAGTTTCTGCACAGCAAAGGAAACTATCAACAAAATAAACAACAGCCTAGAGAATGGGAGAACAATTTTGCAAGCTATGTATTCAACAAAGGTCTAATATGAAGAATCTGTAAGAAACTTAAACAAATCAGTAAGCAAAAAACAAACAACCTCATTAAAAAGTGGGCAAAGTACGTGAACGAACACTTTTCAAAAGAAGACAGACATGCAGTCAACAAGCATAATAATAAAAAAGCTCAACATCACTAGTTATTAGAGAAATGCAAATCAAAACCACAATGAGATACCATCTTATGTAAGTCAGAAATTCCATTATTAGAAAGCAAAAAATCAACAGATGTTGGCAAGGCTATGGAGAAAAGGGAATACTTATACATTGCTGGTGGGAATGTAAATTAGTTCAGCCGCTGTGGAAAGCAGTTACGTAATTTCTCAAAGAACTTAAAACAGAACTGCCATTTGACCCAGCAATCTTATTTTTGGGTATATATGCAAAGGAATACAAATCATTCTACTAGAAAGATACATGCACTCATATGTTCATTGCAGCATTATTCACAATAGCAAAGACATGGAATCAACCTAAATTCTCACCAATGGTAGACAGGATAAAGAAAATGTGGTACATCTACAACATGGAATACTATGTAGCTATAACAAAGAATGAGATCATGTTTTCTTGTAACAACATGGGTAGATCCGGAGGCCATTATCTTAAGCAAACTTCCTGAAGAATAGAAAACCAAATACTGCATATTCTCATTTTTAGGTGGGAGCTAAACAATGAGTACCCATGGACACAAAGAAGGGGACAACAGATTCTGGGAATTTCTTGAAGACAGAGGGTGGGAGGAGGATAAGGATCAAAAAGCTACCTATCAGGTACTATGCTTATTGAACCTGGGCAACAAAATAATCTGTACACCAAACCCCTGTGTGTGTATGACACTCAATTTACCTGTGTAACAAACCTGCACCAGTACCCTTGAAGCTAAAATAAAAGCCTAAAAAAAAAAAAGACAAAGTTCTTTCTCAAGTCTATGTATTTCCACTTTTGAGAAAAGTAGATAAAATCAAACTAGCTTAAGAAAGATTTTGTTTAAAAGAATCTGTGGTAGCTAACAGTGTTGAAGACAAAGCTGACCACTCAGTTTATATGTGTATGTGCTTCTTGGCACCTGCAGTGTGGAATGTTTCTTCAAGCAATTAACTTTTTCTGTATTTCATCTTTTAAAGCATTTCACTATATTATTTGAAGATACAGATAACTATATAGATTTACTGTAACCAATTATAATTGAAAATATTAGGAGTTCGTGTCCTTTGCAGGGACATGGATGAAGCTGGAAACCATCATTCTGAGCAAACTATTGCAAGGACAGAAAACCAAACACCGCATGTTCTCACTCATCGGTGGGAATTGATCAATGAGAACACTTGGACACAGGGTGGGGACCATCACACACTGGGGCCTGTCATGGGGAGAGGGGTTGGGGGAAGGATAGCATTAGGAGAAATATCTAATATAAATGACAAGTTGATGGGTGCAGCAAACCAACATGGCACATATATATCTATGTAACAAACCTGCACGTTGTACACATGTACCCTAGAACTTAAAGTATAATAAAAAATACATAATTCAGATTTTAAATTTTTTGGGAAAGACCTTAACATTTTAATATAAGGGTTTCATTAATAATTCATATTATAGTAGGCATAGTGGTTAGGAGCTGGACTCTAGAACTAGATACCAGTGTTTGAATCCTGATTTTGCCACATATTAGATTTGGGACTGCAGAATATTAAATTCTCTGAGCAAAAGTTTTCCAACTTAAAATCAGAATACTAAGAATATCTCTCTTGTAGAGTTATTGTGAGCATTAAGTGAATTAATACATGCAATGTACACAGAAGAGAGATTAATGTTATTACTGTTATTACAAAATTATTAAAAATACTTTTGAGAATGTAAAATATTTTAAGTATCAAGAAAATTGATTTAATATTATTTAATATAAAGCTTAGTATCTTTTGTAATTTTTTGAAAATATTTAGTTTAATTTTTCAAATATAGCTCTTTGTGTTCTAATTGCACAGAGCTTTTAAGCCATACCTCATATTTCTATTATGTCCTTTTTGCATATTCTATCTTTTTCTCTTTATACATTAATGGAGATATTTTCAACTAATCTCTAAGTTTGCTAATCTTCATTTCAGCTATGGCTAATACGAATTAAATGTATTTGTCGTCTCCAATTTCAGTTATTGAAATTTTAGTTTTATAATTTTCATTTTATTCTTTTATATAGATTCTAAAATTATGCTGCTTCACTCAACTTATATTTAATTTTCCTGGATATATTAATAATACATATTTTAAATTCCATATTTGATAATATTAAGATTCATTTGTGGGCATTTATCTACTATCTATTTTCTTTACTTTTTAGTATTCTGTTCTTATTGCCCGATATGATAGGTAATTTTTGATTGAATGCTGAACATTGGTAAAATAAATTTGGACGATACTTGACATTCTGAATGCAATTGTCTTCCTCAGGGAGGCCTT
Organism: Macaca fascicularis; assembly: GCF_037993035.2. Taxonomy (NCBI): domain Eukaryota; kingdom Metazoa; phylum Chordata; class Mammalia; order Primates; family Cercopithecidae; genus Macaca; species Macaca fascicularis. The sequence continues at coordinate 188,312,996 of NC_088376.1, read as the reverse complement.
CCTGTTGCTTCTGGCAGACTATTAGGGAAGATTCAGATAATCTTAATTCGGTTTTTGTAAAGACAGGACTACATGTGATTAGCTCTTCTTTCTGCAGTATAGTAATATAGGAATCCCAACAGGAAGCTTGACATGTTTATCAAGTGATCTTCTTTGATAGTTCCTGAACTTCAATGTTATGTGCCTTCCCATAAGATTACTCCAAGTCTGCTTGGCTTCTCAGACACTGCTTTCTGTATCTCTGCAGCTTGGGTCTAGACACAATTTCTCATAAAGCAGCAAATGCTATGGAAGAGCTATGGAAGCTCTTCAATACCTTCAAACAAAAATTTAAAAACATTGTATTTCGCTTCTCTGAATGTTCACAGGGGGATGGTTCATATAAAAATACCAGTCATCATACTTATGTACAGAGAAGTTAGTACATTCATTCTAGGAGAATCCATTGTCACACTGCCAAAGTCCTCTAGCTTTCACTTGCAAAAGCTGAGTTCATTTTACTTCAAACATTTCTCTCTTATACACACACATAGATTTTCACCTGTTTTATTTTTTCTAGTCCTTAATGTTAGCTCCCAAATTTTGGTTACTTTTTCAGGAAAATCATCTCCAGTTACTATTTTATATGGGAGTTATAATGTCCCTAGTTCAAATTAAGAGAAAGTATGGTGCTAGTTTTACAAATACACTAATAAAAAGGAAAGCTGTAAGTCTTGATATGTAATTCAATATCAGAATGAATCTTTATTCCTACCATATAAAGCCTCTTTAAAATTCCATAATGTACTCAATATGGATCTCCACAAAACAAATGCCTTGCTTATCCTCTCTTACCAATTTACACCGCAGAAACACAATTTTTAAAATAAAACATTTTGATGTTTATTTAAATATCAAAATTAAGCACTAATGATACAATTATAAAAATAACTATTTATTGAATGAAATATTGTTTGAATATAATACTGTTTTCTGTATGGGATCCAAATATTATTATACCTTTCTATTCTTTCCTGCTCCTGATTATTTAGCTACATACTTTTGCCACAATTAGCAGGATCTAATATATACTTTTTGAAGCTTTCCTGTTTTCAATTTTCTAAATAAAAATGATACTTAGTCAAAAGAGGTCAATGCTGCTTTCAAATGCCAAGTGATCCTTTGCTTTTAACATAATTGAAACTTAAGCATTATAGATAAACACAACCTTGTGCGTTCTGTGATGAAAAACATGCTGGTTCAAATCTCTTTTACCAAGATATTGTTTTTAAAAATTGACCACTTTATCAGGGGGATGGAATCACTTTGCTCTATCTTAGCGGGTGCTGAGCCTGGATCACTGGTCCTGACTCACCCTTTGCTTGTGTTGTGTTTCATTTGTCTCTTTCAGTGTCTCTTTTTCCTGCAGTAGTTCTGCCTGAGACCATCTCAATACATTGGCACCTCTATTAAATTGGAAGTTAGGGTTAGAGATGTAATCCCTCTTTTCATTAAAGTCTCCTTGACACCTATATAAATTTACCCATTCTTCCCTCACAAACTTAATCTGAATCAAGATTTTGCAAGATGCAGACTTTTCCAGGCCACACAAGCTCTTGTTTTAACTTCCTCTGGGGAAACAGCAGCTTGAATAATTGACTGCTTAATATACAGGCTAATTATGTGTTTAAGAATCAAAAAGATCTTCTCTAAGGCGATTTTTTGTGGTCATCTTCTGTGTAAGTAATTAGCAATTTTTCTGGATCAAAAAGTATTTTTCAATTGCTACCTGACCTAAAATATTTTAAGATATTTTATTGTAGGAGAGATGACATGTAGACAGATAACAATAAGCCAGCATGGGAAAAGTACTCTAAAAGTCATAAAACAAAAATGCTTTAGAAATTTAGAGGATAAAATGGTTACTCTTTACAATTCCCCCCACCTCTCACCACCCTCTCCCCCAAAAAAATAGCAAAAGGGAATATCTGACTTGGCAATTAGGGTTTTGTGAGCCACTTTGGAATGCGATCCTTTTGTATGTAGAAGAAACATATTAATGAATCCAAATCATTGATACACAAATAGGTTTAGATCCCAATTCCTCTTAAATAGGGGGCTGCTTATCTTTCTGCTACTTTTTTGCCCCTTCAGTATTTTGGGTGGAAAAGTATTTAAAGTAAATTTAGTAAATGTGAGAGAATTTGGCACTTTGAAGAGGACAAAAAAGCTTTTAATATGAGTTGCTTGATTTTGTGTACAATTATAAAATTAAAGGTTTTACTTAATTTACACAGAAGCATTCAGGAATTCATCTGTGGGGGAAGGTGTACTATACCTACTTTCTGCTACAGATAAGCGTTAGATGTAGTACAACACATGCATTCCTGCTGTGGTTCTTTCTCCCTTTTCTTTCAAGTATTAATGAAAGGAGTTTCTGATCCAGAGTGGCTATTTGTCATGGACTACATTTATTTCTCTGTCTTAGTTCTTATTATGGAGAACATCATTGGAAAGACATCATACTTTCATAGGTGACTAATCTATGATTAAGACAGATCACTCATTGCTTCATAAGTAACATCTGGCATCAAAGATAATTCCATTGACTTGAAATCTCATAAAACGTTAACATCATTAGGTTGAAGAAAGACTGTCATTATTTCTAGTTATAATGAAAGATTTCTACCAGAAAGTCACATAAAGGTACTTTATAATTTTCCCCAAAGATCTATAAAGTGTCAAACACATTTTTTGAAGTTATCCTAGAAGTTTGCTTCCCCATGACAGCAGATCCTTGAACAGTGAGGAAAAAGGTGTAATGCTCAGGTACAGAACATGCTTTGCAGAGTGGCCTCCAATTTGCTAACACTTGTTTTACTGATGTATAACCACAGATACTAAAAGAAGAGAAAATTGATTTCTAATGAAAAATATGTTTCCGTAGCCAATATGGTTCATAAACATTACTGCTTTCCCTCCAGATAATAAATTTTAGTGAAAAATTTCTGCACAGAATTACATCATTGATAGGTTTGAATTGATGAGAAAGGTTTACTGTTTTCTGGGAATAAATCAAGAATTCTTTTATTTGTTTCCCAATCTATAATGACGTCAAATCAATGCTGGGAACTCTCCTGAGTTTGTATTGGGTAACTGTTTCTTTAACAAATAAAATAACAAAAATCACAGTTAGTAATAATATGCTCCTAAATTATTATACAATAATAATAAAGACTCAGAGAATAATAAAACAAGGAAGAATTTGTTTAAAGAAACTCCTATCTGGAGCTTTAATTCAGAAATTAAATATTTTTGAGAATTTCTTTACTCAATTCTGATTGCTTGATTGTTTTTGAAAAGTTTTGCTCATCTATCTTTCCTAGGGTACAATGAAAAAATTCCATTTATACTATTCTTTGAAAATAATGTACTTTTAAAATAATTAAAATAATATGTACTTAAGGTGAAAAGGAATATGAATTGATAGGTATTATATACTTTACATTTATAGTATATATAAAATAAAGTATTTATAAATTGAAAAATCTATAGATGCTATGCCATATTAAAACATACATACACACAGTTTTTTGAAGCATTCTCTGTTTTTAATTTGCATATTTTTAATTGATGACTTTTCCTCCTCTAAGAAACAGGTGGGATAGAATCAGAAAGCAGAAGGGGGCTGAATTTATGGTACATACAAAGTTGTTTCTATGAACACTACCTAGAATTCTGATTATATTATCATAAAAAAGTCTGTATTTTAAATAAATAATTTCAGAAAAGCTATCCCCATTAATATATATTTTCCTTTGCCAAATATTAAGCTTCCTTTAAATCTTGGTTACCCTGTTTGTAAAAGAAAACCAAAACCAAAATTCCAAAAAAAAAAAAAAAAAAAAAAAACCAAAAAACCACGAACACAAAAATTGCCAAATAAACTCTATGGTGTTCAAATGATCATAAATGACAGTCTTAAGAAAGACTAAAAATGTATTTACGAAATAAATTGTCTTGAAGCTTTGTATGTTAATGCGTATGTGTATGTGAATTTAAAATACAAAAGCATTTATGGAATATGTGGTTTGCTTTTTAAAAACTTGATGATAATCTTTGAAGAAAAGGGAATTAATATTTTTAAAGTACTAATTGCCTGATACTCTGCCAGTTGCTCTACATTTATATTTTTAAATCTTTTTCATAACTCTATAATACATTTTTACTCATTAGGCCGTTGAAGCTCAGAAATGTTAAGTCAAACATTCAGGGTTAAACAGCTATTGCATGCTGGAAATACGTTTCAAATATATAAATACCTGACTTTAAAAGACCACGTTCTTTCCATTACATCTCTCCAGGGACGCCATTGTTTGTTCAATTATCACAGTCTTAGAGAAGTCTACTTGTGAAAATATCGATCAGCTGTCAGCAACAGTTAGACCTACAGTTAGCTTTCAGTTAAGTAGATTTTCTACATGAGGAAAAGCTATCTGAACTGAAAACATTGCTGTTAAATGGGAGAAGCAAGGCCCATTTAAAAGTAAGAAAAAAGTGTAAAGGGTCTGTTATTTTACTCTGTTTGCAAAGTAATATGTGAGTCTGCAGTTTCTCTCACATACACACACAAACACAGACACACACACACACACACACACACACCACTCAAGAACATAATATTTCTGGGTCAGAGAAATCATTTTTTGCTCATGGCAAAAAGCAGTCGTTAGAGCAATAACTTGCCACAGCCTCTCAGGTTCCAGTTCTCACAGGGTGAGATGAGAAATGCTAGATATTTATCTGCCTGTGCCATGTGTTGCTTCACAGGAGAAGAACCCCAAACTTAGGAGACTGTGGACTTTTATCGGGGTAGTCTGGAGACAGATTACTCATATTACCTTGGAATATAAGCAAATCTCTAGGATAGTAGAGGAAGGCATTTCTAGATTTATTACTCTGGAATGTGAGGAAAAAGTCTCTGGGTGGCAGTGAGGGAGGAAAAGCTGTTACCTTTACTATTGTGGAATGTCTCTAAATCTTTCTGGAGGAATACACTATCACTAGCTTCCGTATTCAAACATATCCATTGCTCAAAAGGCCTAGAATATGATGGGATTCAAGCTATTCATGGAAACTTGTCTCTCAACAAAGCTTTGGCGTCAATAATTCCCCTGTTTTGCTGGACCACTTCTATAACCTCTGGTTTGAACTGTAGCTTATATATTTAATGAAGTATTCTTCATTTTTATTTCTTTCCTTTCTATATTTTGGTGAGATTATTAGCCCCAGAAAACAAAGCGCGAAACAGCAGCTTAAGTCCAAGTAGTCTAATTGAAAGCACGATGTTTGGCAGCAGGAGCAAGAGATACAGCGAGTGAAACAGGGAAGGAAAGAGGAAAAGCCAGTACAAGCTTATACTTTCAAATTTCCTCCTTGTGGTCCTTTGGATATTCCATGTTCTGAGGGCAGGTGCCCTTCTGTCTCCTTGTAGCTCATGATGAATGGTAGCTAGTACGGAATCGTATTACATCACATTGGTCACACATGTTGTTGCTTTAACTTCTTTCCCTCACCTCCTGTTCTTGCTTCCATGCTCCCACTTTAAGCATTTTCCCCTTTACCTTGGCTTCAGGCCCTGTTTTCCAGAGGATTTGGCCAAGACAAGTGTTTTGAAGTTTAAGAAACACTTCCACAAACATCATCTTACATATATCATTTTAAAATTAAGATATTTAAAAATCAAAATGATATCATGAACATAGTTGAACTATTAGATTGTTTAAAGTTCTTACATAGAGAAACAGCAATCTCCTGCCCTACTGCCTCCCTGCTCTGCCAATTCAATACCCAGAGGGGCTATTTTTCAACTTTTGAACAGTAACTTTCATTTACTTAAGTATCCTTTTTATATGTGTATGAAGTTTCAAAAAATATCAAGTTTAGGGAGTATCTCTTTACTACTTTATAGATAGCTGATGGATTATCACCTTTACAGTGATTAGGCTTATTCCTTCTGCTCATCCCGTTCACCTATTTGCTTTTCCTTTGATTAATAATTGCCTTATTTTTCAATTTGCTGTTTTACACTTATCTGAAATCATTTTTCCCCAACTTTTTCTAACACAGTCTACTAAATACAATAATCCTATTTCCAAGCACTCCAATATTAAATAATATTTCAGTTTTATTTCATTTTATTAGAAATCTCCTCTCCCATATCTCTATCCATTTGCTCTAATCTGGAATATTTAATCTCTAGTACTAATGCATAAATGTTATCCTGGCATTTATTCTTAGTTTCTCTCCTCTGTTAGACACCCTTTTTCGTGAATCATTTCTTCCATTTTCTTGGTTTGCATTTTCATTTTGCTGGCACACATTCTTTAGCTTTCTTAAAAAGTTCAATATTTTGAGGCCCGTTGAACGAGGCCAGTTTATAGGGCTCATCTAGGTTCAAAGTTGGAGAGAAAGACCACTCAGATTTGGCTCAAATTACTTTTACTTTGATTTATACCAAACTAGAAGACAATGTTAGAAAATATATGGGATTTACATATGGAATATAAATGTGTAAGTGTATACAGCCCAGACTCTACTCAAAGTTTTGTGATCAATGCAGCCTACACATAGTACACAAACCTCAAGATCCTAAGTACTGCCAACTGCATGCTTGCTGCTTTTTAGTCTATTAGCTTGGCAGGAGGGGTCATGTCAGCATTCAAGGGTCTGACTAATGCTTTGCTGTCTTGTAAGTTACTGTAGCATTTGGCCAGTATCAGAACTCTTTGTTCATGTGAAAATGTTTTTATTTTCCTGGAATTCTTGATTTGTAGTTTGGCTAGAGAGAATATTCTGAATTGAAAATCATTTTTCCCCCAATTTTGGATGCATGGCCTAACTTTCTTTTAACCTCCAATATTGCTCTTAAGTAATCAAATGTCATCCTTACTTTTATTCAATTCATCATGTCATTTTTTTTTCCTCCACTCTTAGAAATTTGGAATCTTCCCTATAACCCATTGAGTTACTTCACTCACGAGCCTTCTCCAACCTCCTGCCCACCTCCACGACATTGGTAGCAGTTGCAGGGGTAGAAAAGCAGGGAACTTTCTGGTTAGATGCAAATTTATTACCTGCCGTTGGCTCTCTTCAGGAAGTTTAATAAATATATTTTATTTTTAAGTGACAAATCATATCTATTTATGGGGCACTTTTCATAGTTCAATAAAGTGTCTTTAGGTTTCTCTCTTTTCTATTGTTTTATATCACCAGGACTGCACAATTCAAGAAAGATCTATATTGATCAAAAGAATATACCCGATATGTTTGACAATGAAATCCAGAGATGAATCATAGTCAGGAGTTCAGGGGTGATGGACTGATGCTCGGCACTGAGCTTGTTTAAATAGAACAACTTAGGCTAAGTAAAAATGAAAATTACGGTTAAAGAACTGAATGCAAGTTTATAAACATTGATCATGTGGAAATAATCAACAAAAATCAATAAGTTATGAGAAGTTTAATAATTACTTTTGAAACTGGTGTATACCTACTTTTGAAACTAGCAAATAATAAATGAGCAATATTTTAGTCTAGTAATTACAGAAATAATGGTTTGCTTATGTCCTAAAATTACAAATGTAATCTACTTCAAAACTGATTTAATAATTAGCAATCATCCAATGTAAGAACTCGATTATGACATTCTCGATTATGGCTGAAAAAGTTATCAAATTATTAATGTTTCTTCTCATGTTCCCCTCCTTTTAAGGAAGAAGTATTCATTTCTTGTTATATTTGCTGCTGTAACTGTTTTGAATAAATAAGTTATTCAAAACAGAGACATTGAAGAGACCTTGCAGTTGAGAGGATAGGCATGGCAGGTGCTAAGTATCACTTGATATAGATAGAAGAATAAGGATATCATGAAACATTACATGTATTAATTTTAGAGACCAATACATATTCTAATTGCTTTTAAATTGTTTTGAATTATTATAGCTTTGTTATTGATGTTTTCTGAATAGAACTTCATGCTGTGATTGGGTCACAAAGGAGCTTAACTTTAGGTGGTACACCTTTGCAAATACCAGCCTAGGTATTTTGTAAGATTACACTTGCCAGTTTGCATATATTCAGTGTTTTAAGAGAAAGAAAAGTGTAAGCAAAATGCTTTATTACCTCTTTAATTGAAAAATAAAATAGTAATGGTAGCCACAAATAAGTTAACTATCATTCTTTCTTCGTTTTCCCTTTTGCCATTCATAGATCTTAGTTAAAACAATTTATCTGTGCTATAATTCCAGGTCTATTTATTTCTTGTATGATTGCAGGATAGAATTAATCAAGCTTTAAAGTTGTAAGGGACCTAGAAGTTTAAGTGACTTGTCCAAGTTCCCTCAGGCAGTTAATAGCAGAAAACGACTTAGAATTCAGGTTTTTGGGCTTATGATTTTCTTTGCACGATAGTATGCTGTCTCTAAAGCTGTGAATCTCAAATCTGATGCATAATATTCATTAGAAACCACTAGATAATCTCTCAGAAGTGGGGTCAAATGCAGAAATAAGCATTCTTAAGAAGTACTCCAGTTGTCATAGTCCACACTTTGGGTACACATTGTCTTAAGGTTGCTTCTCTTAAAGCTGTTAGTGGTCACTTGCTTTCACAAAATATTTATATCGAATTGGTTTCAGGCCTGATTAATGATAGTGGAGTAAATTTTGTTTTCATCCTTCCAGAAAGAAATGAGATAAAATCTGACCTTATTGTGTGTTACTGTAAACTTTTCAAAAGTTGAAAACTGGTTATTATCGAAATAATTTTACAAAGTGGTTTCACATCATGGTTGACTTGGATTAACCTCTTTGATATCTGTACAAATCTTTAGCAGTTTAAATCATTTAAATCTCAGTCCTAGATACTTATTTCAAATTTCTTTTCTATAGGCAGTAACAACTTTTAGGGGAATAGAATTTCTGTATATCTGATCTTCAGCATTATTTCATGTTTTTCTTCATCTGCATTATAAAACTTTATGAACCTGGGCTGTAATACAACAATGTAGTTTACAGTCCATTGGTGTTGCTGCAATCAGTCTTCTGAGACGGCTTTGTGGACATGATTCTACAGGTAATGGGCTGTTTCAGTTCTGCTTGAGCTTTCATTGCTATCTCCACCCCAGCAACAGCTATGTTTTACTGTTGTCCTTTGGAATACATAAATAAAGGGGAGAACATGGGTATTCCTTTTAATATTACTTCCCAATCAATACTTGTTGTAACTAAATAGAGTGTTTGGTTGCTTTGAGAAAAAGAAATTATGAAAATTCATGGCAACTTAACATATTTTCATAAATTATATGTATATGTACACACAAATAGAACATACATGAATTATACATAAGTTATATATATATTTAATTATATAAATTATCTGCATGGAACATTCTCTATGACAGTTCTGAATCACATTCTGAAAGTTTTCTGTCAAATTCTAGTAAGTCTTATTTTTGGCAAATTAACTGTTTTAGTGAAACAGTGTTCTTTCATAAGAAAATGGAAAATAAAACAACATAAATAAAGTCATTTAGTTTGGAAGAAGTTACAGAATTATCCAATTCAGAGGTTGACAAACTATGACCTGTGTGTCCAATCTGGTCCCCTGCATGTTATTACAAGTAATGTTTTATTGGTACACAACTACTACCATTCATTTATCTATTGTCTCTACATACCCAGGTTATAACAGTGGAGTTCAGCTGTTGTGAGAGATGCCATATGACCTATAAAGCCTAAAATATTTACTGTTTGACCCTTTATAGAACAAGTTTGCTGAACCCTCATCTAAAGCAATTGTTTGAAGCCTTTACAGAATTCTTGGAAAGCTTTTGAAAAAATACAGAACCTCTCCCCCTCCAAAGGAACGCAGCTCCTCGCCAGCAATGGAACAAAGCTGGATGGAGAATAACTTTGACAAGTTGAGAGAAGAAGGCTTCAGATGATCAAACTTCTCTGAGCTAAAGGAGGAAGTTCAAACTCATTGCAAAGAAGCTAAAAACCTTGAAAAAAGGTTTGACAAATGGCTAACTAGAATAACCAATGTAGAGAAGTCCTTAAAGGACCTGATAGAGCTGAAAACAATGATAGAAGAACTACATGACAAATGCACAAGCTTCAGTAACTGACTCGATCAACTGGAAGAAAGGGTATCAGTGATTGAAGATCAAATGAATGAAATGAAGTGAGAAGAGATGTTTAGAGAAAAAAGAGTAAAAAGAAATGAACAAAGTCTCCAAGAAATATGGGACTATGTGAAAAGACCAAATCTATGTCTGATTGGTGTACCTGAAAGTGACGGGGGGAATGAAACCAAGTTGGAAAACACTCCGCAGGATATTATCCAGGAGAACTTCCCCAACCTAGTAAGGCAGGTTCAAATTCAGGAAATACAGAGAATGCCACAAAGATACTCCTCGAGAAGAGCAACTCCAAGATACATAATTGTCAGATTCACCAAAGTTGAAATGAAGGAAAAAATGTTAAGGGCAGCCAGAGAGAAAGGTCGAGTTACCCACAAATGGAAGCCCATCAGACTAACAGCAGATCTCTCAGCAGAAATTCTACAAGCCAGAAGAGAGTGGGGGCCAATATTCAACATTCTTAAAAGAAAGAATTTTCAGCCCAGAATTTCATATCAAGCCAAACTAAGTTTCATAAGTGAAGGAGAAATACAATCCTTTACGGACAAGCAAATGCTGAGAGATTTTGTCACCACCAGGCCTGCCCTACAAGAGCTCCTGAAGGAAGCACTAAACATGGAAAGGAACAACTGGTACCAGCCACTGCAAAAACATGCCAAAATGTAAAGACCATCAATGCTAGGAAGAAACTGCATCAACTAACGAGCAAAATAACCAGCTAGCATCATAATGACAGAATCAAGTTCGCACATAACAATATTAACCTTAAATGTAAATGGGCTAAATGGTTGAATTAAAAGACACAGACTGGCAAATTGGATAAAGAGTCAAGACCCATCAGTGTGCTGTATTTAGGAGACCCACATGCAGAGACACACATAGGCTCAAAATAAAGGGATGGAGGAAAATATATCAAGCAAATGGAAAACAAAAAAAGGTAGGGGTTGCAATCCTAGTCTCTGATAAAACAGACTTTAAACCAACAAAGATCAAAAGAGACAAAGAAGGCCATTACATAATGGTAAAGGGATCAATTCAACAAGAAGAGCTAACTATCCTAAATATATATGCACCCAATACAGGAGCACCCATATTCATAAAGCAAGTCCTTAGAGACTTATAAAGAGACTTAGACTCCCACACAATAATAATGGGAGAATTTAACACCCCACTGTCAACATTAGACAGATCAACGAGACAGAAAGTTAACAAGGATTTCCAGGAATTGAACTAAACTCTGCACCAAGAAGATCTGATAGACATCTACAGAACTCTCCACCCCAAATCAACAGAATATACATTCTTCTCAGCACCACATCACACTTATTCCAAAACTGACCACATAGTTGGAAGTAAAGCACTCCTCAGCAAATGTAAAAGAACAGAAATTATAACAAACTGTCTCTCAGACCACAGTGCAATCAAACTAGAACTCAGGACTAAGAAACTCAATCAAAACTGCTCAACTACATGGAAACTGAACAATCTGCTTCTGAATGACTACTGGGTACATGACAAAATGAAGGCAGAAATAAAGATGTTTTTTGAAACCAATGAGAACAAAGATACAACATACCAGAATCTCTGGGACACATTTAAAGCAGTGTATAGAGGGAAATTTATAGCACTAAATGCCCACAAGAGAAAGCAGGAAAGATCTAAAATTGACACCCTAACATCACAATTAAAAGAACTAGGGAAGCAAGAACAAACACATTCAAAAACCAGCAGAAGGCAAGAAATAACTAAGATCAGAGCAGAACTGAAGGAGACAGAGACACAAAAAACCCTCCAAAAAATCAATGAATCCAGGAGCTGGTTTTTTGAAAGGATCAACAAAATTGATAGGCCGCTAACATGACTAATAAAGAAGAAAAGAGAGAAGAATCAAATAGACACAATGAAAAATGATAAAGGGGATATCACCACCAACCCCACAGAACTATAAACTACCATCAGAGAATACTATAAACACCTCTACATAAATAAACTAGAAAACCTAGAAGAAATGGATAAATTCCTGGATACTTACACTCTCCCAAGACTAAACTAGGAAGAAGTTGAATCCCTGAATAGACCAATAGCAGGCTCTGAAATTGAGGCAATAATTAATAGCCTACCAACCAAAAAAAGTCCAGGACCAGACAGATTCACAGCTGAATTCTACCAAAGGTACAAGGAGATGCTGGTACCATCCCTTCTGAAATTATTCCAATCAATAGAAAAAGAGGGAATCCTCCCTAACTCATTTTATGAGGCCAACATCATCCTGATACCAAAGCCTGGCAGAGACACAACAGAAAAAGATAATTTTGGACCTATATCCCTGATGAATATTGATGCAAAAGTTCTCAACAAAATACTGGCAAACCGAATCAAGCAGCACATCAAAAAGCTTACCCACCATGATCAAGTGGGATTCATCCCTGGGATGCAAGGCTGGTTCAATATATGCAAAACAATAAACGTAATCCAGCATATAAACAGAACCAAAGACAAAAATCACATGATTATCTCAATAGATGCAGAAAAGGCCTTTGACAAAATTCAACAGCCCTTCATGCTAAAAACTGTCAATAAGTTCAGTATTGATGGAACATATCTCAAAATAGTGAGAATTATTTATGACAAACCCATAACCAATATCATATTGAATTGGCAAAAAATGGAAGCATTCCCTTTGAAAACTGGCACAAGACAGGGATGCCCTCTCTCACCACTTCTATTCAACATAGTGTTGGAAGTTCTGGCCAGGGCAATCAGGCAAGAGAAAGAAATCAAGGGTATTCAATTAGGAAAAGAGGAAGTCAAATTATCCCTGTTTGCAGATGGCATGATTCTATATTTAGAAAACCCCATCGTCTCAGCCCAAAATCTCCTTAACCTGATAAGCAACTTCAGCAAAGTCTCAGGATACAAAATCAATGTGCAAAAATCACAAGCATTCATATACACCAGTAGCAGACAAACAGAGAGCCAAATCATAAGTGAACTCCCATTCACAATTGCTTCAAGGAGAATAAAATACCTAGGAATCCAACTTACAAGGGATGTGAAGGACCTCTTCAAGGAGAACTACAAACCACTGCTAAGTGAAATAAAAGAGGACACAAACAAATGGAAAAACATTCCGTGCTCACTGATAGGAAGAATCAATATCGTGAAAATGGCCATACTGCCCAAGGTAATTTATAGATTCAATGCCATCCCCATTAAGCTACCAATGACTTTCTTCACAGAATTGGAAAAAATGACTTTAAAGTTCATATGGAACCAAAAAAGAACCGACATTGCCAAGACAATCCTAAGCCAAAAGAACAAAGCTGGAGGTATCACACTACCTGACTTCAAACTATACTACAAGGCTACAGTAACCAAAAGAGCATGGTACCAGTACCAAAACAGAGATGTAGACCAATGGAACAGAAGAGAACCCTCAGAAATAATACCACACATCTACAACCATCTGATCTTTGACAAACCTGACAAAAACAAGAAATGGGGAAAGGATTCCCTATTTAATAAATGGTGCTGGGAAAACTGGTTAGTCATGAGTAGAAACCTGAAACTGGATCCCTTCCTTATACCTTATACAAAAATTAATTCAAGATTGATTAGAGACTTAAATGTTAGACCTAAAACCATAAAAACCCTAGAAGAAAATGTAGGCAATACCACTCAGGACATAGGCATGGGCAAGGACTTCATGTCTAAAACACTAAAAGCAATGGCAACAAAAGCCAACATTGACAAATGGGATCTAATTAAACTAAAGAGCTTCTGCACAGCAAAAGAAACCACCATCAGAGTGAACAGGCAACCTACAGAATGGGAGAAAATTTTTGCAATCTACTCATCTGACAAAGGGCTAATATCCAGAACCTACAAAGAACTCAAACAAATTTACAAGAAAAAAATCAAACAACTTCATCAAAAAGTGGGCAAAGGATATGAACAGACACTTCTCAAAAGAGGAAATTTATGCAGTCAACAGACACATGAAAAAATGCTCATCATCACTAGCCATCAGAGAAATGCAAATCAAAACCACAATGAGATACCATCTAACACCAGTTAGAATGACGATCATTAAAAAGTCAGAGAACAACAGGTGCTGGAGAGGATGTGGAGAAATAGGAACACTTTTACACTGTTGGTGGGACTGTTAACTAGTTCAACCATTGTGGAAGACAGTGCTGCAATTCCTCAAGGATCTAGAACTAGAAATGCCATTTGATCCAGCCATCTCATTACTGGGTATATACCCAAAGGATTATAAGTCATGCTGCTGTAAAGACACATGCACTCGTATGTTTACTGTGGCACTATTCACAGTAGCCAATACTTGGAGCCATCCCAAATGTCCATCAATGACAGACTGGATTAAAAAATATGGTATGTATTCACCATGGAATACTATGCAGCCATAAAAAAGGATGAGTTCATGTCCTTCGTAGGGACATGGATGCAGCTGGGAACCATCATTCTCAGGAAACTGTCACAAGAACAGAAAACCATATACCACATGTTCTCACTCATAGGTGGGAACTGAACAATGAGAACACTTGGACATAGGAAGGGGAACATCACACACTGGGGCCTGTTGTGGAGTGGGGGGAGGGGGTAGGGATAGCATTAGGAGATACACCTAATGTAAGTGACAAGTTAATGGGTGCAGCACACAAATATGGCACACGTATACATGTGTAACAAACCTTCACATTGTGCACATGTACCCTAGAACATAAAGTATATAAAAAAAAAAATACAGAAGTCTGGATCCCTTACTTAAGGATTGATATGGTTTGGCTCTGTGTCTCCAGCCAAATTTCATGTCAAATTATGTTTCCCATATGCTGCAAGTGGGGCCTGGTGAAAGGTGATTGGATCATGGGGGCAGTTTCTAATGATTTAGCACCATCTCCCAAGTGCTGTCTTGTGGTAGAGTTCTCACAAAATCTGATGGTTTAAAAGTGTGTGGCAATTCTCTGCTCTGTCTCTTTCCTGCTGCCATGTAAGATGAGCCTTGCTTTCCGTTCACCTTCCACCATGATTGTAAGATTCCTGAGCCCTCCCCAGTCATGTGGAACTGTGGGCCAATTAAAAAATCTTTTCTTTATGAATTATCCAGTCTCAGGGAATTCTTTATAGCAGTGTAAAAGTGGACTAATAGAAGTATTTAAATTTACTAGGTTTGGGAAGGTGCTTAGAGCTTCCTACCTAATTCAAACATGTGGTTAAAATTAAAAACCATCTACTGACTTCTTCAATAAATTACATTATTCACAAAGTACATTGCATTTTTCTGAGAGGATAGGAGGCCAACCAGAGAGACTCAGGCTTATTAATTATGGGCTCAGATAAAAACAAAGACTTGTTAGTTATGGGCTCAGATTTAACTAAGATGGCTTTCATTGTTTTATTGATTGACCAAATAGATTTTTCATGAATGACCTGGCATGACTTGAGATGATCCTAGAGAAAGTGAGCACCATGTAAAATAGATCACTGTGGTTCAGAGGAAGGAAATATTACTTTGAGTTGAAATGTCAGAGACAACATCACAAATAAATATTTTTAACTGTGCCTACAAGCTTCAAATACTGGTAGGATTCAATGCTGCAGACATGGGTACTGTAGATATTATCTTCATTGCCTATTTTTTTCTTCTCTGCAAGTCTGCCCTAAAGGCCCAGGAATCAGAGTTTTTGCATTGTGGTTTACCTTGCCCATTCAATTCAACAAAATGTTAATCCAGGCACTCAGTGCTATGAAGTGTTGAGCGCATCACAGTGAACAAGACAGATGTGGAACTTGCTCTATAGAAGATCTCCATACAGTAGCAATATAGCATAATAAATGCTCTGCTGAGAGACGTACAGGGTAGCTTCAGGTCATACAGTAGATTTACCTTACTTAGCCTTGCATACTCTGAGAAATCTTTTTAAACTAAATTCTAAGTTGGAACATTTTGAAAGATTGGTATGGAATACGGTGAGATAGGGACTAGTCAAAGGTAGAAGGATGGGAAGAATAAAGCAAGAAATGGTAATAATTTGGCCGGGCGCAGTGGCCCATGCCTATAATCCCAGCACTTTGGGTGGCCGTGGTGGGTGGATCAGGAGGTCAGGAGATCGAGACCATCCTGGCTAACATGGTGAAACCCCGTCTCTACTAAAAAAAATACAAAAACCTCAGCCAGGCATGGTGGCGGGCACGTGTGATCCCAGCTACTCGGGAGACTGAGTCAGGAGAATGGCGTAAACCCAGGAGGCAGAGCTTGCAGTGAGCCGAGATCGCACCAATGCACTCCAGCCTGGGCGATAGAGCAAGACTCCATCTCAAAAAAAGGGAAATGGTAATAATTTGGGAGTGATTAGCAGAGTACAAGACGGGTGATATTGTGGACACGTGTTTGAAGAGTAAGTAAAATTCAGATTTTAAGGGCTTTTGTTTATTTTAAATTAATAAAAATATTTTATTGAATTTCAGGAACTCAGTATTTTTTTAAGATTTCAAATCTTTGCACACAACTTTCCACTATAATTTCTAAAATAGTGGAAGTTAGGACATCAAGAATGTCACTTATCTTCTTGTGTCACGTAGCACAGACATCCCAACACTGCCCGCTGACTCCCTTTCTGGCAAACCAGAGAAGAATACAAAAGGGAAACTCAAGTATGATCCAAATTATGTAGTGCATCCCAAAGTGTATGTGGCATGATTTGGGGGTTGATTTTCCTCTCACTTCAGTATAGCATGCTCATGGACAGGTGATCTCCTTAAATATTCTATCCCTTTCCACCATTGTCCTCTGCTACAATAATAGAGTAGTTGGTAGTCCTGAAGGGCTTTTTAAACGCCATGTTGAGGAGTGTGAAGTTTCTACAAAACAACAGGAAAACCTGAAAGAGTTTTGAATTGTGGAATGACATAATCAGAGAGCGAATGTATTATTATGCTGATATGTGTGGCAAAGATTTAAGTAGAGGCAGGTCTTCAGATAAGAAATTCAATTATGTGTCTGATATAGTATTTCAAGACCCAGAGGCTGGTCCAATGAGGCACAGTGTGACAACAGTGAAGGAGATAAGCAGATGAGTTTCAAAGATAATCTGGAGGTGCAATAGATACAGGATATGGAGATTGTTTATGTATTGGATATAAAGAGAGAATCATAAGGGATGACAGAAGATCTGGCTCCATCTTTGCCCAGAAAAATAATTTGGAGTGTGTAATATTGACCTATGGAATATACTGCTTCAGTAATTGTATCTCTCTTGCCTCCAACTCTGCTACTAAAATAACCATGAAAAAAACCCGCTGGCTCTCCTGAGGCCACCAATACGAAGTCAATTTGCTTCATGACCCTTGAGGAGAGGGTTGATTTGGAGGATTACATTTTGTAATTCACCGGGGGCTCATGTTGAAATGAACTGTGACATAATCGCAACTATCTTAATATTGCAAAACGTAGAAGGCAAGAATATTTGCATACCTCTGTCTGCCAACCTTGGACAAGAAACCCCTTTCACCTTAAAAATCCATTCAGCCTTCCAAACGGTCCCATTTCATGTATGACTCATATTCATTCAACTGCTGTACTTGAAACATTTAAAGGATCCATGGACCATTTACTTCTTTTCGAGATTGTTAGTAATGGTATCTTGGGCATTTATGCTTCCTTTACCATGTTTCGTGAACTGTGAGGTGGGTCTTTGCTATCATTTATCCTAGTCCTGGAAAAGCAAGAGCAAGAATAAGAGAAAAATAGTGAGGGAGGCAATGTTTGTATTTATTGTTTGTACACTGAGCATTGGCAAAACAGTATTCTGCATTCAAATGATAAATATTCAGCAAGGGATGTATCAGGCATAGAATTACCAAGTGAAATGAATAGGTTTTATCTGGATTCTTATTGATTCCAGGTTAGTTATACATCATCTTTATTTAAAATAGCACATGGCTTGCTATGAAAGCAACGTGTTCCTGCATTTCCTTTCGAACTCACTGCACTTTGACTCCATGCATTGTAAAGTTTTCTCTCTCACTTTCATAGCCAAACATTAAATGTAAGTAGTTGTGGAGACTGGAACTAGCTGAAATTAGCTATCCTATTTTAAAAACGTAATTTATTCTTTCCTTTGCTGTCTTTTCCTACTAGACTATAAAGTCCTCTGTAATATCACAAATTACTTCCTCTCCGTATGCTAATTTCTTACCCAGTTCCCAACCATAGTAGTTATTTGATCTGTACTTAAAAATTCTATTAAATTCCCTTTTCTACCCACTCTCACACTGAACTCTCTTAAAGGCTTTCTGTGTCTTTGGGTGTCTTATGTTAACTATAAGCCATTTTTCTTTCTCTTTACAATGTCGCTTCTCTTAACACCTAGTCTGAAGCTTTTTCAGAATTATTACACTTCTGGAAGGTTTTGATCTACCTGAGTTTGAAGTGTTGCTACCACTACCACATCTGTACTTGGCATTTCCAAAAGCAGTAAAACATTCAGTAATTTTTGTGTATAATTTCAGATTGTAGGAAAATATTTATCTGAAGGAAAGGTAGGTGGAATTCTCTAGTCAACATTTCTTTATTGACTGCTCTGTGTCTTCTGATCCTAGAAGCCCAGCCTCCATGGCTCTGTGACTAGCAGGTATTAGTAGATCAATAGCTAAGACACCAGGACCTGCTAAATGCCTAGAAATAACTTACAGAAATTGCTGTCTTCTCCTGCCTGTCTAAACTTTAAAAAGTCAGCAAAGAATGTGATCTTTCGGGATGGGCAGGCAAGATGGCCAACTAGATGCAGAGAAGTGAAACAGCTCCCACAGAGGGACTGAGACAACTGGCATGCTTTATACAGATCTTCAGAGGGAAGGCACTGAGAGTGGGCGGAGGGAAGACAGGGAAGCTGGACTGAAGAGGAAGCCGGGAACCCCACAAGGGCTACTGAGCACTGGGGCTCATTTTGAATCACAATAGCTCTGGGGGAACAGGTTAGTTGAACTGGTAAGGAGCAACCTGCTCTCACCAGGGGGTCTGGAACCCTGGCAGAAGGGGACCCCTCTACCACCATGGACACTTGAGGTGGCAAGGAGAGCTGCTTAGAGATGTGGTGGGTTAGCAAGCCACTGATGTGGAGCCCAGAGGGTTTGGTGCAGGAACATCTGCAGGGAAGCATGGCCAGAGACAGCCATGCCCCTAGGCTCAACTTGTTCTCATAAGAGACTTTAGCGTTAGGGAACTGTTGGACCTGATCTCTGCAGGGTGGTCTTGCACATCAGACGAGGCTGGTCCAGCCTGAGCACTCTTTGATCTGCTGGCCTCTTCTGGGGACACAGCCTGGCCACACTTGCTTACAGGGCAGTCTCGGGTGCCTTGGGGGCCCACACCATAGCTTCTGTGCCAGTGGACAGTGCCTGAGAGGTGGAGAGTTCTAGTGAGGTGGCCCCTAGCACCACGCACCAGCCTGCATGTTCTTCCCCACACTGCAGCTTTCTCCCAGCCCACAGCAGCTCCCTACTTTGCTCTACTGGCACATGTCTGCATGGACGGGTTTTGCTTTACTTGCCCTGGCAGCACAAGTGAGTGTGCTGCCCCCTCCACCCCACAGAAGGTCGTCGCTGATGGAGCCTTGGCAGGCACAAAACCAGCAAGCCCTGCCCCACCAGCTAACACTGTGCAGGAAACAGGGGATCCTCCCACTCTCTGAGCTATCATTCCAGCTTGCAGAGCACAGAGAAGGCGCCCAGACCAGTACCATCCAGCACCCCACCCGAAGCCAACACCACTCCAGTGCAACAACACACATCGTCTCCAGCAGTGGCCCATTGCTCACCAACCCCCAGCTGCCTTGCCACCCCCCACTTTGGTGAATGCCTTCAAGGAGGCAGGCAGCCCTGCATCTGCTAGCATGCCATTGAAGCTGCTGCATATCAGCTCCCCCAGCGCAGGGAACCTTAAACCTTGAGGAGCCAGAGAACAAAGTCAGGGCCCAATAAAAATCTCCCAGAGTTAGAGCACACTGTCAGGGAGTTGGGAACTAAGTATTGACCCTCTAAAATCTCCCAGAAACAAAGCCAGTTGGCTGAATCCACCTTATACCACAACCAAACCCTCAAGGTCATCAAATAGGATTAAAAAAACACCCATCTAAAGGTCAGCAGTCTCAAAGATTAAAAATGGATAAGCCCACAAAGTGAGAAAGAATCAGCATGAGAATGCTGAAAACTCAAAAGGCCTGAGTGCATTCTTTCCTCCAGATAACCTCATCACCTCCCCACCAAGGGTTCGGAACGAGGTTGAAGCTGAGATGGCTAAAATGACAGAAGTAGAATTCAGAATATAGATAAAAGTGAAGATCATTGAGCTACAGGAGTATGTTGAAACCCAATGGAAGGAAGGTAAAAATCATAATGTTAACAAAACATTGCAGAAGCTGACAGATAAAGTAGCCAGTATAGAGAAGAATGTAACTGACTTGATAGAGCTGAAAAACACACTACAGGAATTTCACAATGCAAACACAGGTATTATTAGCAGAATAGATAAAACAGATGAAAGAATCTCTGAGTTTTAAGATTGGCTTTCTGAAATAAAAAAGGCAGAAAAGAATGAGAAAGAATGAACAAAACTTCTGAGAAGTATCAGATTACATAAAGAGATTCAATCTATGACTGATTCGTGTACATGAAAAAGATACGAAAAATGGAACCAACTGGGAAAGCATATTTCAGGATATCATCCATAGAATGTTCCCCAACCTAACTAGAGAGGCCAATGTTCAAATTCAGGAAATGCAGAGAACCCCAGTCAGATACTTTACAAAGATCATCCCCAAAACACATAATCATCAGATTCTCCAAGATCAAAATGAAAGAAAAAATGTTATGGGCAGCTAGAAAGAAAGGTCAGGTCACCTACATAAGGGAAGCCCTTCAGACAAACAGTGGACCTCTTAGCCAAAATCCTACAAGCCAGAAGAGATTGGAAGCCAGTATTCAACATTCTTAAAGAAAATAAATTCCCCATACCAGAATTTCATATCTGGACAAACTAAGCTTCATAAGCAAATGAGAAATAAGATCCTTTTCAGACAAGCAAATGCTGAGGGAATTCATATCTACCAGATCTGCCTTATAAGAACTCCTGAAGGATGCACTAAGTATGGAGAGGAAGGTCCATTATCAGCCACTACAAAAACACACTGAAGTACACAGACTAGTGTACTAGTGACACTATAAAGCAACCATATAACAAGTCTTCAAATTAACCAGCTAATACATGATGACAGGATCAAATCCACACATATCAACACTTACCTTAAATGTAAATGATCTAGATGCCCCAGTTAAAAGATACAGAGTGGCAAGCTGGATAAAGAACAAAGACTTATTGGTAGACTGTCTTCAAGAGACCCATCTCACATGCAATGCACATGGGCTTAAAATAACACTGAGGCCTGTTGTGGGGTGGGGGGAAGGGGGAGGGCTAGCATTAGGAGATATACCTAGTGTAAATGACGAGTTAATGGGTGCAGCATATCAACATGGCACATGTATGCATATGTAACAAACCTGCCCGTTGTGCACATGTACCCTAGACCTGAAAGTATAATAATAAAAATAAATAAATAAATAAAAGGATGGAGAAAAATCTACCAAGAATATGGAAAACAGAAAAAATCAGGGGTTGCAATCTTAGTTTCTGACAAAACAGACTTTAAATCAACAAAAATCATAAAAGGAAAAGAAGGGCATTATGTAATCACAAATTATTCAATTCAACAAGATCTAACCACCTAAATATATATGCACCCAAACAGGAGCATCCAGCTTCATATAGCAGGTTCACATAGACTTTCAAAAGACTTAGACTCTCACACAATAATAATGGGAGACTATAACATGCCATTGACAATATTAGACGGATCACTGAGACAGAAAATTCACAAAGATATTCAGGACCTTAAATCAGCACTGGATCAAATAGATCTCCTAGATACCTACAGAACTCTCCACCCACAAACAACAGAATATACATTCTCATCACCACATGGCACATACTCTAAATAGATCACATAATCAAAAGTAAAACACTCCTCAGGAAATGCAAAAGAATTGAGATCATAACAAACAGTCTTTTGGAACACCGAACAATGAAATTAGAATTCTAGACTAAAAGATTCACTCAAAATCCTACAATTACATGGAAATTGAATAACATGCTCCTGAATGACTTTTGGATAAATAAGGAAATTAAGGCAGAAATCAAGAAATTATTTGAAACTAATGAGAAAAAAGATTCAATGTACCAGAGTCTCTGAGATATGGCTAAGTCAGTTTTAAAAGGAAAATTTATACCACTAAATGCCACATTAAAAAGTTAGAAAGATCTCGAGTTAACAACCGAACATCACAACTAAAAGAACTAGAGAATCAAGAGCAAACAAACGCCAAAGTTGGCAGAAGAACAAGAAATAACCAAAATCAGAGCTGAATTGAGGAGATGGAGACAAAAAATTCAAAAGAGCAATGAATCCAGAGGCTGGTTTTTTGAAAAAAAATTAATAGAATAGACCACTGGATAGACTAATAAAGAAGAAAAGAGAGAGGATTCAAATAAACACAATCAGAAACAACAAGGGGATATTACCACTGACCCACAGAAATGCAAACAACCATCAGAGAATATTATGATTACTTCTATGTACCTAAACTAGAAAATCTAAAGGAAATAACTGAATGCCTGAACACATACACCCTCTCAAGACTGAACCAGAAAGAAATTGAATCCCTGGACAAACCAATAATGAGTTCTGAAATTGAGGCAGTAATGACTTGCCTATCAGCAACAACAACAAAAGGTCAGGACCACAGATTCACAGATGAATACTACCAGATGTACAAAGAAGAGCTGGAGCCATTTCTACTGAAACCATTCCAAAATATTTAAGGATAAGGCACTCCTTCTTAACTCATTCTATGAGGCCAGCATCATCCTGATACCAAAACCTGGCAGAGATACAACAAAGGAAAAATAATTAGGCCAATATCCTTGATGAACATCAATTCAAATACTCTCAACAAAATACTGGTAAACTGAATCAAGCAGCACATCCAAAAGCTTATCTACCACCATCAAGTAGGCTGTATTCCTGGGATGCAAGACTGGTTCAACACACCCAAATTAATAAATGTGATTCATCACATAAACAAAAGTAAAGACAAAAACCACATGATTATCTCAACAGATGCAGAAAAAATCAATATCCATTCATGTTAAGAAACTCTCAATAAACAAGATTTTATAGGAACATACCTCAAAATAATAAGAAATATCATGACAAACCCACAGTCAGCATTATACTGAATAGGCAAAAGCTGGAAGCACTCCCCTTGAAAACTGGTGCAGGAGAAGGATATACTCTCTTACCCTTCCTATTTAACATAGCATTGAAAATCCTGGCCAGGGCAATCAGACAAGAAAAAAGAATAAAAGGCATCCAAACAGAAAGATAGGGAGTCAAACTATCTCTGTTTGTGGATGACATGATCCTATATCTAGAAAACCCCACAGTCTCAGCCCAAAACCTTCTTAAGCTGATAACTAACATCAACAAAGTCTCAGGATAGAAAATTAATGTGCAAAAATGACTAGCATTCCTATACACCAACAACAGGCAAGCTGGGAGCCAAATTAGGAATTTACTCTCATTCGTAATTGCCACAAAAAGAATAAAATACCTAGGAATATAGCTAACTAGGGAGGTGAAAGATCTCCATGAGGAGAACTATAAAACACTGCTAAAAGAAATACGAAATGAAACAAACAAATGGAAAAACATTCCATGCTCATGGATAAGACAAATCAATATTGTAAAAATGTCCATACTGCCCAAAGCACTTTATAGATTCAGTGTTATTCCTATTAAACTACCATTGAGATTCTTCACAGAACTAGAAAAACCTGTTTTATAACTTATATGCAATCAAAAATGAGCCCTAATAGCCAAGGAAATCCTAAGCAAAAAGAACGATGCTGCTACCTAACTTCAAACTATTTTACAAGGCTACAGTAACCAAAACCACATGGTACTGGTACAAAAACAGACACATGCACCGATGAAACAGAATAGAGAACCCAAAAATAAGACTGTACACCTACAACTATCTAATCTTCAAGAAACCTAACAAAAACAAAAAATGGGGGAATAATTCCCTTATTCAATAAACGGTGCTAAGATCACTGGCTAGCCTTATGCAGAAGATTTAAACTGAACCCCTTCCTAACACCATACACAAAAATCAACTCAAGATGAATTAAAAGACTTAAATGTAAAACTCAAAACTATAAAAACTCCAAAAGACAATCTAGGCAATATCATTCAGGACATAGGAGCAAGCAAAGATTTAATGAGGAAGAAGCCAAAAGCAATTGCAATGAAAGCAAAAATCAACAACTGGAATCTAATTAAACTAATGAGCTTCTGCACAGAAAAAAAAAAAATCAACAGAGTAAACAGACTAGAGAATGGGAGAAACTTTTTGCAAAGTACACATCCAACAAGGTTTAATATCCAGGATCCATAACAAACATAAACAAATTTACAAGACAAACACCACTCTATTAAAAAGCGGGCAAAGGACAAGAACAGACGCTTTACAATAGAAGACATGTGTGCAGTTGATAATCATAGAAAAAAAGCTCAACATCACTGATCATTAGAAAAATGCAAATCAAAACCATAATGAGATACCATCACACACCAGTCAGAATGGCTATTATTAAGAAGTCAAAACATAGGTGGGGCGCGGTGGCTCATGCGTGTATTCCCAGCACTTTGGGAAGTAAAGATGGGTGGATCACCTGAGGTTGGGAGTTTGGGACCAGCCTGACCAACATGAAGAAACCCGGTCTCTATTAAAAATACAAAAAATTAGCCAGATATGGTGGCACATGCCTGTAATTCCAGCTACTCAGGAGGCTGAGGCAGGAGAATCACTTGAACCTGGAGAGAAAGGAATGCTCATACACTCTTGGTGGAGTATACATTAGTTCAACCATTGTGGAAGACAGTGCGGCAGTTCCTCTTAAGTCCTAAAGACAGAATAATGTTCAACCCAGCAATCCCATTAATGGGTGTATACCCAGAGGAATATAAATTGTTCTGTTATAAAGACACATGCACATTTATGTTCATTGAAGCACTATTCACAATAGCAAAGATATAGAATCAATCAAATGCCCACCAATGATAGACTGGCTAAAGAAAATGTGGTACATAACACCATGGAATACTGAAAGAGAATGCAATCATGTCCTTTGCAGGAGCATGGATGAAGCTAGAGGACCTAACTTATCTGTAGGAAACTAATGCAGGAATGGAAAACTAAATACTGCATGTTCTCACTTACAAGTAGAAGCTAAATAATGAGAATATATGGACACACAGGGGGGAAGAACATACACAGGGGGGAAGAACATACACTGGGGCCTACTGGAGGCTGTGAGATGGGAGGAAGGAGAGGATCAGGAAAAATAACTAATAGGTAATAGGCTTAATGCTGGGTGATGAAATAATATGTACAAATAACCCCCATAGCACAAGTTTACTTATGTAACATACCTGCACATGTATCATGAACTTTAAATAAAAGTTTTTTTTTTTTTTTTTTTTTTTAATGTTTCTTCATTGCTCTCTGTAGGAAAGAATCAATCTGTCTTCAGAAGCTTTTCAGGGAAAAATCCAGGAAGCTTCTCATTTACAACATAATTAAATGGCAAACATGATAGTGCTAATTACTGGCACAGCAGTAGGTATTTGGAAATGGAGGAGAGTCCTAGGAATGAGGGTTATTGTTAATGCTTAGTATAAAAGATGGAGCTTGAGCAGGGAAATCAGGGATGAATAAAACCAGAATAGGCAAAGGGATGAAAAGAGTGGAAGTGGTGAGGAAGGGTGGGAAGACAGTAGCTACTTGAAATAGAGAAACTGGCCTAAACAAACAGATTAGCTGGGATCAGGTTATGGTGGAAACCCCACATGGTGCAATCATGTATGTGTGTCCCTCACTACTTTCTGATTGGTGTCTGCCTTTCTGGATCTGGGTATAGGTTTAGTTTCCACCTCTCTGCAATTGATCTTGATTTGGTAAACTAGAGCTATATTTCCTCTGTTCCTAATTTTAATTTTAATTTGCTTTGCTCACTTCATCCAAGGTTCTGGGCTCTCGGTGCTAAACCAGATCTAGTTTTTATTTTGTGTCTCTCCTTCATGCAACTTGCTGCTTTCTTCGGTTGATTTATAAATGTATATCATGCCCTGATCTTTAATGATGTAGCCGAAGGGGTAAGCTGAAAATAATGATTTACTTTCAGTTACTAAATATTTCTTGTACTTGACTATTTATTTTCTCAGATATATATGGCCTCCTAATAACCTACTTTTATTTCTGTTTATTGCAAATGTTCAAAAGAAAGATAATAAATGGATAAACTATAGTATATATGAACAGTGGAATACTAGTTAGCCTTAAAAAAGAAGGAAATTCTGTCATTT